>NC_080083.1:60981926-61331091 GCF_949987535.1 Balaenoptera acutorostrata
GCAGATTAGAAGTATCCTCTGGTACCCTTTGGTGAATATCCCAAGCTCTTCTGCAACGTCAGCATAGCTTCATTAAGTTCAACAAAAAGCATGCACAGGGTTTCGCCCACAGGAGACCACCCCTTGGAACATTCTGAATTAGAAACCGTTGCCTTTGTGCAACTGGGTTAGAAATTTCACAATGAGTTTTATGTTTTCTTAAACCTTCTTGTTTCTAGGAAGAGGAGAGCTGGACTTCCTTGCTGCATTTTGGCACTTCCAGTCTGAGAGAGAATCAGGAAGTGGAATTGAATGTGAAAGCAAGGGTAAAATAGAAAGAGCATGACAAGCAAAATAGAACTTCTGATCATTGACATAACTTCTTCCAGGGGCGTAGGTGGATGCTTGAGAATATTCTGATGTTATGTGATCTCAGGAACTCAATATCTGCCTTAAAATATGAGCATTAAAATACTGTGATACCCATAAAATATCAACACCAAGAGTGACTGTAACGCAAACTGTGGACCTCGAGTGATTACAATGTGTCAGTGTAGGTTCATCAGTTCTAGCAAATGTACCACCCTGATGGGGGATGTTTATAAAGGGGGAGGCTTTGCATGTGTGGGAAATTTCTGTACCTACCTACCTCTCAATTTTGCTGTGAACTTAAAACTGCTCTAGGGGCTTCCCTGGTGGCGCAGTGGTTGAGAGTCTGCCTGCCGATGCAGGGGACATGGGTTCGAGCCCTGGTCCGGGAAGATCCCACATGCCACGGAGCAACTAAGCCCGTGAGCCACAACTACTGAGCCTGCGCGTCTGGAGCCTGTGCTCCACAACAAGAGAGGCCGCGATAGTGAGAGGCCCGCACACCGCGATGAAGAGTGGCCCCCACTCGCCGCAACTGGAGAAAGCCCTCGCACAGAAACGAAGACCCAACACAGCCAAAAATAAATAAATAAATTAATTAATTAAAAGAAAAACAAATTCTTAAAAAAAAAAACTGCTCTAAAAAAAAAGTTAAAAAAAAAACCAACAACAATGTTTCTAATGGAGAATTTGACTCTGATGAAGATATGCTCATATTAGATTGAAAGAAAATTCCTCTTCCAAGAAATAAAGCACTTAATAAGGTAGATACAGCTAGAACTACATGCAAGCATTTTTACTTGCATCGTTCACAAATAAAATAATGCTATGAAGATGCATGTTAAAATACATACAATCTAAGGACACTCTCGACTTTTGGAGCCTGCCGTCAAATTGGGCAACACACGAGCTACTCAATTGTTGCAATAGTTATTCTGACAACAAGCAAGAGTTTGATCCACATTAAAATTTCTCTCTTCCCCCTCCCAATTTATAACGAAAACTCCCAGGAAAATACTTTCATAAAACTCTGCTCCTTTTTCTTTGATGTTGCAACTTTTGGCAGGCAAGAATCAGGAAATGGCCCTGACACTGCTGGGGAGAATACATTCATAATAACCAAACCTAAGAAAGCCATTTTTAAAAGGCCTAAAAGTGCTTCACCTGAACAATACAGCTCTTAGGTAATATATTCTTCAAACGGAGTTTTCACCAGTGTGTTGCCATCTTCCATTTTCTTAGGATATAATTTCCTTCAGGTCTGCATGAAGTTAGGAAAGACACGTTGCCACCAAAAATAAGAGTTTGTGTTTCTATAGCATCTGTTTTTGACAGTGTATATAAATAAGAAGAGGCCCCACCCCGGTATAGGACAAAGAAAAATACATATCTTGTTATGAGTTGGCTTTCTGAAAATGCAACTACATGAAAAAAATGTGGGGATGGAGCCCAATATAAACACAATGTCAGAACAAAAAAGAACCACCTACAAAAATCTTTCCTGAAAAAGCATCCACTCCTGAAGACGATGCATTGCATGAGGGCTCACACACAGATTTACCAGCTACCCAGAGTGGTCTTCTCACAAAGGCTTCTTTAAGGGAGAACCTTTAAACCTTGAGGTTAAAAGAAAAAAAACAAATAGCAAGTTATGATTCTCAGATATCTGTTGCCACTGTAAATATTTAACAGAAGTTGAGTGTGGTGGAGACATGCAACCTGATCCCCAAGAGTTGCATCTTGGGTCCGATGGAATGGAGAGTGATCTGAGAATCAACATTCAGGGACAGAGGAATGAATCCCTAAACAGCTCCACTGTTAAGAAGTGCATCAATCAGTCATTCTATGCCTTTACTTATGTTAACACTGAGACAGGCTGGGACCTGGGACCTGGGACCCTCTGCTGCAGGGCTTGCACCTGGACACATGTCTCCTTGAACCACAAAACACAAAGAAACTATGAGGGACTAAAAGTAACCGCGTGCATGTGCAGTTCGGGCAAATTATGGACAAGATACAAAAAGGCCAAAAAGACCAATTGCGACTTCTGAAGAGACGGGAGCAAAAGCAGGGTCCTGCGCAGGCCCCCTGCGCTCAACACCACCTAAGGGGTGGGCAGACCACCTCAGCCACCCCTCCCGCCTGACCCCTGCACACACCCCTTCCCTCACCCCATGTTAGGAACCAGTTCGCCCCCCCTCGGGGGAACCTGTTACTTGTTCTCGCTCCCCCCGGCTGCAGCAGGGGCCCCAATAAAGCCTTGCCTGAATTTCTTGTCTGGCCTCTAATCAATTTCTATTTATTAAAGAAGGCCAAGAACCCTGGTTGCTATCGACATCCTGAGATGGAATTCATTTTTGTTCTTCATACGTATATATAATTTATGTATTATATAGACATATATGTACGTGCACATGCGTGTGTGTGTATCGCAGTATTTTTAATGCATGAGACTGCACATTGGATGGGATACTTTTTTCCACATTGCAGGAGTGGAGCATCCCTGGATCCCTGATGTTAAATATTAGAATTATCCTCCAGTCATAGTGAAATCCAAAAATACCCACACATATTCCCAAACACACTCTGGAGAGTGCCACTGCCCTGGTTGGGAATGACCTCAGGAACAGGCTGACAGGCAAGACAGCGATTACTCCCTCTTGAGGTTCTGGTAACCGGAGGCCAGCTTTGCCGATTTCAGCACCGCACCTCAGCCAAAAGGGCTTTTTGCAGGGAGCCCCATCCACCATCAGTACTGCGCTTGGCAGGGAGACTTCTTCCAACAGCTCCCGCACTTAGTCTGTTTGCTTTCACCAGTGCCTGAAGCTGATCTACCCACTTGGATTTGCTGACATTGATAAGTGAAAGGAAGCAAATACAGGAAGTCAGAGGAAAAAGACCCACTTTGGATTTTGTTCCAACTGTAAAGAACAAACATATACTACACCTTCCGTCTACGTAGATGACCCTTCATTTTCTGGTATTTCTTTTTAAGTTGAATGAATTATTTCAAACATTTTAGAAGTGTTAGATTTTACTTTCTCTACCTTACCGTGTTCAAATACTCTAATGTGGTTTAAAAAAGAAGTGGTTCCAAAGTACTTTGGGAAAGATAGACACAGAAAATATTATTAAATTAGGGTCCTGTCTAAAATGGGGAAATCAGACGCTTACAATGTATCAGACACCGTGATAAATGTTTTGTAAATTCCTTTCGTTTATATCCTCACACCATGCGTGGTAGATACTGCTATCACCATTTTATACATGAGAAGACTGAGCCAAAGAAAGTTTAAGAAACTCTGAAAAGTACTAATAAGACATATGTCACTTTTAGAATGCATGGGTTTAAAAGTTAACGTGTTTCTAACTTTGACACCAATACAAATATTTATTTTGACACCAATTAAAATGTAAATACATATTCTTCATCCTCATCCTCATGGAATCCAAAGAGAGCCCCTTTGTTGAAAGTAAATGTATTTCCGTTATTTTTAATGATTTGCTCAAAGAAGTGTGCAAGAGAAATTATATCTGTTGATCATCCCAGGACTTCTCAGGAGACCTAGACTATTCCTGTATGCCCTGAGAGTTAAAGATAGAACACAATGTACCCTTCTGGCCCAGATGTAGATACACCCAGAATGTCACATGGCCTTGAGATGTTTGGTAGAAAACCAAAAAAGAAACAAAGGCTTCGTCTATATGTGGCAAGGGTGTAACCCTGGAAACAAGGATGGGTAGACACCTGCCACTTGCTTGCCACTCACTGCTCTCCCCCTCCCTTCCCTCCTTTCCTTCCTTCTTTCCTTCTTTCCATCTCCCAGGGAATATTTACTAAGTGCCTCATAAATGCTGGGCTTTGTGCTAGTGTCCATCTGCCCCATCTCTCAGAGGCTTCTTACTCAGAACATTTTCTCACCTAATCTGTCCGCCCTCTGCTTTGGGAATATGTCCTTAGTTTTTGCTATTCTTCTTGTTCTGGTCCGACTATTATGGATGCTCTGTTCCATGATCATTTTTGTTGTCGTCCTTTTTTTTTTTTTTTTCCATGATTCTGGTTTGGAGAGCAACAGTTACAGAGAACAGTGCTGCTTTCCTTCCCATCTCCAGCTTGCCTCCCTCAAGACATCTCTCTAGTTGGAATGTTAAATCTTGGAAAATGGTGGTGACTTATTACATCTACCCTGTGCCTAGCATCTCCCTGATGCTCGGTGGCTGGAACTGGGGCTCTATGGAATTAGATGGTGGTGTGATTTTTTTCCTGGGCCAGCTCATGCTCCTACATTTTGGTTTTCCAAGAAAAATGGTCTTTGGTTGGACCTTTGATTTTTTCACTTTTAAGGAAAAAACTCAGCCACATGGCTTAAGACCTGAAGATCTAGTTTCTCTTCGTGGCCCTCTTCAGAACGATCCAGCTTTCATTGTGCTTGGCAGATATTCATCAGTGTTCCAGCTGACGGCGTCCTCATTCCATTGAAGAAAAGATTTCTTCTTTCTTTTCTTTCCTTTTTTTTTGTTAATTTTGTTGTTTTGGGTGTACTTTGTGGAGGACTGCCGAATAAAAGTACTTTTACTCAGTCATCTTTTTTAGAGGTCCTGACCTAGGCAGATTAAATGGAATTTGTCAAGACACTTAAATGTCATGCAAGGTAACCGTTACTCAGCCTGCTTATACACAGGGAAATAAACTCAGATTTGTTTTTCCCAGTAATTTCCAGATTAATACAGGTAGCTTATGAATTACTTTGAAGTTCTCAGTGTAAATTGTTTACTAATTATCCTAAGTGACACTAAAGGAAGGTTTAGCAGGAACCTGAGGTCACTTCATTTAATCTGTAGACTTAAATCTCTTTTCCATTCATGGAGGCAAGTATAGGTGAGAACATGAGTGGAGCTCTTTCGTCTCAGATTGTCAGAGGGAAGAACAGGACAGAGGAAGCCGTTAAAGACACAATCGAAACTAATACAGGGCTACATAGAGCTGATGTTAGTGCGTGTCTGTATGTGTGAATGCATAAAACGTGTGTGAAAAGTTGGGGAAGCCTAGGTGGTAATTCCCGGGAGCAGTCAGACTAAAGTGATTTTCAAGGACTGATGGGCATCGGTTCCCAACTCAGCCCTGGTGGTCATCTTTGACAAAGTCTGAGCAGGAAGGAGCATTCTTTGGGTCAGGAAGACCACTGGAAACACTTGCCATAAATCTCAGATATTATTAATGGCATACTTTTAATTGTATCTCTGTAAAATCATATCACTGCTGCTGAATTTTAGAGGCTGAAGGTGACATTTTCTTTTTTTTTTTAATTTTTATTGGAGTAGAGTTGATTTACAATGTTGTGTTAGTTTCAGGTGTACAGCAAAGTGAATCGGTTATACACAGAAGTATATCCACTCTTTTTTAGATTCTTTTCCATATAGGTTATTACGGAGTATTGAGTAGAGCTCCCTGTGCCCTACTCCCAATTTATCCCTCTCCCCCTCCTCCCCCGTAACCATAAGATTGTTTTCTACATCTGTGAGTCTATTTCTGTTTTGTAAATAAGCCCATTTGTATCATTTTTTTTAGATTCCACATATAAGCAATATCATAAGGTATTTGTCTTTCTCTGTCTGACTTACTTCACTTAGTATGATCATCTCTAGGTCCATCCATGTTGCTGCAAATGGCATTATTTTGTTCTTTTTTTTTTCTTTATAGCTGAGTGACATTTTCTAAAAGATGTTCCAGATTAGGAAAACAAGAGGGAAGAAAGATTAAGACTGACTAAGTCTTACCTGGAAGAAAGGAGAATTTCTAAAGGTGTGTTCTCCTTTTAAGGCCCCTAAGGAATTAATTTGTTACCTGTAACTTTCTGGAAGGCCCTTGCAGAGCCTCAGGGAGCAGCTTATCTGCCTCGAAGTCCAAATGATTCAATAAAACATTCATTCAGCCATCTTAATCCCTTTATACATGGAGTCTCGATCCTTTCCATAGTTTTTCAAGAAACCGTATTTTTCAGGGTTTGTTTGTTTGTTTGGTTTGTCATTCCACTCTTTATTCCTTATCTTCTTCAAACACAAAATTTTCAAACTTCACCTTCAAATGGGTCAGGGAAGCAGGACAAGTTCTAGAGAATTAAGAGGTTGATGAAGCTTTTCTTTGTCTCTCTTACTTTTTTATTTATTTATTTATTTATTTATTTATTTATTTATTTATTTATGGCTGTGTTGGGTCTTCGTTTCTGTGCGAGGGCTTTCTCTAGTTGCGGCAAGCGGGGGCCACTCTTCATCGCGGTGCGCGGGCCTCTCACTATCGTGGCCTCTCTTGTTGCGGAGCACAGGCTCCAGATGCGCAGGCTCAGTAATTGTGGCTCACGGGCCTAGTTGTTCCGTGGCATGTGGGATCCTCCCAGACCAGGGCTCGAACCCGTGTCCCCTGCATTGGCAGGCAGACTCTCAACCACTGCGCCACCAGGGAAGCCCTCTCTTACTTTTAAGCCACCCACTATGTTACCTTCTGCTGCAACAGTATTTGCTGACGATTACCATAAACCTCTGGGAATGTGAATAATGCAGTTCATACAGAAAAATGGAAGCAGCAAGGAAGGGAATGATGGCCTGGCAGCCAGGCCAAAATATCCGGGAGACAGATTCTCCATCAGTGAGGAAGTGTTGTAGCCGAGTAAGATGAAAGTTTCTCAGGGTCCTGAGTCAGTGAAGGATTGATGTATCCATTGGAAAAATCATCCACACCAAGCATGGCACTGACCAGTTTGTCTGCCTGGAAATTGTTTCTTTCGTGGCATGTGGAAGCTGGTAGGTAAGAAGGAAATACCTTCTCCTATCCTTCCCCCTCCTGTGAAGGGCTTTCCATAACATTAATCTTTCAACAGGTCTCACACTGGATCACCCTGGTGTAGGTTCATCTTCTTGGGTGAGTCTGACTTTTGGACGCGGAGACAAGTACCTTCAAGACCTCAGGTACCGAATCCAGCCCAGTCAACATGATTCATGGAACACCTGTGCTCCTGCAACTGGGATAGCACTTTGACAAATCAACTAACAGAAAGGGCACGAGACATGGGTAGAATTTTCGTAACTAACCACAGTTCAGTTTCCTTAGATCATGCTTCCTCTTTGTGGCACAAACTCAAATTGGGTGGTGAAAGTATAGTTGGAATACACAGTGTATGTGGATTCCAGAATTGCATGATTCTCTGGAGCTGGCAGCATGAGGAAATCCTGAGATGGAAGAAAATGTGCCTTGCCTAAGTCAGAAGGAATTAAACTGTCCATGCAGCCGTCTAATGAATCTGTCCAGATGCCAATCTCTGGCCGTGGTGTGCATCAGCTGTGCGCACGGATTGATTCCTGGCCTCCTCTGCTTCCATTCCTGCCATCAGAGAAGGGGCAGCACCTTTGTCCGCTGTAAAGTAAGACTGTATAACAAGGCTAACAGAGCACCGTGGGTCAAGTTGCAGCAGGAGTGATGGCAAATACATGGGAATGAGTCAACGCAGGATTAGAACAAAGACTGTAATTCATGAAACCATCTCAAATGTACATGTTGGGATGTGCTGAATCGTCCGGCTTGAGTGGCTGTGTAGCAGCATGTGAAGGTGATTTACATAAATGTGAGCTGGTGCCCAGAGAACCAGTGTGACTTGGAAATTTACAACCCTGAAATCATGGAAGATGTACACAGAGGCATACACAACCTGTAGTAAACAATACCCATGACAGCCCTTGACTACTGTTAAATATTTAGTGAACTCCAGTAAGACACGGCTAGGATGAGACTGGTGGTTCCTTGAACTGCTGAAGGGCCAAGCCTGGGCCCCCTCCCGCCTCAGAATGAAAAGATTACCTTGTTGCAAGAGAGGGTGGTAACCTGGATTCAGCTCAACTGGAAGAGTTTAGGAATGTCGACAGAAGTGTTACTTTGAATCTATCTGCCTTCCAGAAGCCTACTGAATGTGTCTACCTATAAATAACCTGCCGACCCTCAAAATCAATGTGTATTCTTTAACCTTCCAATCAGCCCTCTCTCCTGACTCCAGTTTCTTTTTTTTTTTCTTTTTATACTTTTTTTTTTTTTTTTGATGTGGACCATTTTAAAAATCTTGATTGAATTTGTTACAATATTGCTTCTGTTTTACATTTTGGTTTTTTGGTTGCCAGGCATATGGGATCTTCACTCCCTGACCAGGGATGGAACCCACGTTCCCTGCATCGGAAGGCGAAGTCTCAGTCACTGGACCACCAGGGAAGTCTTCTGATTCCTCTGTTTCTTAATTCAGCCATGCCGAGACCAGCTTTGATGCTTCCAGCCGCCTTCTCCTCCACCGTGATTTAAACGGTTGCCAAGTCATGTACGTCCCTTTTCTGAATCATCTCTGGAGACAAGCACTTCCTTCCCATTCTCAAGTCCAAGTACTTATGACCTCTCACCTGAAATACTGAGCCATAGGCGCTTAATTAGTCTACAAAGCTCCATCTTCATCTCGTACTCCTCCAGTCACCTCTATGCATTTGCCGCATCATCTTCCTAAAAAGCCCATCATCTTAGCTTCTTAAAGGGCGACATCCTTCCCTTATTCACAAGACTTCAGTGGTTGCTCACAACCTTCTATTTCAAGAAAAATCATTTAAAGTCCTTAAGCTACTTTCCAATCATATTCCTCATTAACGTCACAAAGTAGCTACCCCTTAGACGAGGGCTTCTCAACAGCAGCTCCACTGACATATCGGAGTGAATACTTGTTCTTCGCGGGGGCCTGTCCTGGGCACTGTAGAATGTTTAGCAGCATATCTGTCTGGATGCTGAGAGCACCCAGCCCCACAACTGCAGCAATCAAAAAGACCTCTAGACATCGTCAAAAGTTCTGGGGTAGCAAAATTCCTGCCCTAGACAAGATGGGTGTCTTGAGGTTCTTAAGATAGGCCTTAGGTCTCCCATGTTTATATGTGTGTTTGCAGTGGGTGCTCTGCTTGCAATGTCGTGCCTGCCACCTTTATCCCTTCAAACCGTACCCATCATTTCAGGTTTATCTCCAAAGCTCCCCGGTACCATCGTCCTCTCTGTTTTAACCAGCCTTCCTGAATAGAAGTATTTTCCTTTGCCTTTGGATCACCACAGCACTTGCTGTATTTCCTAAACCATTTACCTTATTTTGACCATTTTCCTTCAACTTGACTGCTAAAAGAATTCACAGAAGCAAATTTTGGGCCCATTATACAAACATATAAATATTAATGGCATGCCTTATAGAAGCTACTCTCTATTCTGCTTGAATTTTACTTCCCTTCTTTTTTGCCTCTAGCAAATCTCTTGTATCTTTTTGTATGAATTTTTTACTGGTGTCTAAACACTAAAAGAAAAAAAATCTTTATGTAATTATCTCAAACTCACTGATGAATACAATAACGCGATGCTCTCTTTTATCAAATGTGATAGAAAATAAACCACAGCCTCTTTACAGAGAGAAAAACCAAACAAACCAGAGTTAGCTGGACCCTTGGAACCAGCTGCCATCTGAGCCTTCCTCTTCCTTTTTACTTGAGGAACCTGGAATCTGGCAGGAGAAAATGGCTTTCCCGAGGTGGTAGATCTAGCCTATTACAGTCAAGATAAGTTTCCAGGGCTCCTGTTCAGAACTATTGTACTAGACCATTTGTTCCTCATGTGGGTTCCATGGGTCAGTGTCTTGTACACCACTTGGGAACTTATTAGAGATGCAAATTCTGGGGCCCCTTCTCAAGCCTGCTACTTAGACATTCTGGGGTGAGGGCCTTCTCTCTATGCTTGTCTCGTGCAGGAAATCTCAGGCTCCAGTGCATCAGAATGACTCAGAGGACCCGCTTACATTCAGAGTGGTCCTTTACCACGGGCAATGTTGGGTGAGAGGTAAGCTGATGTGGATTTGCAAGACCAGACTGGGAAAGGCGGCTGTGTTCAATATCAAATGAACAACCTGACCTACTTCCTGGAATTTACAACTTAATGCAGATTCCTTTGTTGACGTAGTAAAAATCTCTATTCCACTTGAATCACCGCAGTGTCTGTTTCATCTTAATTTAGGGAGCATAAGGAATTTGCATCACATTTAAAATAAAAACCCACTAAAATTCACTCAGCTCTGATTTTTATCATGTACTGCAGGGTGGAGAAATGCTAAGCATAGACATATCTTAGCGAAAAAAAAAATAGATGAAAATGCAAACAAGTTCTAGGCATTTTCAGAATGATTTGTTTAAATACAGTGCTTAAACGTATAAAGACATCCACTAGAATTAAAGAAACAGAACATACATACAAAAGCCAATAGGAGAAGAAACAAAGACAAATACATTAATATATTAATGGATGGAGAAGAAAGAGAAGGGGCAAGGAAAATAGAAAACGTGATTATTCATAATATAATAGTCATAGATGTTCTCCTCAAATTTGTTATAAAAATCAGACATGTAAAAATAATCAGACATAAAAAGATAGAGAATAAAGGGTGAAAAATAAAGATATACTGGGTAAATACCAAAACAAAACAAAACAAAACAAAACCCTAAAACAGCATTACCACATTAAAGTCTGACAAAAAAATAATTCAAGACAAAAAGATAATTATTATATTTGATAAAGTTACAATTTGCCGATAAGATTTAACAACCATTACCATGAGCAATACATCAGTATATCATAGTGATATATCATATAACAATGTGTCTTATATCAATATATTAATATATCATAACTTAATATATCTTTGAGATAGACAGGAAGCAAGTGCCCTTAAAGACAAGTAGAAATGGACTATTCCACCGTTATGGTAGAGATTTAAACAGACTTAGTTCAGTAGTCAAGAGATTAAACAGATAAAAAATATTTAAGGGTATTGAATATTTGAATTATATAATGATAACATATAGACTTATATGTTATCATTACATAAGTTATATAAACATATAGACTTTGTACCTAACAAAGGGCAAATATACTTTTATTTCAGTCATGGCATATTCACAAAAAAATGGCCATTATGTTGTAAAGAAAATAATATATTATGTTTTCTGACCACAGTTCGATAAAATTATATATTAAAAACAAAAGGAATGAGATAGGCTCCTTACACACACACACACACACACACACACACACACACATGAAAACACACACAAAAAAACAAATATCCAGCTGGACATTTTTAAAGATTCTTTTTGATAACCTTTGGGTTATTACAAAGTACTCAGAAACTTTTAATAGATAAATAAATAAATAAACATGAGAATGCTGCAGATCCAAAAACTTAACGGATTTTGGCAAAAGTGGTGCTCAGATGATATTTTATAGACCAATCATTATTATGAAACAAAGAAAACAAGAATAGGAAAAATGAACTACAAGTTCAACTCAAAAATCTTAATAAAACCTGAAAAAGAGGTATATTTTCATGGTAAAAAAATATGAAAACTATAAATAGATTATAAAGAAAAAAACGAGAATCACCAACAATCCCATCATTATTATTATTTCTTTTCCTGTAACCATAACACATATAGTAAACAATAAATAATTCAGGTCAAATGCCTCAAATTATGTGATGTTTGTACAGTTTCTGGGCTGAATTTCCCCTTTCATCTTACCAATGTCACAAGCAAGACTCCTTAAAAATGAGGACCCTGGGCATCGTTGTGAGTGCATTTAGTTTCATGCGCATGTGTGTATGTGTTAGGGTGGGGTGATGGGCAAAAGGAACCTCATAATTCTTTGTCAGGAATTTGGTTTTCTTTTTTAAAAAAATTTGTCGAAAAGAAAATAGATGGTTCACTTTAGCACATTTTCCAGAAAGCTTTCGGTGACTTGAAAATTTGGTAAAGATTTGACCTGCAATATGAAGTGATGAAGATGGTGAAGAAAATATATATATATATATCTTCAAGGAAGTGATAGGGAAGGAATCCTTCGGAGTCCAATGAGGGGAAATCAGTTTGGGCTCCAAGGTTAACAGAAGGGGTTTTCTTATACAACCAACCCTGATAGAAATATTACCAAACTTCTGCCAAAGAGCAAGGCTGCTTTTGTTTGGCTAGAAGGTCCAGGAAGAGCCAACCTTTTGCACTTGGAAAGCAGTTGTGTTTTGGGGCAATAAAGCCATTTTGTTCAGCTGAAGGCATCCGGGGCACCTAATGCATTTCTTGTTCAGGCATTGACCCGACTAGGAGGTGTGCCAGGAGACTACACTCTTCTCTCGGAAAAAAATGAGAATAAGAAACGACCAGCGTGTCCAAACAAGCTGTGAAATCCTATCCCTCTTGCATCCTGAAAAGAGTCCAGTGCCCCAAGATAAAGGAAATCGATTCTGTAATCTGATAGGTTTGGCATTTTGCCAAGAACAACAACTTCCCTTCACATGGCTCCAGGTGCATAAGTGCCACCTTATAAACTCCAGTGCAAGAAAAAAAGAAAACCACCTTGGCATTTAATGCATATACTATAACGTGGCAGGTAATGGGATGGATTTTCTCAGCAAGAGTGGAAAAAAGTATGCTTGCATTTCTTGCACAGACACTGTACTGGAGGTCTTTTGCTTTGATTGCCAAAGTCAGAGCACAAATATAGAAATATAAAATCAGATTACTGTAATTGTTGTTCTCATTTCCTTCATGCCACTGCAAGCTCTTTGAAAAGAGTACCTCTGGACCTTCAACACCCATCATAGTTCTAGATGCTTGATGCTTGGTGAATGTTTCCCAAATGCGACGAGCTCCCTTCTTTCTGGTTAGACTTAAATGTCTTGAATTTGGAGTAAAAACTATCTATATGAGAAAATGAAAAACTGCCACTACAAGTATAAAACTAAAATATGTATAGTACTTTATAATTTATGAAGCACTTTTACAAAAACTCTCTCCCTTTAAATCTCACAAAATTCTGTTTTTGTTCTTATTTTCCAGTGAGCAGACTAAGGCTCAAAAGTCTTAAGTCCTTAGAAAGGCAACTTTTTGCAGCCATTTCTCTGCAGAAGATGACTCAGGTTGCAAATAATATTTCGCTAAGTGGGGTTAAATGCATCTTACACAGAAATAAAAAGATAAGGGAGAAATAAAATCTGTTGCACAAAACTTATTGGTGGTTCCTTAAAGAATTTCTTAGAATTGCAAGTTTCTTTAAGGAAAATAAATATGTGAACAATATATATATATATGTGAACATACATTTGAAGTTCCTCAAACACAGCTTTAAATATCTGCATGGCTCTGAGTTCAGATGGATTGTTTCTGGGGGTTTTTGCTGTTGATGTTGTTGATTTGTTTTTGTTTTTGTTTTCTCCACATCAACCTACAAGAACTCAGCTCCTCTGTGCCACTAATATGGACAGAGTAATAACTTCCTCTGAGTGGTTGTTCCTTACGTCTAGGTACAAAGGTCTGGAAATTCTAGATTCATTAAAGTAAAAATTTCCAAGCTTAGGTAGGTATTCAAGGAAATTCTTCAGTTCCTTTTGTTTTTCTCTTTCTCTTTTTTTCTTTTTCGTTTTGTTTTGCAAGCATGTAGCTGGTTTTCATATGCATTTAAACAATATGGCCAGTCTAGTTTTACAAATGGCACTAACTGGACCAGCACAGTTTTTTTTTTTTTTTTACAACAAATAGGGTTGTATTCTTTCTCACCAGACACACCTTGTACCTTTGCATTTTCCTTTTTAAGTAAATCCTACATTGCACAGAGCTTCATGCAAATCACTAGCAGGAAATAGCAACCTAAGCCCTTTTTAAATCATGCCAATGTGCAGGTTTAGGACTGCCTTATTTCACTTAAGGATGGTCGGAAGAAGAGGTAACTTTTTCTTCTAGCCAGCGTAATTCATCAGTCCATTCGAAGGTGTAAACTTCTAATGGGGGCAGACTCTTTCCATCCTGACCCCTTTCTCCCAGGTGAGTATTGCAATAGGACCACTGCTGAGCCCTTTGCATCTCCGTCCCCCGTCTCTCTGTTGTGAAAGCAGCTTGTTTATTGCAAGTAGCAACAGGATTTAAAAAAAAATTTTTTTTTGTTGGCCTTCTCCACTAATTGCTGTTCTGGCATTCCCCTGTCCACTTCTTTTTATTATCCTAGAAAATGATCGTAAACCTATAGAATGTTTAAGACTGGTGAATGCCTGAAGGCAGAGCAATTTCACTTGGTACCAGTGAGCTTCGATGGTCCAACATGAGCGACCCTGGAAGTGGCCCTTGTTTTAGGAGACTCTACGTTCATATAACACGTATGAGCCGGGGCAAGGTAGAATTTCCCAAGCAAGGCTCACTGCCTTATCTTGGTAAATCTGGGCCTCGCTTCAATTAAACCTTACAGGAAGACTCCTGCTGGAAAAGTTCAAATGTTTCAGAATAGAAGGGAGAAGAGAGCTGTACACCAAGGCAAAAGTACGTACTGTATTTATCGTCCAACACAGCTTTTTATATAATTACATCCTGGTGCACGTTTTATTTTTGGTTCTTGAATAAAGTCACTCAGATTAAATTAAGGAGTATGCAGGAGAAGGTGCTTCGATGCTTCTTTCCGTTTCTATGGCAACCCTGGGGCATCTTCTTCAGCTGCCTCATTGACTGGATGTGCCCAGGTGATGCAGGCTGTAACTTTCAGCGGAGGCTGCAAAGACAGGGAGGAGACCTCTGACCACCAAGAGCTCATGGCAGGACTGAAGAAAACCTCTGGCATGGAAGATGCACTTTCCTTAGTTTTGTTTTGTTTTTAATAAATTTATTTATTTTTTATTTTTATTTTTTTGGCTGTGTTGGGTCTTTGTTGCTGCGTGTGGGCTTTCTCTGGTTGTGGCAAGCGGGGGCTACCCTTCATTGCAGTACGAGGGCTTCTCATTGCGGTGGCTTCTCTTGTTGCGGAGCACGGACTCCAGGCGCGCGGACTTCAGTAGTTGTGGCTCGTGGTCTCAGTAGTTGTGGCTCGCAGGCTCTAGAGCACAGGCTCAGTAGTTGTGGCGCACTGGCTTCGTTGCTCCGTGGCATGTGGGATCTTCCCGGACCAGGGCTCGAACCCATGTGCCCTGCATTGGCAGGCGGATTCTTAACCACTGCGCCACCAGGGAAGCCCCTCTCCTTAGTTTTTGTATGAATGGTTGCCATCTGAGGGTGTTTTGCTGAGTGTTGTCAGGGATGTGTCCACACTTGCCTTTGAAATGTCTCTATTGGTAAATAATTTGTTTTCATGGGTCTAAGTGCCTAATTCAGCTGTTCATATATTTTAAAGGAAACTCCTAGATGCTATTTAGTGAAACATGCTCTCTTTGTTTGCAGGATCAAATAAAACATTGCTTAACTGGGACTTTAGACATACAACTGTTTTAGCAAAAATTTGAAAAACAAAAGCCAAATAAAAGGACACAGTGTGAGATTTGACTCATTTGTTTGTTATACAGCAGGGAACCCAGATATTTGCCCAAAGGCAAGAATAATTTCACAGACCTAATCTAAGCAGTGTCTGGGGTCAGAGCAGTCATCTAGCAGGAAGAAGTAAAAGAACAGCATCCTAGGGGGAAAAGTTTTTACAAAACTACCTCAAATGATTCCCAATAAGGTGTTGCAGAAATATTTGAATCCATGGTCACATCCCTGTAAAAATATTTAATCAAGTGAAGATCTCTGTGCAGTGCCTAATAAGTCATAAGTATTCAACAATTGGTACTTGTAATTTTACAGAAACTTTTTGTATATAAAACTCAGTTTTAAGACAAAATGAATATACAATGGTACCACCCTTTTTCCAAACTGTGTCCTATTGAAGACAAAATTCATACAGACAGTTTTGAGTAACCAGCACCATATAATAATCCCTCAATAAATTTTTGGTCAAATTGAATAGAATTTTCTAGAAGCCAAACCCATTAACAGAGTCAACCATTCAGAACGTAATTTCACACTTGAAATAAAAAAGATCTCTGAAAATTAGTACCATCACCACAAAAACTCTACGCTCAAGCCAGGTCTTTTGTGTCTCACCTGTACCTTTCTGGCTATTATTAGTCATATAGTCTTTAAAATGGATTATCTGATTTCCTCAAAACAGCAGAGAGAAGCAAGAACCTAAATGGTGCTAAGGACAAAATATCAGCTGACTGTTTAATGGACAGACTTCAAAGCACACCCCACCAGGAAGAGATGCACCTAGTAGCTTGAACCACATAAGGAAACGTTAAATAATACACACTATTTGTTGAATGAGGCAGAGAATTGTATAATATTTTAGCAAACCATTCCTCCAAAAAAATGAATGCCCTTGAGGCAACAAATTTCAGTTATTCGAAGAGAACCACTTATGTGTAATTATCCATCATTATTATTCTATTTAGTAACGCTTGTGCTGAGTCTGGCTCACCTTTTCTAAACTCCTCCCTTCCACATTCTTCTTAACTGTCCCTCTCTTCACTTCCCCAACACTTCTACTCCTCTAGCCTCCAAAGCAGATGACTGACTTTTCCAGTTCTAGGACTACCCGTCTTGCATCCTGGGGAAACCCTGTGTCCCAAACAGACCAGGACAGCTGGTCAACCTATTCCAGAGCCAGGTACTATGATAGTTTTATTCACCCATGCCTTGTAGGTATCACCTGATAATTATATAAAAATGTTTGTCATTATAACAAACCTCATATAGTGGCTCAAATCATCAGGTCACTAGGCTCCTTGCTCTGAACTATTTTGAAGAAAAAAAAAAGATTCTGGCTTCTTGAAATATGCTAATTGTGGACTTGGTTCTTTACTTCACTCAAAATGCATAAAGCTAGGCTTTTTTTTTTTTCATTTCTTTTAATTTGAGAAAGCAAATCTGATTGATGTAGTCAGTGTTTCGAGCTTTAATATGGAAATTTCTAGAGAGAAACATGTTTTCTTCTTTGTATTATCTGGAGGCTGTTGCTTAAAGAGGCTGGAGTTGGGAGGCCTTGCTTGGCTTTCACTGAAAAGAAGGCCTAAGCAGAAAAACTCTGAAATTCCACCCTCACCTTTTCCTTTTGTACACATATTTAATTTTCTTTTTTTAAAAGTAGAGGTGGGACTCATATAGCACTCAACTTGTTGCCTGGAGTTACCATCCTGTATCTTGTTTAATGGGACCAATCACCAAGCGAATCATGTTACACCTTTGGCGGCCCACAGCTGGAGGAAAGCAGAAGTGTGTGACTTGGTGAGGTGCCTGCTGTTTGGTTAGTAACAGGGCTTTGTGGTTTCACCTCCGGACAGGCCTCAGCAATTCCTAGTTAATTGAAATTAATCTGAAGTTTGAAATTTACCTAAATCCCACAACCCATGCTTATCTGTAATTAATCTACCTTTGTGAGTTGTCCTCTCGCCTCAGGAACCAAGGGAGCAATTGTAGAGCAGGTTATGAAGGAGGTGGGGGCACTGTGCTCATGTATAGTATCCTATGCGGAGAAAAAGAATGCATTTTCATCACCAAGGAGAATAAAAGCTGAGAAGTAGGCCTGAAACGAAATGATGAAACTTTTCCCAAGAATGCCTCCAAATGGAAAGCGTAGAATAATGATAAAAAGCTCAGCCCAGTACTAAATGGCCTCTGTTTATTTTTTTAATTGAAATATAGGTGATTTACAATGTTAATTTCTGCTGTACAGCAAGGTGATTCAGTTATACATACGTATACACTCTTTTTCATATTCTTTTCCATTATGGTTTATCTCAGGAGATTGAATACAGTTCCCTGTGCTATATAGTAGGACCTTGTTGTTTCTCCATCCTGTATATAAGAGTTTGCATCTGCGAACCCCAAACTCCCACTCCATCCCTTCCCCACCTCCCCCCCTTGGCAACCACAAGTCTGTTCTCTATGTCTGTGAGTCTGTTTCTGTTTCATAGATAAGTTCATTTGTGTCTTATTTTAGATTCCACATATAAACGATATCATATGGTATTTGTTGTCTTTCTCTGTCTGACTTACTCCACTCAGTGTGATAATCTCTAGGTCCATCCATGTTGCTGCAAATTAAATGGCCTCAGTTTAAAGCTCAGCTCTAATACTTACTAGCTGTGTGTGCTTACACAAGATACTCAACCTCTCTGGGCCTCAGTGACCTCATTTCCTTTTTTTTTTTTTTTTTGGCCGCACCGCAAGGCTTGTGGGATCTTAGTTTCCCAACCAGGAGTCAAACCCGGGCCCCCTGCAGTGGTAGCACAGAGCCCTAACCCCTGGACCGCCAGGGAAGTCCCCTCATTTCTTAAACAGGGATAAAAATCATGCACACTCCATAGGGTTGCTCTTAAGATTAAATTATTCAATACTCATAAAGAATGTAGAACCATCTTCGAAACATAGTAAGGGCTTTGTTAAAAGAAAAATATTTGTTAAAGGAAAAATATTAAGGAGCAACCCATATTTCAGGATGGGGATTTTCCTCAGTGTTTCCAATGGTGGAAAACAGTTAAGCTATTTGAAATTTGCCAGAGGAATTGACATTTTCTCTGAGACCACAGATCCTTGGTACCTTGGTGCCCTGAAACGTTCTATAGCTTAGTGGATTAAACTAAATTTAGAAGCACATAAAACCTGAATTTGAATACCCGCTCGATGATTTATTAGCTTTAAAATCCAGCCTCAGTTTCTTCCTCAATAACAGAGGTCAATAAATTATAGACCATGTGCCAAATCCGGCCCACCAGCTGTTTGTATAAGTAAAGTTTTATTGACAGACAGCCGCACCATTTGTTTTTGTATTCTCCGTGGCTGCTTTTGTAGTACCAGGGCAGAGCTGCATAGTTCTGACAAAGACTGTTCCACAAAGCCAAAAATATTTACTATCTGGCCTTTTAAGGAACATATTTGCCAACTCTGGTCTATTACACGAGAATATAATAACCTGATTTGGTTTCGGGGGAATGAAATAATAGAAAGCCAGAACCCTACCCAGTTGGGCTCAATAAAGAGTAACCTCTGTCGTTACACAGAGACTCAAAATCTAAACCTTACACATTTTGTTAGCTTTGTTTGCTTGTTTCTCAGTCTTCTCTATCTAGGCCATTCTGTCCAAAAACAAAATATGAGCTTGACTTCCCCTTACTTGGATTAAAGTAATCTGCCACCCCACACTTGTTACGGTGATTTCTATGGCTCTATTTATCCAGGCTATCAGGGTTTATGCCTTCTTGTTTGGGAACCTTTGCTTTCTATCTCAGGGATGCTACAGTAACCATACAGGGAGCCCAAAGATTCTTGCACTGATTTGTTTTCAATTTTTAATTTTTTATTTAGAAATAATAAAATAAGACATAATATATAAAAATATGTACAATCCATGGTTTGTGCAGTACATTAGGAAGACTTTAGATACAAAAAGACAGCAAACGGGAAAATAATAACTCTCACGATTGTCAAAGGCCGGGATTGTTCAATTCACTGCAGCCCAGAGCTGAAACCCAACATAACTAGAAAAGGGATTCTAGTTGGGAGCGAGTGACTATGCAACATTTTTTTTTTTTTCCTTTTTTTTTTACCTTAACATTATTGGGCACAGTGAAAAAACACTCTGTTTCTCAGAACGAGCTTTCTGCCTTTACTGAGTGGCTTATCATCAAATATGAACCAACATTTGTTTTTTGTAAGAGTGACATGATTTAGGGGACAGAACTCACTGAATAAACATCAAGGTTTGAGGTGGGAGTTGACAGGGAAGAAAGGAAGTGAAGGGAAGAAATAATGCATTGATAGAATTGAAAAAAAAAGATAAAACAAACTTTCACCAGGAATTTGGAAATGGTTTCAGAGTTATGGGTGACATCCTTAAAATGTCTGATTCAAGTATACTCTTAGAGGGATAGAAAACTATTCCTTTCTCAATAATCAAAATAGAATTCACTTTGTCTACCTTTTCTTTAAAAATAGGATAACCAGGAATCTAGTCCTCCTCCCAAAAATATAATGCCCATCCAGATATGGGCAAAAATTCTTTAAAAGGAAATAATTCCTAAGTAAATTCAATGGGGGTTTGCTTGCCACGGAGAAGCCAACACAGATCCCAGAACAGACCCCAGATATTCACAGTGAGTCTCTTCAACCTGCATTCTAATGACATGTGTGCACTAATTAAGGAAACCCAGTCAATGACAAATGTTTTGAAGGTAAAATGCAGCAAAAAAAACCAAAACCAAAAACAAAAACCGTTGTGCATTACCTGTGTCTTGGCTCTTGACAAAAAAAAAAAAAAATTGCCATTTAAAGCTTGTAACTGTGAAAATACTAATAACTAGAAAAAGCTTTCAAATCAACAGTCCATGCTGAAATAAATAACAGAAGAACATAGCAATACGAACCTTATAAGGCTGGTAAATATTTGCTAAAACCATGCTAACCGGTAGCATATAGGTACTAGCTCTCAGAAATTGCTGCACTGAAATTATACTTTCTATGGCAATTTTTTTCCCTTTACAGACTTCTATTTACATTTGGCTTTAAATATGAAAATATCTGATAAACTTTATAAAATGTACACTTTAAAAACATAGCTTCTGCAAAATTTTCTTGAAAAAAAAAAAAACAAACCTGTGCACCAGAAATTTTAGATTTTTTTTTTCTCTTTTTCAGAAAGAAGTTGCAAGAGTTCCCTCCCTCATTCTTGCCCCCTACCCACCCCCTTTCAAATATCTCAAGTCTTTTTAAGTGGCAGCGCTGTGTGATGGGAAGGTGCCTTTTCTGTGGCCACCCCCATTCTCCACTGAATCTTCATTTAATTTACAGACCACTGAATACTCTTTGGTTTGATTATTTTCCTTTGCAAAAATATCGAAATAGCAGCAGCTGAAACCGTCAACGTCCTCTGTCAATGGCCGAACATTTGCCATTTACAGAAGAATGTAAATTCTGTGTCCACGCAATCCCTCCAACTCTCTAAACAACTTCCCTAATCTGCCTTTAAGTTTGGACTTAACATCCACTTGCTTGATATCTCTAACTTGGTTTCAGTGAAAATAACTCCACAGTGTTCAAACCCATCGACTCTGAAGGCTGAGAACAGCAGAGACTGTCCGATTATTGCAGGCACCGCATTCAGATATGGCTGTTCAAGAACCAGAGACCATCACAGACAACAGTTTACAAAATACAGGATTCTAGAACAAGCTGTTTTTTAATGGCATACAGGGATATAATACCGTAAGAGAGTTGATTTTGAGACGCCAATTAAAAAGAAAAGTCAGCAACCCCAGAATTCACAAATAAGGAACTTTAAACCAAAAGAGAGTTCCATTATGTTGAGCTACAGCGGAAAACAAAACAAAACAAAATGTTTCTAGCAAGTCAGGCAGCCAGGCAGGAGAGGCTTCTGGAAAACAATGTGCCCTAAGTAGCCTGCTCTAGGGCTCCAAGGGCAAAAGGGATCAGCTCGGATTCAATCATGAGTGCATGAGTGCATCCATCAAGGGGAAAGGACCCTTTTAGATCATTATCTCCTTTACTTGTGACTCTGTTAGGATTTTTATGGCTCTTGTTGACCCTAAATTACTGAGACATTTTCATTCCTACTCTGTACCATTAGAAAAAAAAAAAAGCAATGTTCCCCTCCCTCCTGAACACTTGAGCTGATGAGCTATGTCAAAATGGGCTCTTCTGCATCTTCCCACCTTCCCACTTTGGCATTCACAGGCCCCTCGGATGCTGTAGGACTCAGTCCAGACAGCCTGATAGTAAGAGCCAGCCTAGAGGCCAGGCATGGCATCTTTCGGAAGATGAAGTCAAGCTGGAGACGTACGAGCTGTCAGGGCAAGGAATTCAGCCGCAGGGGTTTGAACCTATTGATCTTTCAAGTTGGATGGCTCAGTGTCAAGGATGCCGACTCCTGTCAACCTAGGTCTTGTCTTCTGGAATAAATTTTGGAATGTGCAAAAAATGGAAAAACCCAGAAAAAAATCTAAGGGCACCTCACCGTCTCTCAACGTATGCGTTCACCTGGCTAGCACCACCTCGAAGGAAAGAAAAGATGTTCATGTCGTGTGTGTGTGAATTTTTCTTCCCCTGTCTTCTTCCTCCTATAACGTGAAAGTTACATGAAGGAACAGAAATGTAAAGCACTGCACTTACTCGACTGTGTGTGTGATGTTCTGTTTTCTGAATAAGGTGCAAAAGGAGAGGGCAGTTCAAGGTCTTGCTGAGGTTCAAAGTTATTGTCTCTTGATTTCAAGGCAGCCGTGGGGCTTTCTTTCCTTTTTAGTATAAGCCCCACTGTGCAAAAATGTGCATTATCTTTGGTATTTATTTTAGGTAGTCTAACTTAAAATTTGAGATCACCCATTAACATCATGGAGGAAAAAAAAAAAAAAACAATAACAACAACCCGGAGGCTACCATTTGGCTAGTGTTACATAATGCCCTTATGTAACCAGAAAGAGATTGACAGAGAGAGAGAGAGAAATCAATTCTAGCAAACAAATTACTGGCCTCAAAAAAATCAGGCTCTCGTTTTGGCAACTAATAGCCAAATACTTGCCACTGTGAAGCGCATATCATGAGCTCTCAAGAAAGTTCAACACTGACTTTTTAAATTACACACAAGAAAAACTACACTGCAACAGTACAACGTGTGTTTGTGTAGTTAGCAGCTTTTCAAAAGTTAAGGCAGAGTCTTGCCTTGAAAACATTTAAAAATGTGATGCCATTTAAAAACATTCTTGTTCCCTAAAGAGAAGCGTTCTGGAGACATCAAATACCCAACCAACCAAGGCTTGCCTGCAAGTTCAAGTTTGGTATGAAAACACAAGACAAGACATAAACACCCCATAACTTATTCTACAACGTGTTATGTGCCATCGGGTCACGGGGTGGGGGGAGGCATGTTTAGTGCTTTAGGTTCATCTCTGAGCCTACAGTCTTTCTTTGAAAGCATCGTGCTAGCCTCAGTCCCTCGTGGTCACTTGTCTCAAACCACCTCTTCACCAGTACCGTCGTCTGCGTAACTGCTTTGGGCCTTTGACCAACAGACTGTGTTTCAAAGTTAACTATTCCCGAGGAGGAATTAGTCATATCTCCGACTCTCGCCGTAAGGGCCTGGGCTCTAGGGGTACACTTGCCTGGTTGTGAAGGTCTATGTCAGGGGGCGTGTCCGTACTCGTGCTCTCTGGGACCCCGTTTTCACTGTCTTCTTCCTCTTTGCTTGTGAGGGCAACCTCATTTTCATAGCAAAAGGAATTAGCGTTGGAGAGGATGTACTTCTTCTCTGCTAAGTCCCTGGCACTACAAAGGGGAGTGTTGGGTACTTCGTAAGTCTTGTGGAACCTCGAATAGTCCACTTTGTAGTAGTGTTTCTCCTCGAAGAGGACGGGCTCGTAGCGGTGGCCCCAGAGGATCTCGTTGGCCAGGTACGAGCTCCGGCACTGCGTGGTCATGGCCGTGGCTTCCACCATGCCTTCGAGGATCACCACGATTTCAAAGTCCGCGTTGTCGACGTCCTGTTTGCTCAAATCGTATAAAGGGCTGTCCTCGTCTATCTCGTGGACGATGGTGATGGGGGACACCAGAAATATGCGGTCAATGCCGCTGTCAAAGCCGACGTTGATGTCTATTTGATCCAGGGGGATGTACTCCCCTTCGGAAGTAATCCTGGATTTGAGGAGCTGTGCTCGCACGTGAGCTTCCACCAGGTGGCTTTTCCGAAGGTTGCCCACCCGCCACATCAGACAGAGCTTGCCATCCCTCATGGCGATCACGGCATTGTGGCTGAAGACCAGGGTCTCGTTTCTCTTCTTGGGCTTGGCCATCTTGGCCATGACCGCGCCGATGATAAAGGCGTCGATGATGCAGCCCACGATGGACTGAAAGACCACCATGAAAACAGCCACGGGGCACTCGTCCGTGACGCAGCGGAAGCCGTAGCCTATGGTGGTCTGCGTCTCGATGGAGAAGAGGAAAGCGGCCGTGAAGCTGTTGACCTCGGACACGCACGCTTTGCTCTCCTTGGATGCGTCCAGGTCCCCGTGGAGCAGCGCTATCAACCAAAACACGCAGCCGAAAAACAGCCAGGAGAGAACGAAAGCCAGGCAGAAGATGACCAGCATCCACCGCCAGCGGATGTCCACACACGTGGTGAAGATGTCCGCCAGGTACCGCTGGCCCTTCTCGCCCACGTTGATGAACTGCACGTTGCAGTGGCCGTCCTTCTTCACAAAGCGGCTCCGGCACTGCTGTCGAGTGTGGACTTTACTCTTCCCGTTCCCAAAGCCATTGGCCACCGCCAGGGTGGCCAGCTTCATGCCGTCCTCCTCCGAAGAGACAATGCTGTAGCGGTTGGTGCGTACGCTGCCCATCACTTCTGCTGTGGACGCCAGCGCTTCCGCTTTGGAAAACAGTCTGAGTTTTTGCAAAACCCTTTGGAGAAACAGGTTTGAATGTTCAGTGAAGACCCACACACACAGAAAAGAAGGAGAGATGGGGGTCTCCAAGAGCCTGGAGGTTCTTTCTACCAAGGTCTCTCTCCTGGCGTGCAGAGTCACCTTAGTAACTCAGCTGACATCCAGAGAACAGGTCCTACCAAAAAAAAGAGAGAGAGAGAGAGAAAGATCGTTCGTTACAAAAGAAGTCATGGAAAAATGAATTCTACTCCCTAAGGCAACATTTCCTAGCCAGACACAGGGTCAGATATAGATAAATGTCCTCTACATTGAATTACTGGGTTTTTCGTTTCCTTGTAGCCCCAGAGAAATAGACACAAAAGAAAATATTTTCTTATATTATTTAGAAGCATGAAGTCATTAAACACAGAAGAGTTAGTTGTTTGTGACAGTCTTTCAACTGAAATCTCAGGTCTCCCTTCCCCTATTTTTTGCCAGCAATCTGGAATATTCTACTTTACAGAGCTACCTCTCTCCTCTTATTCTCTTCCTTTGCCTTTGCTACTTGCCGGGGTCCCAGGTGATTTAGGCAGAAGAAAGACTTTCTAACTCCAAGGTTTGTCATGAAGCTTTAAGAACGCGGACATGTCGAGAGAGCATTTCGCATGAACGCAGAATGTTAATATTAATTGAACAGCAGGTGCATGTTGAGAGAATATGAGAGCCCCTGATGACAAGTTGAAATCCAAAAGCACCGACTATTTTGTTTAAAAGATAAAACTGAGCAGACAGCCTTTCTAATCATATGAAAGGGATCCCGGTTTCTGGAGACTGTTTGGGCTTATTCCGTCACTTCGCACACAGAAAGCAGCCACTAGGCAGAAACGCCTGATAACATCTCTGTTAGCGCAAGTGATTCTGACTTGAAGACACAGGTTTACTCTGGGGGATACAGAGAGATCTTGTTGCCTAGCAATGAGAGTCCTGAAAGTCTCTGGAGATGGGATTGTCATGTGTGATGACAGGCTAGGAAGTAAGCACCTTTGTGCCCAAGGACCAGGTCTTTAGAGAATTGACATAAGGCTGGAACTCATCTCGTGGAAGTCCAAGTCTATGTTTTCCCAAACAGGGACGGCTTTGCAGTAGTAAATCATAAGGGTCCCTCAGCTGACTTTTCACTTCCAGGGCTGCTGCTTGCTCTCTGTTCCTATGGAGAATGCACTCACCTTTACTTAATGAGAACAAATAGTAGTTTTCAGTTTTCTCCTCTTGCTTCATCTCTCCCCACCCCGGCCCAGGTAAAAACCACCTATTGACTTTGACTTTCCAAGTTTGCTCCAAAGAGACTAGTTTTTCCTGGACTCACAAAAACCTAGGAGAAGGTCTAGGGTGTTTTGTTAACCAAATACAAATTTTAAAAAATGAATATAGCACAGATCTGAGAAATAAAAGTGACGCTCGACGAAGCCCTGATGACGAGGACTCCACTTTTTCTTTCTCCCCCTCAAGCCACATTCAGATTAAGCACTTAAGAGAACCACGTTCAGCCAAGCCAACTGCAAACAAAGAAAGCAAATCATGGATCTGTTTTCGGGCACCCCCTTAAAGAGAGGCAAGGTGCATTGTCTTTGAAAATGTCTTGTTACAGTCTTTTCACTTCTCCCTTTTTATCCAAGTTATTATGCAAGAATGTGCCCCAACACATTTTTCCTGAGATTAGTCATCTGTGAAAATTGCAATGTGTGTTACATTTTGGCAGCTTTTGACACCTAAATGATGCCTGATTTGAAAGTGCCTTTGAATTACTTTATAAAAAGAAGTTGCTGTGCCTTCCCAGCCTTCCACCTGCTTCAATGTTTTGTCTGCTTCCCCATGAAGTTTGTACTTGGACAAAAGAAACAAGACTCCTATTCCTCAGGGTTCTAGATCCTGGACATGGAAAGAATTTTTTTAAACAGCGATTTCAGCTCACTTGGCTCATATGAAATTGCCAAGCATTTCTACACAAAAACAGAGATAACAACATGACACCGAATGCAGGTGCATTTTCCAAAAAGGGGGGCGAGGGAGGCCTCATTTAAATAGTGCTTGTATCCTTGAGCTCTGTTTGACTTCAGAATCTTATAAGCTGACACCAAGAAATTCCCTTTTCATGATTCAAAACAATCCTTCCATCTGAGTTACCATTAGGGACCATGAGTAGACAGTCTCAAATTTCTTCTGACTTATTTCTGCACTCTTTCCAGATTAAAGCATAACAACCATATGAAATCTAAAGACTGAATTATGACTTTCCAAAAATCTTGACCCCAGGACATTAGTTTGAATTCCACAAAACACACACTACCAGCTTCCTACGAATAGCTTTCTGCATTTAGAATCTTGCAAAGAGCCTGTATCGAGCAACTATTATTGTCTTATTTCCATTGCTAATGACAGAATTTGTTCCATATGTGGAGCATCATTTAGAAATTCTACCATTTCTGCCTGGAAAGGGGGAAAAAAAGATTTTTTTTTGGCAAAATGGAAACTTTTGTCACTTCCAGCAGGTATGCTCCAAAACAGATTGATGTGTGTATATGTGCGCGCACACATGATGCGTATTCAGACTCTGGTGGAGCTCATGACGTAGCAAAAATCTAGAACCTGCCAACGCGTGCGAGGGTCATTGTCTTAATATTCCACTCTGAAGGACGTCTTTCCTGTGAACCTGCCCGCATGCCTGAGTGGCCGCAAGCAAGCAGAAAACTTCCTTGCCTGCGCTTCTCACACTGAAAGTCACCGATTCATGAGCATCTGGGAAAGTACTTTAATTAGGGATAGGGCTTTCGGGTGACTTCATTTTAGGGCTCTATTCTTGATACGTTTTTAAGAAACATTTGATTAAGAATAGATGAAAACATCACGTGATTGGAGTCCTTGATGGGCACAACTCAGGAGAACTGATACTTGGTTTGATGAACAATGTGTAAATTCCCCCATCTTCAGCTAAAATATTTAAGGGCCTGATATAAATTTAATAGACACAGATAATCATTTTTACCCAGGGTATAACCAATGAGGTAGAAAGTATTCCTGGGAAATTGAGAGGCTACATGTGATGTTCTTCATGTTAAGACTATTTATAGGCCGAGCCAAAACGAAGCATAAGCAATGGAAAAAAATAGTTCAGGGCTTCAATCTCAAGGTAGATGTTCAAGGAGAGAGAGTTGCGGGCCCATATACACGGTCGAGGAGATAACACGGTGTAAATGAATGCATCCAAATCACTTTTACCACAAAGGAAATATTCCCAATATGGAGTATAAAAGAACAGAAACATGTAACCAGGAAGAATAAATGAGAATAAGTGGGTCCCCTCATAGGGTCGTGGCGTGGAGCAAATAAGAAAGTTTCTAAGGAAGGATAGGAAATAAGGATGGTAAAAGAAAGTGCCCTGGGATGAAAGAGAGGTGGGCTGAGTGTCTAGAACTGCTATTCCCCTGCTGATGCCATATACACCAGCCTGAGTGTGCTCTGGGCACGCTGTTGCTATTAGAGCTCAAGGCTAGCGAAGCAACCTCTCAGAGGCTCAGTAAACAGCAGGGAGGGGGAGGGGCAGTAGGGGAGGCGGGATACCCACTCGTCTACGTGAGCCCTATAACTTTTACACCCAACAATGCACGTAGCCTCACTCAACGTGTGCACACGCTGAAAAATATACCTCTTTGGCCGACAAAAAACACACACTAAAAAGAAAAAAGCTTGAAACAGTCCGGCTGCTCAGGTAAAGACATGGTCAATCTCTCATGCTACTCAAAAGTCATACAAGGACTCTACAGCTAACCAGGGATTCTACAACCAGAAAGTCTGAAGGAAGTAGAAATAGCGTGTGTGTGTGTGTGTGTGTGTGTGTGTGTGTGTGTGTGTGTGTTTAACGCCACATTCACAAGAGCTCGGAACAAATATTCCTATGGAGAGCAATAATATAAAAGAAAGTGCCAGCAAAGGGGGAGGAGGAGGGGCTGAAAGTAAAGTGACATGACCTTGACCCCAACTGTCACCCCTCCCACCCTCCTTAAAGTAACATCTGTTACTCCTGAGCCTGGGGATTTTTCCAGATAATGGCAAATATAAATAAAACACTTGGGGCAGGGTTGGAAGTGAGCAGGAACAAGCTAGCAAGTGCACAGGTAACATACAGCAGACACACAACAGCGGTGAGCAAGAGGAAATCTGACAGCCTACCGATTATTAACGTGAAAAGAAAACAAGTGGTACAAAGCAATATGCACTCTTCGCACACCCAAAACACGTTTTCAAATAATGCCTTGTTTCCTAAAAGGTAAATTCTGAGTTTATGAAAATCCCCAGGATTCACAGGTATTCCAGTTACCATCCTACTGACAGGATTACCCAGACACAGACGATTAACTGCCCGTTTCCTACCTCGATTTTTTTTTTCAACTGTCATGATGACTCTATGTTATGATGCAATCTTCTGCAGAATCAAGTCGTTTTGACCACTGTGCTTCCCTGAAACCACACTGTCTTCCAATTTCGGTGTTAATATTATTATTACAAAGCATAACAAGTTGCTCAGGGGAGAGTGACATAGGATGTGAAAGTTTTGCGGTCTTCCGGCTGAAATCCAACGCGAGCTCCCGCTCTCTTCCCCAGCAAAGCAACTTTGAGACGCTCGCTGGGTTTGGAACTCGAAGCTACACTTGAAGCAATGACAAAGGGGCGGGGGCGGGGGTGGGGGTGGGGGAAGACGCCAAGGATCCAGACCAGCGCTGCGTCCCAAGGTTTGCCAAAGTCTGAGACCAGTACTCTAGACGCACCCGCTCCCCCTTTTTTTTCCCCTTAGAGCGAGACCGAACAGAGGCTCCCTCGCCCTTGTCTCCAAACTCAGTATCTCGCTACAGCTGGTGCATTGGAAGTTATGAGCACAGACAGATGCTGCAGAGAAATCTGTTTCTATTGCTCAACTGTTCCAAGCATGTCTCAGTATTTTTAGCTCTGGGGGTGTTCTGGTGCGCGCACAAACTCCATAGGCATGGTCTGGGACTCCGGAGCGTGGGTGAGCGCTACGGCAGAGTGACAGCTGGGCACCTCTGGGGCGGCGGCGGGGCGGGGGAGGGCCGGGGACGGCAGCCCGAGCCCACTCCCCGGGACGCGCAGGCAACGAGAGGAAAGGAGGGAAGAAAACACACAGCAGCCCTTACCTGTTGCCGGCGCAGGAGCATGGGGACATGGAGTGGAAGTGGGGGGTTACAGAGGCATGTAAGATCCACGAGTTTGTACAAGCGAGCGAGTCAGGGCGAACCAGCATTCCCAAGACCCAGCTTGCCGGCGCCGGGCGGGCTGCGCGCTGGCCGGGGCTCCAGGGCGCTCTGCGCTTTCCTGGGCTCTTTTGAGGCGTCGCGAGCCACCGGCCCGCCTGGCCCCGCCCCCGGCCGCGCCGGCCAATCGCAGCGCGCCTGGCCCCGGGGACCGCGCGGGGAGGGAGGATGCTGCGCCCGCGGCCGCAGGGCTGCCGCCGGGGAGAACCTGCCGCCGCTTCCTTCCCGTCCGCCCCCGCCTCCGCCCGCCCCGCGCCCCGGCCGCCGGTCCGGCCGCGCAAGGGAGGGGGAAGCTGCGCCCCGGCCCGGCCGGCAGCAGGTGGGAGGCTCCGCGGCCGGGCTCTTGCGGCTGCCCGATGGCAGCCTGGCCCTTGGGCAAAGCTTGCGACCCCTTCGCCAGCCCTACACTTGCCCTCTTCTGTCGTCCGTGGCGGCCGGGCGGGCCGTGCGCCCCCAGAGGCTCGCGAGGGGCCGGGGGCCGGGAGAAGCGGTGGCAGCCGGGGAGGCTGGCGTTTCAGCCTTCCAGCCGGGGCGCGTCTTGCTCTCCCTTCACCCCCCTCCCACCCCCTGAATCCGCCCCCGTCCGCCCCGGACCAGCGGTGCAACGAGGAGCCGCGCATTAAAACGGGGAAAGGGACCGCGAGCGGCTCGCAGAACCCAGCGGGATTCGGACGCGCGCCAGGGCTGCAGCCGCCTGCGAGAAGCAGCTCTTCCTCCTCCCGGCTCGGGGTCGATTACTTACAAAGCGCCCAGACTGCTCGGAAGGCTGAGCCGCTCGCTCGCTCTCGCAGGGCCCGCCCTCAATCTCCGTCTGCACCAGCGCCCGGCACGCTCTGCTGATCTAAAATCAGAGCAATTAAAGAGTAATGAACTCTCTGGAACGGCGACTCCTACAGACACTCAGCGCTGCCGCGCACCAGCGCCTCCCAGCCCTCCTCCCCAGCAGCCAGGCGAGAGCGCGTAGACCCTTTCAGAAGCTCTGTCAACTTCAGCGTGAACCGGGTGTGGACCCTGGAACGTTACAGATTAAACCGTGTGTGTGTGTGTGTGTGTGTGTGTGTGTGTGTGTGTGTGTGTGTGTGTGTGTGTGTGTGTGTCTGAGTACTTTGGTGTCATAACGCAGCTTTGCTCTTAAAGGATATTTAGGAGTCCCCCAAGTTTGAAATCCCTGCGTGTGTGTGTGTGTGTGTGTGTGTTGAATGTGCATTTCCTCAAGCGATCAAATGTGTCTTCCGCACAGTTTATTTAAACCTCTGAAAGGCCTCCTAGAGACGCCAAACTACTTCAACAAACTAGCTCGTATTCTGGGCGGCACAGCCCGGCTGGATTGGTGCGTGTGGGAGAGTGAAACTGACACTTGAAGCAAAGGGTCTGCGCCAGGACCCACCTCCGAGCCTCATACCCGCACGCGGCCCCTAGGAGGTGCTGGTGAAATACGCTTGGGTTTTGCAGATCGCTCTTAATCCCGCCTTAGCAAGTGGGCCACTTTCCCTAGCACCGAGGAAGACGCTGAGATTCAAAGGGTCTGGAACGGGTTGCACACGCGGTGTGACTCTCTGCTAGCCAAGCGCATTGCTGTTTCATTCCATTTGCTGAGGTAGTACAGTAGTCCGAGCCCTGGTACCAACTGTCTTGCCTTTTAAAGTCCTCTCCGTGGGAATAATGCTTCACGCCAGGGAGGTCTAATTTAACCTGTGTTAAGCCAAGTGTTATTTATAGACCGTTTGGATCAACTCTGCAAAAGAGATGGACGTATAGAAAGCCAGGCTGTAGCCTAAAGCTAAAAGAGCCTGGAGACAGAGAAGCTAATTCTGCATAACCAGAGGACAGAGGATTCGGTACAGCTCACTGCACTGCAATAAGCTTCCTCTGAAATGGGTTTCCTCGTGGATTTCTTCTAAGGAACAGGCGGGAGAGGTCCAACTGATCCTTCAAAGCATATTAAACCTAAATGGAAAGAGGAAGAAATTCATCATCTATAGATGTTCTCTTCTTTACTGTGATTCAATCCATGTATCTGTAGATGGCTAAGAATTTTCCAAACCACAGGAATTCAGAGAGGCAACACTCTTATTTCCAGGTAATGAGCTGTAGTTCAAAACCAGTCACCCAGAAAGGGGTGCCACTTCTCTGGAATTAGGGTTGAAATTGTTTTACTGTCATATGCCACTCTAAGTAAACTGAATACACCCCAGGCCAGGAGAGTTTCATATGATAGGAAAAATCTTTAAAGAAATGAATGCAAAGTTACAAGATGATGGTTGTTTGTATAAATTTACTGATGGGAGGGGGGAAAATAAATACATGTATTTATCTGGGCAAAGGGGCGTCTTTCTTATCAATGTCACTTTCACCTCCCATGTAATGCTATGCAGCAAGGCTTATTTGTTGAAGTAGAATATTAGAGAAAAGTTGATTATTTTAATAAGCAGCTTCCCAATCTGAATAGAATTTTCACCTTAATTATTTAGCTAAATAAGGAAACATGAAGGATTAAATTTTGTTAGTAACTGAAACTTTGTAAATTCAGGATAGCATTGATTAACTCTATTGCTTCCTCTTATAAAGAAAAATGTAAATGTGCATTTTAATTAATGAGAGAGACTTTTCACTACGTCCCTATTAGGAAAATTCTAGTATTCCAAAACATTCAGTGCTTGGGTAAATATACTTTTTTGGAGCCATGCGTAATACAGATTTCTCTAGTCAGAGTATATCTTTTTGGCTGAATCAGTCCTTATTTAGCAAAAAAGTCCCCATGAGTTTTGGACACCAGTGCAGCTGAGTGTTAGGATCCATCTGTGGGTTAAATTTTTCCAAGGAAGTGACAATTATGCTCTTACTGATTCCCTCCATGGTAACCACCTATAATATTAAAGCCAAATATTAGTCACAGTCTAGATCTGCAGTCAGATTATGAATGGTCGTGTGACGCAGAAGGAGATTGTTTCATGAGGAACATAAATCTTTCCTTTGCATTTATGTAAAGATCACAAGCAATTAGATATATTTTCAGGTGTCTGTTAACCATCTATGCAGCCCAATTTCATAATGATAAAGATGAAAAACTCCTGTTATTTGCATCTGCTAGGTAGTAAGAACCACTTACTAGTCTTTGCAGTAATAATGAATAATCATCAATAAGTAAATGTTATATTGACTTGAACTGTAGACAGGATGAGTTTGCAGTCTGCTGCTATGAGGACAGGCCATCCACTAGGGTATTTTAAGCCACTGAATGTAATCTTATCTGTTGGGAAACTGCTTTGGCTATTTCACTTACTGCACTGGTTAAGATTTCATCTCCATAATAAATTCAATCAAGGGTAGTAGCTACTTGTTGAGTAGCTACTTTGTACTTCAGCTGTGTGCTAGGTGAGATAGGAGACAGAAGAGCCCTAGGAGGAACAGTTCCTTCTCTCTAAGAATTCACAATCTCTAATTGAGAAGACAGACAATGCACAAGTGGAATGACTAAATGACAAGATAAGGCAGCCTCTGATTAAGTGCGAAAGTGGATTCGTGCAAAAAGGAGAATCTGGAGAATGTCTGAGGAGTACAATGAAATGGATTAGAATTTATGGGGAAGTCTTTAGAATGGAAGACAACGCGTGTGACATAATAGCTTGCGTAGTTGTGTTAAGGATGCTGAGAGCATACCAGAAGGCAGGGTTGCCCCTCGCTCAGAGTTTGTCCATAATGGTACGCCCCCGGCTCTGACTCTATGCGTGTAACTGTGTGTGTAAATTATAAGCTGCTTCTAAGAATGGCACGCCCTTCCTGCGTGCCGCTGCCTGCACAGTTTCCTCTAAAGCAATGGGATTTAGTCCACGAGACTTATCTGCCATTTGTCACACACAGCGATGACGCCTAACTGATCTGGCAGACCTGGGAATGCAGCATGTCACATAACGCAGTGGCCCCCAACCTTTTCGGCACCAGGGACCGGTTTTGTGGAAGACAATTTTTTCCACGGACTGGGGAGGGGAGGGGCGGGTGTTCAGGTGGTAATGCGAGCAATGGGGAGCGATGGGGAGTGACAGGTGAAGCTTCGCTCACTCACCCGCCGCTCTCCTCCTGCTGTGCGGCCCAGTTCCTAACAGGCCATGGACCGGTACCAGGCTGTGCCCAGGGGCTGGGGGCCCCTGACTTAATGGCTTTTCTAAATAATTGAAATGTGTTTGATTGGGAATTATTTTCCCTTATGTAATGTATGCATCCTCAAACCCTAACTGGTTGCCCCTGTAGCACTCTGTACATAGTTCTAGTACAGCATATTTTGTTCCTCTCATGCTGTTACAGATATATTTTTCCCTGTATTTGTCTCCACCCACCAATGGGGAGCTTTTCAAAGTCTGCTGCCAGGTCTTTTTTTATTTTTTTTTATCTTTAAATCCTTATTGCCTTGCCCATGGCCGAGGAAATAAATGTCAGTGGAATGATGAAAAGAATGAAAGTAACAATATTTTTGAGTATAAGGTGACTTTTGAATAATGACGCAGTAATGACTCATTATAATAAACATAAGCTATTTCATTTTTACCTGCAATAGAGTGGGCCTATCAGGATACAATAAGAGCAGTGTCTTCTACATTTAATGACCCCTTTCTGCTTGTTTTTCCTTCTTCTCCATCAATGAGCCTTCACTTCTCATTTTTGCTTCTGCCAGTGTGCCTTGAATTTACCAGGCTGTCACCGTGTTCTGTCCAATTTGTTGATTCTAATATGCACTGGGCTGAGAAATTATGTAACCAAGGTTGTTTAAAAATATATGCAAAGTAAAAGTAAATATGGTCTAAAGGGCTTAAAGTGGATGTATATTTTTGAAATAGTATGAGCATATGCTAAATTTGGAGTTACCTTGTTTTGGTCAGTTTCCTTTTTGGATAAAAAAGCTGCAGGATATGGATTTATGACATCTATTTTAGCTTCTCAGAGCACTTAAATGCTTCAGACCTTGTATTTGCTGTGTTAGGAATAGTTGAGAAAGAGCTCTGGAAAAGTAAGATACCTGTGTGTTTGCAAATATGCATATGTTTATACATTTCTGTCCAAGAAAATCATACACTCATTTATGAGAAATCATTTGAACGCTTACTCTGTCCATGAAATATATCTTTGTTTTCCATCAAATATGTTAAAACCAACAACAGTAAGTGGGATGGTTTTTTAAGAAGCTCACACTTCCAGAGCAGCTGAGTTATTATTTAGTAAATTCTCTCTGTTATGCTCTGGAGGCCTTTATTTATCTCATGTGGGTGAGACAATTACACACCGAAAATGCCATATTCATCTTAGGGCCAGACCTCACGTTACTGTCATTCTTAACACAATGATTGTGATGATCATTTCATTTGTGTTATCTGTGGCAGGTTAGCACGCTTAAAGGTAATATTCTACAGCTTCGGTTCATTCCCTTTTAACACAGATGGTGGTCCCTTTGACCTGATAGCCCTGCCATAAGACGCACGCAACTTGGCTTTTTCGAGAACTAACAATAACAACAACAAAACACACAACTTCACACGATCAATGCTCCTCACTGTTGTAGACATTTAAGGAAGGTGCCACAAGCTACAAAGAAAATGCAAAACATATTTTGAGTAATGTCAACAATGCTGTAATGATACTTGTGAAAGAAAGGTTACATACATACCTGAATATCTAAGTTTGGAGGTATGGGCTTTAACAGTTTATGTGTGTGGGTTTTTAAGTGTAAAGTGTATTTAAGTCTTTTTTTTAATTGTCAAACAGTATATGCCCATTGTGAGATACGTACAAGATAAACATTACAAATATAGAAGAATGTAGGAACATACAGAAAATAAAATAAATTCATATTCCCACCATTATAAATACTTTGGGTATCTCTTTCCCTTTGTCCTTTAGTTCTGTTTCTATTTTTATATCTTTATTTTTCATAATTTTAAATCAATTCTGTCATACTTTTTGAAAAATGAGTACCAAACTTTTTATATTTAAGCATTTGTCATGTAATCAAAAACCGTTTGTAAGCATATATTTTAATGTTTGCATATATTTTATTTCCATAATATGTATGAACTATACTGTAATTAATCATCACCTATTCTTATGCATTTATATTCTTTTTTTTATGCTCACAAGGATGTATTAACTGTCCTTGTAGATTAATGTTTATCTTCATCTCTTACTGTTTTCTTAGAGTAGGTTTCCAAATATGGAATTACCAGGTCAAAGGGTATGATCTCTTTTTTTTTTTTCCAGGTACTATCAGAATTTATTGAAGGGCTTCTTAATCTAGGGTTTGTGAACTTGCATGGGAATAAATTACATCTTTATTTTCACTCATCTCTAACTGAAATTTGGCATGTTTTCCAATTGTAATGTAAGCAACAAATCACAGTAATATCAGCATGACCTTGACTTTGTCACCAATACAAATCATGGATTTTTCACATCATGCTGGAGTCATTGTAGACATTTCAAAACATCTTTCAAGTTCAAAACTACTTCAAAATTATGGTACTTATAAGACCTGCTGCTAGATCTTGTTATTTAATGTATTACTAAAAGAGGCATGTATATTACCATATTGCAGGTTTAAAAAATATTCTAATAGCTTTATTTTAATATAATCAGCCTCCCTTGCAATCTGACCTATTTCATTTGATGCATTTAAAAATACTACTCTGAGAAGAGGTCTGTAGGTGTCACCATTTTGCCAAAGGGGCTCATGTACAGAAATCCATGCTTGTCCTGATGGTAGCAACTCCTCCTCAGAAGCCTCAAGGGCCAGAGCTCTGCCTGGAACTCCCCTTTGCCAAGACAGAGCTCTCGAGGGGCAGAAGAACCCTCACTTCAACTTTGGATTCTTGTCTTCTCTTCACTCGCACTAAGCTGACACTAGTGAAGCTTTCCTTTCGACTGACAGTTTGTTTCTTTGTGTGTGTTTTTTGGTTTTTTTTAATTTATTTTTTATACAACAGGTTCTTATTAGTTATGTATATTATACATATTAGTGTATATGGGTATGATCTCTTACAACTTTTTTTTCTTTTTAATTAATTTATTTATTTTATTTATTTTTGGCTGTGTTGGGTCTTCGTTTCTGTGCGAGGGCTTTCCCTAGTTGCGGCAAGCGGGGGCCACTCTTCATCGCAGTGCACGGGCCTCTCACTATCGCGGCCTCTCTTGTTGCAGAGCACAGGCTCCAGATGCGCAGGCTCAGCAGTTGTGGCTCACGGGCCTAGTTGCTCCACGGCATGTGGGATCCTCCCAGACCAGGGCTCGAACCCGTGTCCCCTGCATTGGCAGGCAGACTCTCAACCACTGTGCCACCAGGGAAGCCCACAACTTTTTTTTTTTAATTGCAGTTCTTTCAAATTATATCCAGTGCATTGATTTTCAAGGATGTTCTAAATTATGACCTTGACAATGGTGATAGAACTGCACAGTGGGGAGAATTTGGGCTTCCGGTCAGCCTGCTATGATTTGCAACATTGATCTAGCTAGTTGTGAAAGATAGTTATAGAGATTAGAAATAATGTACATGGGGGCTTCCCTGGTGGCGCAGTGGTTGAGAGTCTGCCTGCCAATGCAGGGGACGTGGGTTCAAGCCCTGGTCTGGGACGATCCCACGTGCCGCGGAGCAGCTGGGCCCGTGAGCCGCAATTGCTGAGCCTGCGCGTCTGGAGCCTGTGCTCTGCAACAAGAGAAGCCATGATAGTGAGAGGCCCGCGCATCGCGATGAAGAGTGGCCCCCACTTGCCGCAACTGGAGAAAGCCCTCGCACAGAAACGAAGACCCAACACAGCCATATATAAATAAATAAATAAAAATAAAATTAAAAAAAAAAAAAAAGAAATAATGTACATGAAATCCCTGACCCATAGCAGTCACTTAGACTGTGGTAGTTGTTTATACTACTACCGCGGTTACTGCTACTAAGGATGATGAAAATGACAAGATGAGTAAATAACTTAGTTGGAAGAATAAAATATTTTATTTTTTTAAAAATAAATTTGTTTATTCATTTATTTATTTTTGGCTGTGTTGGGTCTTTTTTGCTGCATGTGGGCTTTCTCTAGTTGCGGCGAGCAGGGGCTACACTTTCTTGCCGTGCGCGGGCTTCTCATTGTGGCTTCTCTTGTTGCGGAGCACAGGCTCTAGGCACGTGGGCTCAGTAGTTGCGGCGCACGGGCTTAGTTGCTCCGCGGCATGTGGGATCTTCCTGGACCAGGGCTCAAACCCGTGTGCCCTGCACTGGTAGGCGGATTCTTAATCACTGCGCCACCAGGAAAGTCCCAAGATATTTTAAAGAGATATTTTTACACAGTAAATCTTTAAATAACATAGCAGTCTATGGCAGTGCCTGATTATGTGCTAAAATCATAAATGAAGAGGTAAGTAACTGAGGCATTCAGGAGCACATTATAGCTACATCTGGACGTATAAACTGGTATTAGATAAGGGAGGAAAGTAAAGTGAATTTTCCAGTTGATGGTCAGCATTTGTATAAATTCACAAGTAAAGGGATATTAGGATTGAACATTAAATTTGGGCCAGATTTTAGACCCTTAAGACAAGCACGAGGAGCTGACACTTTATTCTTTAGACAGGGAAGGATCTACAGATGTGTGAGTAGGAAGATAAGAGATGTAAGCAGGGCTGTTGCAACGTTAATCTGTCATTTCTTTCGCCATTGCCTCTGGCTGCAGCCCTACCATGTGATCTTTTGTTCTGTTTTGTTTTGTTTTTTATATGATTTCCCAAGTCCCAATTTTAATTTATTAAGAAACAGAGATATAGAAATTACGTTCCAAGAGAGCTCCTCGTCTGAGTGGAAGCTGCAGATACGGATTCTAAGCCTGCTGATTTCACATCCAGAGTTTCCTCCTCTACTTTCTGCAGAACATAACTTTTCATAGCCTCTCTGCTCAGACAAATCTAGAAATCCTAGAATAGGACTTATGTTTTTCACAGACACTTAGTAATTCCCCCCAAATTACTTTTACCCTGATTATAGTATATAAAGTTTGGCCTTTTACTCCTTACGCAGAGCCTAATTCCCAATGTGTGGCTCACTTTTCATGCTGTGGGAGGATTTCTTCCATGTTAAAAATAAGTTTGATCAGTGTCTGAGGATTTGATTGAAAATTTTCCTCCGTCATTGACCAGTTTCTGTACTGCAGGCATAGAACCTCAAATGATATTTAATTCCAGGCTTTTGATAAAGGTATGTTTTAGTATTCAAAGCCCTTGTGTATAGTTGCAAATAAATAAAACATGTACCACAACTATGCAAAAATAAAATGCTCGTATCCTATATTGGCAATAACATGAATGACAAATGATAACAGAACAAACAACATTAATAGCATTATATGATTATTAAAAGAAAACCCAAGTTATGTCACTACTCACCTTATAGGTGCTTAATATTTTAATGTACTGATTAGGACCAAATCCAGATATTTCTTCTCCTGCATGTGGATTTGAGCTACATCCAGCTTATTTCAAATGTTACAGAAATTCAAATGAATTATCACTATTTTATAACTATCACTAACAAGCATTTTAGAAAATTGTTTCCATGGTTAGCAATAGAGAAACTCTGAGTTTACAACACAGACTTAAATTCTGTTCCTGGTGTTTCAGCTTCAGATCTTCTTATCACTAAAGAAGATCTCATTTCAAAACTTGTATTTATACCAAAATCTATTCTTTTATAGGGTTGGCATAACTGAGTCACCAAGTTAGCCAGGCAGGAACTGACATCACAAATAATGCTTTTTTGTAAACTGATTGTCATTTCCCTGCATGTAAACTGAAATATGTGTAGACTCACACTGTACCTGTTAAGTCAACTTGGGGAAAAAAAAAATCAGTTAGGAGATTAAACCTCTCATATGTGTTAACACGTGCAATAGGCTTCCAAAAAAAAAATCCTTGAAAAATAATGATATATTTCCCACTTGGGCAAAGGACAAACCCCAAAGCTATTGCTCTTAATGTCTATTATTTTTATATAAAAATGTAGTGCCTCCTCAGTACAGGTTTAAGTAAAGGAAGGAATGTACTTAATAAATTAATTGGCAGAAAGCAAATTCAGAGTTTATCTAAACATTCAGGCACACACACACACACAGAGTTATATCTGTTGACATAATGATGACATGCCTAAGAACCTCCTAAGAGGTTGAAGACAGCTGAATTTTGACTTGTAGTTGCTTCAGTCTGACAGAAGAGCTGTAGTCAGCATTGAGACTACATTTCTCAGCAAATTGCTGTCATGATTCTGATTTTATGGTGTTCAGAGTTCAGTTGTATCTTACAATTTACAATTTTTAAAAAATCATCTACTCATCGTTGCACCCATATTTCTTATGTATTAAAATATCAAAACTTCAAAGTAGATAGTAGCAACTCTCTCAATATTTTCCGACAGTAGAATAACTATAAAGCTCTGAGGCTAAACAGCTTCAATATTTCCGTACAACACTAGCTAAGTATATGTATCATAAGCAGTTTCCTTAGAAGAGCAGACAATAATGAAAAGGTTATTTGTATTTTCTTGCAGAAGTTCTCTGAACATCTGCCTGGTCAAAGCATCATTTAGCACAAAAGACTTAGTCACCAATGCCATATCCATAGTTTCAAAACCCAAGCAATATGATGGAAATTTATGCAAGGCTCTTTAATATTGGGCTCAAAATGAGTCAGCACTCTTCCCTAAGTGAATTAAGTACAGAAATTAGTTTACCCCTCGCTGTGTTCTTTCCTTATGCATTGCTTGTCTTGGTTCATTTTTTTCTCCACGGTCTGTACGTTATTTCAAATCCTATCAAAAAGGGGGGGGGGCTAGGACCCAAATAGAGCCAGTAATCAAGGCAGAGTACTCAGCATTGTATGATTATCATAATTGAGTATTTGGTTCATCTCTAGAAATGCAGTTCAGGATCTGTGGGATTCCAGCTCCACAGGCCACCTTGAAAAGCATAACCTACAAAGCAACATGCTGGAAAAAGCACCATGAATGCTTGATCATCTAAAACACCAACCCATATCCTGCAGGTGAGATAGTCCAGTCCGCAAAAAATTCATTTTTAAAAGTATTCCTCCATTAGGAAAAGCATTCTTTGTGACTTGACTTACAGGCCAGGACATCAAACCAAAAATGAAAGAAAAGACAAGAAAACGAGAAAGAACCCTAGGCCTTGACAGATGCTCTGTTCTTTCTCTTGTCTCCTGAACCCTCTTCCAAGTCTCCATCTGAAGGCAGCCTGACCTGCAGCCCGTTTCAAGCCACATAGGAACTGGAGGTCTTTCCTACAAAAGATTTCACCCCTAACTCCTTTGCAGACCCCCTCAGACCAAGAAAAATTTTTCTCACAGGATTGATTCTGAGGGAGTCTCTGAGTTCATGCTTGAAGCAAATTTCATAATTTCCTTTCTGTGCAAATACCAAGGTATTTATTTCTCTTACGTAATTTCCAGGGAGTCAGTTACATGACCTGACTTCTATTCTGTTGGTCCACTGAGGGACCTTACCGTCAAACAGTCACCCTTGGTGAGAACGTACCCAAGGACTGATCTATGACTGCAAAGGAACTTAACAATTCCTGGAAGGAAAAGGGTTAAGCGCCAGTAAAAACAGCATAAATTTACACATGACCTAGTGTGATTACACTTTTATTCTCTCCCTTGCAAAGGAGTAACAATGGTAACCCCCATAACTAATGCTTCTGGTCTAAAAACCTTCTCCCTAAAGGAACTGTTTTTACCCACGTTAGATGATCTCAACAGCCTTCTCGTTAGAAAGGATCTCTAGACAGAGAGATGGACTTGCTGGTGAGTTTTCTTTCCAAAGGACCTAAAAGATTCATTACATCATGGGAAAATCATCTCCACTATTGGGCTGTAGGGAGCAGCCCTATGTGATTGGTTTGTGATGGCTTGATTCTGACTGAAAAGTACTAGACTTACAACTGCTTTGCCCCAAACCTAACTTGCTAGGAAGGGAAATGGCTTGAATAGCCAGAGGACTTGGCTTCAGAAAGAATTACGGGCAGATAAGTGTCACTGCAGTGGTTTAAGTTAAAAAAAAAAAAGCAAAAACTGTCTCTGATAATACCGCTTTTCATCAACCATCATGTTCTGCCTTCTTTCTGCAAAATATGGGAAGAGGATTGTCTAACAGGGGAAAAGTGTTTGGGGAAAAATAGAGGACCCCAATTTGTTTTCCTTTATTGATGAGATCAAATGCTTCAAAGAGTGAATGAGACAGATGCCAAAGTCTTTCCTGTCTTTAACCTGTAGTGGAGGTTTCCCTAGATGAACGAGCGCATTGCTGCAAACTGAGCTTTCGGGGGGGGATTTACCTGGACCAGTAGAAAGTGGGCAGAGCCCGAGTGCGGAGGTAGGTGCAGCCTCTCTCTCTCTCAACTCAGATCTGTTAACCATCCACCAGCCCCCTTTCCTTTTCCCTTTTCCCTTCTTCCTCTAGGAATTTTCCATCAGCTGGAGAGCAAGCACATCAGTTGTCACAGTGATGAGAGAAGTTGCCCTTTTGCCCTTGGCCGTGGATGCATCTGGGGGTCTGTGTTCATGCAGCAACGACTCAGGGGACACCCTGCCAAGGCAGCCCTGTTCTCTTCCTCCCCTCTCCTCCTCCTTCCTTGCTGTCTGCACACAGATTCCTCCAGGAAAAACGCTACAGTGCTTTTCTGCAGATACCTAGATACCTAGATCTGCAGAGATCTAGAACTGGTCTTGGGGACTTTTCAATACGATTGATTCTAAATAGTATTCAGTCTTAGAAGTCTTGATGAAGAACTGAATTAAAATGGAAAAAGTAGCAACCCAGGGAAAAATAAGGAAACATTCAGAGACAGCGTCGTTGGAAGGTTTTTCTTTAAAAATCAGTTCTTCCAAAAATTCTTTGCGTGCAGGGACTACCCTGGCATGTGACTCCTAAATGAGTTCTCCCAAGCATATCCTCCTTCTTTTGTTCATGAAAAACAATATAAGATTGAACTTTTTTTATGGGAGATTATCTGCAGCAAGAAAATGACCCAGAGCAGAGATACACACTACTTGGTAGGGGAACATCTTTGTATTATAAGACCCATAGGAAATAAAGTCTTTCCGTGAAACCTGGGTTTTTCTAATATTTTAAATCCAAATATTATCCTTCCCATGGTCATAGAACAGAGGTCTGCAAACTACAGCCCCCAGGCCAGATCTGGCTCCTCATCTAGACAGCCCGTGAGCTAAGAATGTTTTTATGTTTTTAAATGGTAGGAAAAAAAAAACAAAAGAAGAAGAAAACTTTGTGACAGTTGCATATTTTATAAAATTCAAATTTCTGGACTTATAAATAATGTTTTATTGGAACATAGCCGTGCTTATTTGCTTACATAATGTCTCTGATTGCTTTTCTGCTGTAATGCAGAGGTGAGAGGATAAGGCAGAGACCATATGTGGCCCACAAGACAGAAAATATTTACTATTTGGCCCTTTACTGAGAAAGGTCTGCTGACTGTTGGACCAGGATAATGCAACGGCGTGTAAGACCAAGCTGAGTCAAAAGGATGGGAATACTGTTCCTGATACTCGGATTCTAGGAGGCCGAATAAATTTCATTCAAGGGTCTGTTTAACTGTTGAGGCCTCCTTGTTAAAGTGGTGATAAATGCTCGGAGATTTATTTTCGGATTAACTACATAATGATTGTAAAATATGTATTCAACCACCACATATTTTATGTTGAAACTCATTATCGTTGCTATATTTTGATCAAATTCACTTCCATATTAAAATTAAGTGGCTTCCAAGTGGGTTCGTGAAATAGAGTTAAGGTTACTATTAATATCAAGCCTTAAAATCAATGAATGTCAAAACTGAATCCACAGAGATTGAGTACATTTGGACCTATTTTTCAACCTTGTTTATTTTCTTGATTTTGGTAAATTTATAGCTAGATTGTTTCAAGCTTGCTGGTCTGTAAAGGGATCTGACAGTCTGTGAAACCACCAGGTAATTATTTACCTTTGTGTTGCTTCAGTTCAACCAGTCTTTAATTTGATCTCATCAGCTATCATTGTGTTGCACTTAATAGCGTGGTAGGGATTAAAAAACAACATCAGGGCTTCCCTGGTGGCGCAGTGGTTGAGAATCTGCCTGCCAATGCAGGGGACACGGGTTCGAGCCCTGGTCTGGGAAGATCCCGCATGCCGCGGAGCGACTAGGCCCGTGAGCCATAACTACTGAGCCTGGGCGTCTGGAGCCTGTGCTCCGCAACAAGAGAGGCCGCGATAGTGAGAGGCCCGCGCACCGCGATGAAGAGTGGCCCCCGCTTGCCGCAACTAGAGAAAGCCCTAGCACAGAAACGAAGACCCAACATAGCAATCAATCAATCAATCAATCAATAAATCTAAAAACAACAACAACAACAACAACAACATCAAAAACAACAAATAATTGAACAACTTGGATTAGTTTGCAAATCCTGGTAAATTTCCTCTAGGAACTGAAGTACAAAGTCACCTAAAACTTACTCCTCCTAGACATTTCTAGGAATTCATAGAAGTTTGATCTTTTCTCCCTGAGGCCCATTAAATGTGCCTATAAGTCTAATTTAATCCTATTCTATAAGACTTAAATTTCCTTTAATATCAAAAGCTCAAATTAAAGATAGATATAGGGCTTTTGGACTTCTGCTCACTTGAATATTTTCTTTAAAAGGAAGAGAAACTACAGCCCATTCCATGATGAAATCCCCTGCCCCTGTTTGTCATTGCACTATGAACAAGATGAAATGCTAAACCCACAGGCAGACCCTGAAAACCAGATTCTAACATGTGAAAGAAAAATCTTCCTAAAAATCTTGATTTTCAGTGAGCTTGCTTCTGATAGGTTTGTCATGGGACATTGTTTTTTCCTTAAGACAATTATATAGTAGCATCAATGGCTGTACTTCCAGAGAGAACAATTAGCCGTTCAGATTATGTGGCATAGGTGCATACATTTTTCAGAATTTGCCTCTAAGAGTCAATTAAAGAGAAACCTAACGGGGAGGGATCGAATAGGAAGATGATGGGATTTTAAATATAATAAATGATTGTATTTCATGAGGAATTCCACGAAGAAAATTCATCAAATATTAAAAAGAAATAAAGCCAGCTCATTCCATTGCAATGGAATTTTCAGTTTCAGAATCTACTCTAATGAAATGAAAACGATGATATGAATTACCTCAAACAATAGAGGAGTCCCCCAAATCCATTAAATTTAATATCAAAATTTTTTATTTGAAAAAGGGAGTTGAGTGATCTTCGGGGTTAAATATTCATCAAAAATTCATGGACAAATGAATTGTCTTTTTTTACCCTGAAGAGGGAGTTGAACAAGGTTCTGCCTAGAGTTATTTTTCTGTGGTATCTTTGGCCACACTAAAATGGCATAAATTGTACTTTATTTTATTGGCTCTCTTAGCAATTTGATTTACTAGAAATAAAATTGTTATAGTCAATTTTTAAAACTCCTGCATGAATTTAAGTCCTCTGGCAGTCATATCATTTAAATGATTATAATATAAACACAGTTCAATGAGAGTCATTACCTTGGTTCTCCATGCCTTGGGGGGTTTCAGTTCTATGACATTCAACATGGCTTTATTATCTTATTTCTTCTCTTTGTTTTTGCACAGTTACTTTAATCTGATGACCTCTGAAGGCTGATCTAAAGGTGTTGTTACTATTATGACATTATTATCATCATCATCATTGTAGTTTTCAGTACAGAAAATGCTAACTTAGAGACCACTGCCTTCTTTCTTCATCGCGAGTAACTATATGCATTTAAAAACAATAATGTTGTGTCTTTTCAACACAGTGTTCTTACAGGAATATGGATTTCCTTCACAGAGGCTCCTGGAAAGACTAAACAGACTGGCAGCCATCCTTGCAAATAATCAGAACACAAGAAGGTAGTGTAGTGGATATTTTCAAGAGTGTTTCCTTTGTAAATAACCATACCAGCAAGTTTTTGGAAGCCTCTCTCTTGTTTACAGATTACGATCATCAACAAAAATCAATGATTTATTCTAGTCACCCGACAAAGCATTTTACGTAAATATGAGCATGCCCCTCATTCAAATATTGAATTTAAGTAGCCCCAAAATAGCCATTAAAATAGAGTTTAGTTTACATCACAAATGGCTATTTTTCAATATTTTCAAGAATACACTTTGCACATGCCCTTGAATCAATACGGTCACGCATGCCCTAATATAAACCCAAGCACAGCTCTACAACTACTTCATTTATTCACAAAACACCTGTTATCAGGCGTGACTCCGTCACTCTCTCTTTAGAACACTTGGAATGAAAAATGAACTTCTTTAGTTTTTATGTTCCGATAAATGGATTGCAAATAACCCTATTAGATTTTAAACTTCCTTAACTGTGTGTTCTATAAGAGGGAATTTTAAAAGCATGAAAAATAAACTTAGAAGTCGAATTTAAAAAGACTTTTTTCTAAAAGGATATCAGAGAATGGATCCCAAATGAAGGCAGCACCAAATTCATTAAGGACTCTCTCGCCTCCCCGACTCCAAAAAAGGGGACATGGAGAAGGTCCATGGTGGAGGAAGTCTACAGCAAGGGTATATAGCAAAGGGTATACAGCTGGGTATGCAGTTGGCTTTAACTGAAAGGCCCAGTTTTGATATTATACACACATGTGGAAGAAAAACATCAAATCTAAATGGGAAAACAATAAGTTAAACTATCGTGAGGACAAATAAATGCTTGAAAGTTTCGTTTCTCAGTTGATTGCTATTCAACCCCAGCGTTGACCCAAAGTAGCCAGGTGGCCACTGTTGCAGAACAATTTCAGTTCGAAACAGATTCATGGTTCTCCAGCTCACGCACTCAGCCCTCAGCCCCTTTCACTAGGCTTTGTTACTAACCAGCGTGTGAAATAGTATCCAGACCCCTGGGCTAGGAGAGAGTCCCAACACACTTCACACATTTCCCTTCCACAGTTGGTTGTATTGTTATGACCAAACAGAGAGAGAGAGAGAGAGAGAGAGAGATGGAGAGCTGGCCGATTGCAAAGCGTCGGAGTTATCTTCTCTTTGGTACATTGATGTGGTAGGATGTCCTTCTTGAGCCAAAATGGTAATCTAGCTGCTAATTGCTACATCTTCACAATTCATGTTTTAATAGCAGATCAAATTAGTTATCTCTGTTATTGAATCGTGTGAGTGCATGTGCCACTTGCAAAAATAAAGCATGTTAATTCGGAAAGCTGGACTTTTTTAAACGGATAAATTCTTGGGAACTAAGCTTTATAATAAATGTTCTAGATGAAGAAAAACACACAGTCATGCTGGCTGATGTTACTTTATTTTTTTTAACTTTTTATTATATATTGAAGTGTAGTCGATTAAGAATGTTGTGTTAGTTTCAGGTGTACAGCAAAGTGATTCAGTGATACATACACATGTATCTATTCTTTTTCAAATTCTTTTCCCATTTAGGTTGCTACATAATATTGAGCAGAGTTCCCTGTGCTATACAGTAGGTCCTTATTGATTATCTATTTTTCAAATTAATTAATTAATTTATTTATTTTGGCTGCACCGGGTCTTAGTTGTGGCACACGGGATCTTTAGTTGTGGCGTATGGGCTCTTAGTTGCAGCATCCTTAGTTCAATCCCTAGTTCCCCGACCAGGGATCGAACCCGGGCCCCCTACATTGGGAGCGTGGAGTCTTACCCACTGGACTACCAGGGAAGTCCCTATCCATTTTAAATAGAGCAGTGTGTGCATGTCAATCCCAAATTCTGTAACTATACCTCTGCCCCACCCTTCCCCCCAGTAACCATAAGTTCCTTCTCTAAGTGTGTGAGTCTGTTTCTGTTTTGCAAATAAGTTCACTTGTATCATTACTTTTAAGATTCCACATATAAGTGATATCACTTGATATTTCTCTTTCTCTGTCTGACTTACTTCACTCAGTATGACCACCTCTATGTCCATCCATGTTGCTGCAAATGGCATTATTTCATTATTTCTTTTTTATGGCTGAGTAATATTCCATTGTATATATGTAACACATTAAATGTATGACCACAAACCTCAGAGGGGACTTTGGGACAGCTGGCAATCCTATTCTATTCCCCTAGTCCATTCACACCCCTGGTCTCTGAGATGAGGATCTGAACATTTTCTATCTCCACTCAAATTTCTAATACCTTTTACTCTCAGCTGATTCCCTTGCCTCTCATCATACTGGGGAAAAAAAAAAAAAAAGGAAGCAAAGAGAAGATAATGTCTTCAACCATCAGTCCTCTCTACCCCACCTTGAAACCCACTTCTCCATCTCTACCTGGATATGTTGTTTTCCCTCCTGTACCTGTGGCTCTGATGTCACCCTCCCTCCACTTGTAGACTAGAGATGCCACTCCTCATCTATTCAAAGACTCTACTTCTTTATCTCCTCTCTCCTACATCATCTATTTTTTCCTCTCTATGGGATCCTTCCCATCTGCTCATCAACATGCTCAACGACCTCCCACGAACACAAGAAAGAAAAATACAAAGAAAGAAAGAAGAAATGGAAAGCTTGCCTTGACCCTGTCTTTCCCTTCAGCTATGATTATTGCACTTATCTTCTCCCTTGTCTATCAAAAGTTTTCTAAAGTTGTCCTTACTTTCTTACCCCTTGTCCTTCACTGAATCTCCTTGAGTCAGGCATTTACTCCAGGCAGACACTCAAGTCCATGGTCAATGAGGTCTTCTGTGTCTCTATCTCACCATGTTTCAGCATCCCTGGATCTGGTACCCTGCTCCCCAGCCACCATTCAGTTCCTGGCAGAGCTCATGCAAGCCTATACCTTTAACTACAGATCTATGCAGAAGGCTTCCAAAGGTACATCCTCAGCCCTGACCTTCTCCCACACTCAAAGCGCATGGATACACAACTTCCTACTGTTTGTTCCCACTGGAGTATCAAATAAGCATCTGAAACACAAAACTGAACTCTTTCCATTTTGCTACTTCCCCAGATTCTCAAACTTGTTTCTGCTGTAGGGCCTTTGCACTGGTTTGGAATTCTGTTTCCGCAGGTATCCACATGGGTTACTTTCTCTATTCTAGGTTTCTGAGAAAATGTTACCTCAACTGAGAGGCTTTCCCTGACTGCCCTACCTAAAATGGCATCCATCGCTCTTTGCTGGGATACACCCCTTTATTTTTTTTACATAGCACTTAACTATGCCTGGCATTAAATTACATATTTGTTTCTTTACTTTCTGTCTCTCCTACTAGACTGTAAGTTTCAAAAGGGCAAGATTATTTTTCTGGTTAGTTCATTATTGCCTTTACAATGTCTGTGAATGACCAGACACAAGGTAGACACTCAATATGTGAATACATGAATTAATGAATTTTAGAAAAATCAGGTACTGTGACTGAAAACTTTTATCTCACTGACTGAGATAATTCTAGACCTGGAAAATAGATAGATGATAGATAGATAGATAGATAGATAGATAGACAGATAGATAGATAGATAGGTAGATAGATAAAGGAAGGAAGGAAGGTCAAAAAATAGAGCCATGGTTTGGAATGAGAACCATTGTTCATTGCCACAGCACTGGGAAAGTACATAGAGGTAGAGGGTATGGATCAGGTATGGGTTCTGCTATTTAATTATGGGATGCTAGGCAAGATGCTTTCTGATTCTTATCATTTCATTGATAAAGTGGTTAGAAGAGGTACATGGGAGATTTTTGTGTTTTAAAATTCTATGAGACACATACCTAATTTATGGTGACATTATGTTTCTAAGTGAGGCAGTACTGCAACATCTTATGACGACAGGGATTTGAATATTGAGCAGAGATCTTTGTTCAGACTATAAAAATAGAGACAGTCTCCAAGCGCTGAACATTTCCTCCGCGCTGCTATTGTCTGAAGTGCCTTTGCATGCAACTCGTCATTTAATTGTCACAACAACTTTATGAGGTCAGAACTTTTAGGCCCATTCCACAGATAAGGAAACTGAGTTGGAGGTGGAGTACCGTCTGCCCTCTGTATCCGAGGGTTCCACATCTGGGGATTTAACCCATCCGCGGGGTATGTGTGGGGATGTGGGACCCGCGGACACCGAGGGCCAACTGTACTCTGCTATTTTATGTGAGGAGCTTGAGCATCGGGGGATTTTGGTATCCCCAGGGGTCCTGGCACCAGTTCCCCTCGGATGCCAAGGGATGACTGTAGTTTGCCCACAGGCACACTGCTAGTAATCCACAGAGCTAGGGTTCAAATCTAGAGCCGTCCACCTCCTAGATTTTGGTCGAGGTTAATTTTGAGAGTGTGACAAAGAGGGACACAGAAAGACAGGGAGATAAGATATAGACAACGAGAAGAGGAGAGATGGAGAAGTTCACAGATATAGACTCGAAGAGACAGAGGCCAAGCGAGGGATGAAGAGACTTAAAGCCCATACGAGCATGGCTACGCATCTAGGAGAATTTATTACATTCTCTCATTCTCCACACACACGCTATTTACAATGAGAGAATTGCTGGAACTTCATTTTTTTTTTTTTTCTGATACTTTCATCCTTGATAAAAACTATATGCTTGATGAAACAAGCACTAATAATATAAAACAGTGGCCATTTCTGAATTGATTACAAAATATTAATATATTATTTAGTTGCCAGCAGACTGTGCTACGTGGGAAGGTGGCTAGTCCTCTTTTTCTCTGTTCCTCACATCTGGATGCTGACATACGTGGAACTCAGAAAACAGAAAAATCCTTTAAATGAATATCAAAGCTCTTTGAAATGCATAAACATTATAAGATGATAATATACCTATTTACAAAGCAAATCTTCACTCATATTTTTAAAATTGTGTTTATTAAACTGCTTCTATATATGCATTGACATGATTATCCTCATACAGTATATTGGTCATTGATCCCTAAATGCTGGCTGCTTTCTCATGCTATAAATAGATTGCTAAATTATTTATTAGGTTCTCAATGGAGATGATCCAGACTTCGATGCCTGTATTTGTAGATCGAGAGTGGCAGTCTTAATGAACTCGAATTTCATCTTCTAAATGTATAATCCATGTCTAGGTAGCAGAGGGAAAATCTGGTACATGGACTTCATCCTTAGACCATTGCCATTTGTCACTTTTAAGCATATGCGATTTTTGAGTTGAATGGTGCCCATTATATTTTGTTTCTAGGCTTTATTGGCAACATGCTTCCCAAGTTATTCTTCCAAATATCATCCCCTAGAAGTGAGGGCGGAAAATAAAAACTTAATGGATTTACTTCATGGAAAAAAACATGTGTTCTCTTGTGACCACAAGGTGGCACAATAGTGACCAGAAAGACTCAACCTCCTAATAGAATTGCAATTACTGGAGGCTTTTACATAATTGCTGTTATTAATACTGTTGTTATTATTACCATTATGATATTCCAAAAGACCAACACATCGCCCTAGCCTTTGGTGAAAAGAGAAATTGTCTTTATTTATGTTTTTATCTTCCTCCTTCTGCCTGCAAAATCGTTAATATTTTGCTTTCTTCCAATCCCCAACCCCCAGAAGCCCCAACCTACACAAGCAGGTGTGCAGATCCTTTATTTATTGTCCAAAGCTTTAAAATGACAGCTTAGATAATAGTAAGTTATTGTACATTTCTGGAAAAGGATAAACAAAACTTTATATTGTTTGATGAATCAGATGTTGCTCTCAAAGCTTTAGTCTTTCCTGACTACTCTGATATTTATTTATAATGTAAGAATAAAAAAGCCATTTTGGAAACTTTGGTTCAGATTTGTTATTTGCAAATTGCTATTTCTCTCAGTTCCACACCGGATGTGATCCTGGAAAGAAACCCCAGAATATTGCAATGTGCTCTCCGTTTATTTTATGATTGTTTGGCATTGAGATCAGACCATCTCTCCTCAGGGCTCAGGGAACTCAGAGGTCACTGGGGTCTGGGAATCCAGGTGCTGCGATCGTAGTTAGTTACATACTTATCGGGAGGATATAAAAGAGCAGCCACTTTTTCCCAAATGGAAATGAAACACAGGCTGGCCAGGTACAGTTGTCTAAGTCATTCACTGCACAAGTCACCAATCTGCAGATGCATCAGTTAATAATAACACAAAGGGCTACTAGCATCCTTGGCTGAGCATTTCCCCCCAACTTCCATAGATTAAGCCTTCTGGCATTCCAACAATTTAATAGCATATTTGATGCCCTTTGTTCGTTGGTCGTAAATTCAGGTTGCCCTCCTCAGAATCTTAGTGCTGTACTTTAGTGACTACGTTTTTTATGCCACTACTTGCTTCCGACCTTTGTAATTGCAAAAGCAGTATTTCATTTTTTATGAAATCAGACTTGTGTCATTTTTAAATGCCCTAAATTTTGCCATTTAAAGTAGGTCCAATTTTTTTAAAGTACAGTAATATGAGATCTGAAAACTAAGTTCAACAGATATTATTATTGTAAATGAACTATTGATTTCTTATCATGAGAAGTATTCAGTGTACATCACAGTTATACATTAAGGAAAGATTTGAAATGAAGCAGAAAATAACATGAAAGAGGAATTGTTCTGTTAAATTTAGATAGTCTAGTAATCATAAGAATAGGAAAGGTTGTAGTAAATTACATATGTTAATGAAAAAAGCACACACAAAAAAACAAGAAACAAAAAAAAAGTCATGGCTAGAAGTAAAGTGAGGGGGAAGACGTCACATTTTGTGGCTTCAAAGAATCACGAAAAAATATAAAGCAAACCAGGAGTGTTCAGAAACTGTGGACCAGAGAGGTTGAGTAACTACCCCAAATCCCACAGCTCGTGAGTGGCAGTGCTGGGACTAAAATGAATTACTCTTGGGAGCGGGAAGACAATAGACTTAGGAAGTTGACCTCAGCCATCAACCTACACATCACAGTGAAAGCATGAATATTTAGAAAAAAATAATTTTGTGATCATTAATAAAGCATTCTAATGCTATAGCTAACAATGCTTTTGCTTTCAAATTCCTTTGAAACATGCTACTAGGACTGATAGATATAGAGGGAAACAGGAAATATTAGTTGATTGAGCAACTCCTAAGTGCCAGGGAGTTGTGTATGTGTATATCTTCACTCACACACACACACACACACACACACACACATGCATACATATATATGGATTGTGAAGAGTGCATCAGGATACGTGTGAGTAGTATTATCTCCATTTATACTCAAGAAGAAACCGAGGCTCAGTGACAATCGGGAAATTGCCCAAGTTCACACAGCTGGCACAGGGTGCATCTGGAATCTGAACCCACTTCCGTCTGATTGGAAGTCCCTGACCCTCCTACAATAGGATGTCACACATTAGAGAAAAAAGACTTGTTCTTCCTCATCCCAAATGACTTCAGCACCTCTTGTCTGGCACCTGAAGTGAGGCAGCCAGTCTCCTGGGTGGTTTGCATATTCCTGGGGCCACCAGCACATCATAGACCAAGTTTTTCCAAGTTCAATTTGCAGCAGCTTATTTGGGTCGTAATAGATCATTTTTGGATACTGAGATTGCTCCTCCCAGGACCCCTCTAATTTAGTGAAAAATATTGAGAAGTTTGAGTATAATGTATGGTATTGTGACATAAAAGTTTTTGAAACAGCTTGAAGTTAATACCCAGCAGGTGGTTTACATGGAATGGGGGGGTACACGGTATGATATGCAGTCTGGCTTTTCCTTGGTTTGGTACCATTCACTAAGCCTTCAGTGTATCTGAGTAGAGTAGCATTTTTATTCTCAAAGCACCATTTTACTAAATCCTGATGCCTCACTTAATGGAGAAAAAGTTTGATTTACTTCATCCCAAGTGGTTTGGGTAAGATCGTATACAAATCATTTACATTTGGATGGCAATAATTTATATTCCTTCTACCAAATGATTGCTCTTTTTAATTTTTTTTCCTTTGGCGTAAGTCCAGATTAAAAGTTAAGGAATGTATATTAATTGGCAAAACACTAAAAGAACCTAAGACTTTGCTGCTGGCGATAATAATAATAGCTCACAATTATTAGCATTCGTTCTGTGCCAGCTACTGTTCTAAGCAAGCACTTTACAAATATTATCTCGCTTAATCCTTACAGCAACTGTAAGATGGGTACGATTATTTTCCTCACCTCACAGTTGAGAAAACTGGGGCACAGAGAAGTTAAGAAAATTGCCCAAAGTCACGTGGGAAGCAAACAGCAGATAGAGTATCCAAACCTAGGCAGTCTGGTCCGGAAGCCTGCACTCAATCTCAGATTAAATCAGCAAGAAAAACTATAGATAAGGAAAGTAGGAATCAGAAACTCCAGCTAAGTTGCTCCAGGTTGTACGACTACTAAAAAGAGCAAACGTTGTCAGCCCAGGTGTCTGGGTCTGTCTCAGGTTGGTCTGCTTTCCTTTTAGGGCCTGCCTCAAAGAATGGAGCACATCCATTCACTGGAAGAAAAACCCCACCGCTCACCGTGTGTCCTTATCCCCGAAGGCTGGCCCTGCAGGAAGACTCAGTGCTCCTGCTTCCAAGGTGAAAGGCCTGGTGGCTGGTCCACGCTCAGGGCTGTGCCCCACTGTGCACTAGCGTTGCCCTGGAAACGGGTGAGACTTCTTTTAAAATTCAACCATTTTGTTTACATTCTAGAAAAGATTATCCGCATTCATCGTTGCTCTTACCAGCTGTTTCCCACACTTTTTTTCCAAACCTTGCCCACATTCCAGCCTCTCTAAAAAAATCAGTGGCCAATCAACAGTTCCGTTCAGAAGCACTTCTAGAAAATAACGGGCTTCTATTTAACAGAGGGTCTTCAAGGGGTCACTTTTCCCATTTCATGATTACAGAAGAAAACTTATCTCCGGCAGCATATCAGGACCAATTATCGCCTCTGGGGATTCCAGAGAGCCCCGGCTGTCGGTCGTGGTGATTTCTTCCTCGGCTGCGTCTCCGAGGCTTTGTCTCCTTGGACAGATAATTTTTCCTCCTATGTAAAATGGATTCTGACTAGATGCGCTGATGACCCCCGATGTCCGAAGAATCTTTGCATCTGGAAGTGTCAGCGGCTGGCAGATGCTGCCTGTCGCCTGAATCCGGCCCCGTGGCCAGCCTCCCTCCCCAGGCAAGCTGCTATCGGATACAATCAACAGGCAGCACAAGCCACGATAAATAACTGATCTCCAACATGTGCTTCCAATTCAAGTAAAGAGCCTTTAACCACAGTGTGCAGCGCACGTGACAGAAGTATTTTATGTGGAAATTTGAAGGTTTCTGATAACTTGCTGTAAAGAAGTTTTCACAGGGCCTAAACCTCTCGGGGCTTTTCTGTCTCAAGTTCACGTTACTTAGATAGTGATTAAGAAGGTTTTATAAGCCCAGCGGTAAATGACAGCACAGAGAAAAAGCATTCTTTGGCTATGTAATTTAGCAAGACTTAGTATCCGTTTGGGTTTTCATCCACCGGGCTTGCTGAAAACTGAAAATGATTAACCTGTCTCTCTCTCTCTCTCGGCAGCCTGTGGAGTCTCCTGAGTTTTCACAGAGAACCTGACATCAGTGATGACCCAGGTCAGGTTACCTTCATTATTTAGAAGCCTCTCAATCTCAGCCCAGTGGGTTTTTCTTGGGATGACAGACAGACTCGAGATCCAGTATTCTTTTACTCTGTAGTATTTACAAAATAGAATAAATCAATGAGACCAAACAGCAAAAGGCAAGAGTTTATTTAATTTTAAACGTTCCCTGCTAGGTGCTCAGCAGCTGAGTCTACTGAACTTTGAAACATTCAGCCATGTTGACCTAAGTCTCCAAACTCTGCACAAAAGATCCCAAACCACAGGCCTGGATATTTCCCGAGGCAAGGAGCACGGGGTGACCTGATGAAGCAAGACGCTGCCTGCCCCTGGCCAAATCTCATGACCCAACCACACGGCCGTCAGAGGCTTGTGTGAAGTTGCTTTAGTAAACCAAGAGCCGTGAAAGAGGAACTTGGGAATTCACTTGGACGTAAGGTTTTCCTTACTGAAGAAAAGCTCCAAAGCAACGCGGAGGAATCACGGTGTCCAGGCAACACGAGGATTTTGCCTCTTCAGGAAAACGTCCCTGTAGGAGGCCTTGCTTGCTCTCTGCCCACACATGGATCCAAACTGCGTCTCGGTTACTAGCTTTCATTTTTAAAGCTCTCCCACCCAAGACAGCCTTCGCAGAGAATTTGCCGAGTGCCTCCCTGCCACTCTGTCTGTGTCATCCCTCCCTGCATTCTGTGTGTGGTGCTGCAAGTTTTTTCCTCCGGAGCACGGGTCACAGGGCTCTTTTAAAAGTGAAAGTCAGAGAGTGAGAGATTGGCCGCAGCAAATTTAGAAGTGGGGCAGGGCTTTGTGATTTAGAGAGTGCCAAGGGTGTAAAGGATGTTTCTAGAAGTCCAAAGGCGAAGCTTACCTTAAAAAAATTAACTCAGGGGCTTATAGTGCCTTACAGAATATTCAGAACAGAAGAATCAATGCTTATAATGGATGGAACTAATAGAATATTTTAAACAGAGTAGAATGAGTGCCCAATCATTTAAAGGAGAGTGGTCCAGAGAATCTACTTCACATATCCTGGCCAACTCAGACGGAACGAAATACAAATATTTAAAGTCAGGGTCTGGGTTCCTCGGTGTATTATATATTCAGAATCCCTGTGGATGAATTCATGCAGTCTGATCTCGCTGGGGGTTCTTACACACAGCCTCGGTCGAGTCCTGCTTTTCTGCCCAAGCTGCACAGTGCTTGCTGGCCTGAGTCTCCAGAGATTTCAGGTCACCAGCCCTAGTGAGAGTCCCATTAAAACACAGAATGTAATTCTGCAGGAGGGATGGAAGAAGATGACGGGCAGCCCGACAGCAGGCCTGGCCCATTATCTTATCAAGGTCACTCAGCCCCTCACTGTCTCAGAGGGATTTCCAGGCCTAAAGTAATTCTTTTTGTATTTGTTTTACAATCATAGCGGTATTTCCTCAACTCTCCCAGAAACCATCCTCTGGTTTCCACAGAGACCCGCTCTGTGAAATGGCATCTACAAGTTCAGGTTGGACACAACTTGTACATCCTTTTTTTCCTTCCCAGCCTTTGCTTCCTGGTTAATTCCCTCTAGGTCTACGGCTCACTCTGTCAGTTTGGAATCGTATTTATTGCCACCCCTGCAGAAGTCTGGAGATGTGCGATCTAGGCTTGCACTCTTTCTTACTTGTCCAGTTTCCCTTGTAAGGAGCATCCCTGATTCTCACTCTCAAGAGAAGGGCTGCAGGAGCGTCAGCTACCAAGTTCGAGGTCCAGGCGAGAAGCAGGATGAATGCATGAAGGTAAGAGGGCCTCTGATAGCTAAGTCAGCCTCAGCCGAAGAGCTTTCCTAAAAGTCACATCCAGAGAGCTCTGCTGGCATCTCGTGGGCCAGAACTATGTCACAGAAGTATGCCCTCCACCCCACCCTCGGCTGCAAGAGAGACTGGGAAACAGTTGGAATTTTTTTTTTTTTTTTTTTTTTTAAGCTGGGCACTTTATTATCCCAGTTGGGAATGTGTCAGTCAGGATAAAGTTAAGAATGAGATATTTGATGACGTGGAAATTAAAAATATCCACCCCTTTGTTTTCCGTGTGGGGATTAAGTGTATCTGTGCAAAGCACCTAAGGGTACTTGATGAGCTGGTGGTCCGTGAAAATAGCCTTTCCTTCTCTCTTCCTGTGTTCCCTCCTCCCAGGCTATAAAACACAGTGGAGCAGTGCCTTGATGCCACGATGTATTTTCTAATTAGGTCTACTGAATAATGTCTTTTTTAGGGGGAGATGAATGCCAGAAGAAAAAATATTCTCATCATTGACAGAGCACTTCCAACTAGAAATGCTATTTTGCAGGGAGGTTTCTAGCAATGCTTACAGGAGCACTTAATTATTCATTTGAATAGAGCTGCTCTGCAAGCTGTTAGAAACGAATGAAAAATGGTTTCTAATTCTGCCCACATCCTAACTCTATGAAACAGCAATCTCAGTTTTGGTGCTCTGTCCCCCCTGCTGACCACACCCACAGAATTTCCACTAGCATAGGCACACACTTTTTTGCACAATTTTAAGATCTTTATTATTAAGTAACTCATTGGGGTGTCAAAGTGTGTTATCAATCTAAACAGAAAATGGGAGATAAATATTACATGGGGTTGCTGATTGTACATTCTATTCTGGGTAAGAGAATTTGATGGAAGAGGCACGTAGCCCGACAGAGTGTATTTATTGGACATTGACACCTCTATCCTGATACTAACAAAGCAAGATCGTGAACAAGCAGAGTCCAGGAAGGAAAGTGAATGATGGGTGTGAAACATGCCAAAAAAGGGGGGAAAGGGGGCAAGTTTGTTTGTTGTAGTGTTGGCTGTTTTCTACTTGGTAGACTGTAATATTCTAATTTAGCTGAGTAATTGCTGCTCCAAAATCCAAATCTACAGGGCATGTGCAATTTAAAAAACATGGGTTTTGCATTCCTGAAACAAGACTGGAAAAAAGAAATGCATTATTTAGCACTCTGATGTTAAGTTTCAGGACAATTTTGCAACCTGTGACCTGAACAGATCTCTTATCCATACAACAACAGGAATACAAGCTTTGCACTTGTGCATCATAAAATAACTTTATTGCTCACAGGCAAAAGAAAGGAGGAGGAAAAGGAAAGAAGGAAAGCGGGGAGGGAAGAAGGAAAAAGGAGAAAAAAGAAGGAAAACAAAAGAAAAACTTTATAGACCTATACATTTTACTTCTATTGGTAATCTTGGACTCTGGGATTCAGTAAAATTTACTTGTGTGCTTTAATTTAAATGGGGAGAGAGAGAGAGAGAGAGATTTTCCAGAAAAAAGCAAAAACTATTTGTGTGCATATATATATTTAAATAAAATAAACAAATAAAAAGCTGTGGCATATACTTATTACCAGCTCAGCAACAATGTAAAAAATAACACAGATAATTCAGAATATAGCTGATAAGTCTTCAACTGATAAAGCTTAGAGTGAGTGACTATTCACTCGTAGATGATTGGATTTGTGTTTAATCATGATTAACATCTTTTAACGTGGAAATAGAGTATACACATTTATCTCCTGTCCTACAATTTAAGCAATTCTAAAGCACTTAGCTGATCCACTTCATAATGTGCATTAAAATCACCTTAATTATATTCACAAAATCCTGCGTTTAAATGATTGTTCCAAGTTCAATGGAAGCATTTCTTAAAATAGACAATTCAAGTTATTTGTGTTTTCTAAAGTGACCAAGACAGGAAACATACATAATTGCTTCTAGGCACAAATAAATACTTTTCCCCTCTCAGCCTCCCCACCTGCTAACCCCACCGCAACTGCCAAAAAAAAAAAAAAGGGTTCCATCCCTTGTGTAGCCAGAGCTCCAGTCTTCCAGGACCCAGGAACACGCTTTCTCTCAAAGAGTCTGAGGATGTTTATGGCTCTCCGTTCCCTCGCCCCATCTCCAGGATCCCGATCCTTTGTCCTCAAAGAAGGTGTGGGGAGGTGGACAGAAGCAGTCCCCTTGTCACCCACCTTACAAAGCTCCGGTTTGCCTTATTTCTGCTCCTCCACACAGAGCCACTTGTTGGAGTCAAACAGAGCATTTAAGAGAGAAATACCTCTCTGAGTAATAACGCCAACTTTTCTTCTGCCTCACGGATGAGAGAAAAAGTAGCTTCTAGCACTGCTTGATCGTTACCTGGCAAGTGGCAGGGGATTCACCTTCAGAACCGGAGGCATTGTTACTTCCTATGGCCACTGCCTCTGCCAGCTGATACCGAGACACCCTGGGGACCAAACACAGGGACTGATCTCACAGTTAAACAGCTCAATGTGACAATCTACCGAACGCATTCCCTGCGCATCTTGATTATAATGATATCATGTCTTTATAGGTAACTCATTATACTCTCAATGTGGATCCATTTAAAATTTTTATTATTCATGCTATTTTCCTTTCTACTTTCTATTATCCCACTGTCCTACCTTTGCTCCCTATTATTGAATATTATACCTCCAACTGACAATACAAGTATACGGAATAACAAAAGGGGATGAAATTTAAATTAATCCATTAGGCCTCTTAATAGCATCTCTAACACAAAATTTGCTAGCCAAAAAAAAAAGTTAAACAGCTGGATACGATGTAATGTTTAGATATCTTTTATCAAGTTTAACCTGCTCTATTTATCTTCCTTCACCATCAAAGACAGCTATCACCTTCTTTAAAAGCTCTGTTTATGACTACTTGCCTTAAGGCGATTGGCTAGGCGGTAAAAAACGATTGACTGGTAGCCCTCGTGCTGACAACTCAGGACTACATTTGGGATTCTACAGAGATTCTATTTAAAGTCAGGAGAGCTTTCTGGTAAGGTACTTCCTTACACTCATCCGTGGTGGAGGCGGCGGTCTCCTCTGGGTTTTCACAGCTGCTGACGATGGCAGCGGCGCTAAGTGACCTTCTTCTGACCTTGGTGTCGGATGCGCGGGGTCCTCGGGCGGGCGGGCCTTTCCCCACGTGGTGGGTCTGTTGGTCTTTCCAGTCCAGTTGCTTGGCGCTGCAAAAGGGCGCATAGACTTCCACGCTTCCCTCAAACTGTAAGCAGTTCACTTTGTAGTACTTTCTCTTCACTTCCAAGACGTCATTAAACCTATGGCCCCAGAGAATTTCTCGGGGAACGTAGGAACTCCTGGATTGGTGAGAAGTCCCGGTAGAGTCGCCAGTATAGATAAACGTCACCAAAATCTCGAAGTTATCTTTGGCCACGTCTTTCCGGTCAAGGGCGTACAGGGGGCTCTCATGGTCGATTTCATGAACGATCGTTACTGGGGTGACAAGGATGATCTGGTCATTGACTAACTTTAGGTCCTTAAATGCCATCGTCATCCGCCCTTCGCTGTCTTCTGTGTAGCGGAGAAGCTGGGCCCTGACCGTGCCTTCTACCACGTGGTTGGGGCGGAATTCACCAATGCGCCACATGAGGCAAAGTTTCCCATCTCTCATGCCGATGAGGGCAAAGTAGCTGAACCGAATGGTCTGGGCTCTCTTCCTGGCGGTTGCCATTTTGGCCAAGGCAGCCCCAATGATGAAGGTATTTATAATGCAGCTCAAGATGGACTGAAGGATCACCATGAGCACGGCCACGGAACATTCCTCGGTGACACAGCGGTAACCATAACCGATGGTGGTTTGGGTCTCCAGGGAGAATAAAAACGCGCCCGTGAAGGAATGGACGTTGTCCACACAAGGCGTGACGTCGGGATCACTCAACAGGTCTCCGTGATGAAAGGCTATCAGCCAAAAGACAGAGCCAAATACCAACCAGGAGAGAACGTAAGACAAAGAGAATATCACAAACATGTGACGCCACTTGGTGTCGACGAGGGTGGTGAAGATGTCCACCACGTAGCTGCCCCATTCTCCAAAAATGTGCTTGAAGTACACATTACAGCTGCCGTCTTTATGCAGCAGACGTCTCCTTGCTCTTCGCTTCTCGGCTAGAACGTGCTCCTGCGGGTAGCCTGGGTACTTGGGGTCCACGTTCCCGATCGGGTAGCTGCTGCCGTAATAGCTCATGCTTTCTAATGCCCTTTGGGCATCCGGGTGACTTCTGGGGCGGCGACTGTCCTAGGGGTGCTGCTATGTGTGAGTTGTCACTTCAAACCTGAAAAACAGAAAAGTCGACACACTTGCTTTTAATTTCCGTCTTTAGAGCCACGTGCCCCATTTGAAGCAATCTGATGCCATCTGAAACAGCTAAGACTTCATTTGCACGATAGAGGCGTTAAGTATTGATTACTCAGTTCAGTTTAGAATTCAACTCAGTCATTACAGGAACAAAGTATGCGATTAGAGAAAATAACATTCTTATACATGCATAAGGCTTCAGTAAACACTATGATTATCCCAAATGAGTCCTCACTACCTCTCCTGACCTGACATTAAAAAAAAAAAAAAAAAAATGTCTTGATTTTGTAGACTCTTCTGGCCTGAGGGCATTTAGAAAACAAAATAATCTGTAATGTAAAAAGGCAAAATAGAACTCGGGTATTTGTCTAGCCGCCTTAGAGGCTTTCTGTTTAAGTCAGATGGTTTTCCTTAGAAAAAGGAGGCAATTAAGGGTTTCTAGGTTCCTGTTACAATGTAACTTACATACAGGTTGTATCATAGATGGTCACTTGCCTTCTGCACCTGTAGCCTCCTCTCTCTTCCACGGAGATTTTTCTTCCCTGTGTACTTTTCAGGACAGAACAGAACTGACAGGGATGTTATTTCAGATTCAACTCCTTTACCCTAGCTCCACCTTCGGTCTTGAGAGGAAAAAAATCTTTCTTAACCCCAGAGGAGTTAAAACCACTCCCAGGTAAGCTTTCAATAAAGTATAAAATTGCTTCTGCCTTTGTTTCAAAACATCCATCCTTTTTTCTTTTTTCTTTTTCTTTCTTTCTTTCTTTTACTTTTTTCTTTTTCTTTTTTTTTTTTGACACTGGAAGCTTTTCTCTTTCCCTCTGAAAAGAAGCCGAAAATTTGCCAAGGTTGCTAATCTTGTTTCCCTCTTAAAGGGAGAATGCTGCAATTGGACTCCTCTCACCACTGTATTCCTGAGGGTTTCACAGCTCTGAGTGGGCAAAATCATCTTCCTCCCTCCAAATCCATTCAGTCTTTAAAAGATCAAGTTATATGGATACATACTGTTATTATTGCTTTTAGCATCCTTGATATAGGCCAATGGTTTTCCAGCTCAAACCTGAAAGTATGTTTTAAACATTCAATATCAAATGGTCCTTAGTTACTTTTCTGCCAAAAAAGGAGTCACTGGGGCCCAATGGTAACAGTTTAGTAGTCACTAGAATATGTTTTCCACATCGTCTACCTGTGCCAGGTGCCGGAGGGGCGTGGAAGGGGGAGGGGAGGCTTTGGATCAGAGGATCCTGCCACTGGGCAGCACAGAACATTCCGTGGGCGTAAATACTGTTCCAGACATGGAGATGCCCCTTGAAACCAACCAAGGCAATTAATCACCAAGTACTTATCCAGCGCCTTCTCTGCTAGGAAAAGGGAGGAATGAGTTAATTTCCCTCCAGTCAACAGGAATCATTTTTCTGCTTCTCCAGGGATCGGGCCCTCTTTACACTAAACACTTTGTTTGGTGGACCACAGGGAGGATGGACACTGGCTACAGCCAAAATGTCCTGTAAGGTGTGTCCGCGTTTCTCCCTGTCTGTCCGCCCGCCCTGGCCACTTCACCCAGCCGTCCCCCAGATCTGCTTTAAAGAGTTACAGCCTCTCTTTGGTCAACACTTCAGCCGTGTTTCGGGGAGACAACTGTATACTTTTAGGATGGGACCCAAGGCTGACAAAATGCTTATTGGGATGTTAAAGGTAAAACAGTCCCACAAATTTTGCCCAGAATATATGTGATTCTTTGTAGGTTCCTGTCTGATTTGCCACTGAAGGACACTTTACAAACAAGAAGCTATTCAAGGTCGTCCGTTTCCACTCCCTCACATGATCATTCGAGGCATGAGAACGGGACAGTTATAATCAAAGGCCCACATGATTGCAAATTAAGAAGCAGATTTGGAGATAGGGTTATTTTCTTGGTAAAGGCTTCCTTCTAACCCAGTTCCTTAAAGGGAACTGCACGCATCGTGGGAGTCTGAGAATGAGAAAGCACCGTTCGTAAATCAAGAGCTACCGTGTGACTCTGCTCTTTCCTGCTACCGAAAGGAAAAAGAAAGGTTTTTATTTGCAATGGCGTTTGGTTGGCATCTTCATGAATTCCAGTAGTGCCAACAGCTGTTATAAACAAGCCATTTTTAATATACTTTCAACAGTATGCTAATTGGTGAATGAAGTTTCACTTAATGTAAGCTACAAGGGAGCAAATGTGAGTACGTAGAAAAATTATTTCTGAATAATGTAACAATTTCAGGGATCCAAGGTAACAGCTGTGAGAATTCTACCCCCAACCCATCACATCCTCTGCAGTGGGTTATTATCATGATCATTCATTTCAACGTATCCAGAGAAAAGCTTTCAGATTCTGTTTAAATGCATACATTTGATTCATCTATCCTTTGATTCTCCCACCACGTAGATGATGCATTTCCAAAAAGACAATTGTTTTCAAGCTAAATGATAGATCATAACCAAACTAATCTTATTTAATATTAACCATTTCTCAGCCTACACCATGAGCTAAGGAGTTTACAGCAGCCCTTTTGTCAAAAATGGCTAGACAGGGCTTCCCTGGTGGCGCAGTGGTTGAGAATCTGCCTGCTAATGCAGGGGACGCGGGTTCGAGCCCTGGTCTGGGAGGATCCCACATGCCGCGGAGCGGCTGGGCCCGTGAGCCACAATTGCTGAGCCTGCGCGTCTGGAACCTGTGCCCCGTGACGGGAGGGGCCGCGATAGAGAAAGGCCCGCGCACCGCGATGAAGAGTGGCCCCCGCTTGCCGCAACTGGAGAAAGCCCTCGCACGAACCGAAGACCCAACACAGCCAAAAATAAATAAATAAATAAATAAATAAATAAGAAAATCCTTTAAAAAAAAAAAAAAAATGGCTAGACAACATAGATGTTTATTAATCCCTTTTTTCATATGTTGTGTTAACTTGAGCACTTTTCCAATCGTTTGCCATTAAGTAACAGAGGATAAGGCTTACTGATTGACTGGACATTCTATATTTAACATTTGTTTTTTCTCAGAATTGAAGCCGGGCTTTAAAATTGCCTTAATGCTTTCCTAATTATCTTGTCCCCGTCGATTCCATGATGAAAAAGTATTTTCAGTGTTCCTACTTCTGTAGTTCTTCTCACACGCTGTGTTCCCTGCTCTCCTGAAACTGATGGTGGCTATTTCATTGATTGCAAAATTCCTTTCTTTAAAAATAAAAATGGAAATATGATCACTGAAATTACAAAATAGTGGGATACAAAACTCAAAAGTAAATGCTAAATCTAAGGTCCCTCTTCTACACCAGTTTCAAACTATTTTGCCGGGCGATTAATGACAGAGGTAAGGAAGGACCTTTGTCATTGCATGCAATTTCTTTGTCGTGACATGGGGTCCTTTTACAAATGTGGCGTAGAGTAAGAGGCAATGCGCAGTGAGGATGGTGGCTCTTCCTGAGAACGCCATCCAAGTTCATTACAATTTGCAAAGATACTCAGGAAAGCACTGCAGACACGTGTGAGAGAGAAGGTCAGAGGGGTGAGCAGACCCAATCCTGACAATGACTTTTCTCAGACCTTGCTCATGGTACTAAGTTAAGACATTAAAAAATGTTCCTTAATCTCCTTTGGCTAGTGAGATCTGCTTTTAGTCCCCAGGTTTTTAGATCTTTGTATGAATTCAAGGAGAAACCTTTATGAATAGAGCACATTTCAAATGGGCTATAGAAACGACAGGGAATATTTTCAACAAAACAAAGGAGTAGGCTGTGTACCTGTCCCCTTTTCTCAATGCACAAAAGGGCCTCAGTCAGACTCAACAATTCGGAAGCAATTCCTCTGCTATTTTGCCACGTCCTCTCAAATTCAGCCATTTACCAAGCAGACCACTCTGCAAGTAGCTCTTCAAACCTAAGCTTTTCATTAGCATGTTGAGGTATATAACACAATGGCTAACACTTCACAATCCTGTGTCACTTTGATAATAAAATTTGAACTTGTCCCTAGCATCTACTTAATATAAACATATGAATAGCAATAGTAATCATCTCTGTATAATTTGAGATGCTCCACAAATAAAGGTCTAAAATATCTTTGGTAAAATTCACTTTTTCATGCCCATGGCCTTTGAGGTGAACAAGTACTTTCTTTAGCATGTAAATGAGTTTCATGAAGTCATCAGTAATCAAGTTACTTTCCTGGCAAAACTGTGAGATGAGATAAATTTTGGTGGAAACGTGAGAGTTGACGGGGTAGAGAGTAGAAAGTGCGGCCTGCATTCTGCATGCGGGTCCTTGTCTTTGAAGACCCTCTTGGTAGAGTCTGTGGTAAGGGAAAAGGGAAGGGGGCCACAGGGAGGTCCAGGGACATGTGATCTGACGACACTTGGGGTAGGCTCTGGTCGGCGAGGAGGAAAGAAAGAGGGGTTTGACGAGTTAGGAGAGAACCCAAACAAGTTAGTTTGCTCCAAACCTGTCCCACAGCTTCTTGCCTTAGAATTAAGCCTGAGCCTTATCTTGCCTGGAATTCTCATAAGACCTCCAGACGCTCTTAGGTGGACCTGACATCCAGCCACTGCACACCTGCTTCGCCGTCCCCGCTGGACACTGCCCGTCCTTCTCCACGCACTCCCTGATTTCAAACAGTGCCTCCTTTGTTGACAGAGCCACGGTATCTCATGTTTCCTTCTCGGCTGCTGTCACCCCCAGAGCAGGCGGTGGCTTCACCTAAAGCTTTTGTTCCCTCTCTGTTTCCTGCCTCCCAGCCCTACCCTCCATCCCTGGTCCAACTTCTCAGGGACCATCGATTTTACCTCCTCCCTGATATGACCTTGCAGTTTCTCCTTCTGAATCGATTTAGAAAGATTTGTGCCAGTTTATGGAATAGAGGGGCTTCATCATAGGAAAGGGACTTATAATATGTTATCAACCAACTGCTGTAGATGCTGAGAAGAAGCAGAAACCCAGCCTGACAATATTACTCGTAACTTTATCTGGAGATCCTTGTTCCAGCGCCGTTTTCCGCTAAGTCATATGTATCACCTGTGTAAATTCCGCCTCACCCCAAAGGATGCTGTGCTTTATAAAGAAGTAGAAGAAATCTGAAGTCTGGGATTCTGTTTCTCCATTTTCTGGATGTCAGGACAGTACCAAAATAATACGAGTTGTAACAGCCGATTGTTCTGGTTTAGAAATAGAATAACCTCATTATTAAGAAATAGCCTGAAATAAAATGTTTTTTTGGTGTTGCAGAGAAACCATGCATGGGAGGTAGATGCCAGTTCCGGGTCTGTCCTCCTCATCGCGAGGGACTTTTCTCTCAACCTCAGGGTCTTCACTGCTGACGTGGGGTCACCGATGCCACTGAGTTATCGCGAGGTTTGAACGAGACAGGGATGGGCAGCCGTCTTTCACCGTGCTGGGCCCACAGCAGTTGTTCAGTGATTATCTCCTGAACCTGGATCCCACGAGCACTGTTGCCCCTTCTGTAAAATATCAGAGCACATGCTCTTTCTCGGAGAGCTTCCCATTTGTATGACAGCAGGGCAGGCAACACGTGGTTCCCAATACATGTGGATGTCACCACTGTTTCCTACCATTAAGCCACCTGGGCCACTTCTCTGTCCTTTCACCACTTCCCCCAAACCCCAGGGACCGGGTCATTTTCTTTTCTCTTTCACAACTGTTACCAAATGGAAAATCCCCTAGTCCTTGTTCTCAAAACACACACACTCATATATACACGATACATACATTTCCAGCTCACGCTAAGAATTTTTTTGCTATTTACTCTGAGGAACCAACCTAAAGGAAACAAGAGTGACAAGCTCGGCAAAGTTAACAGGTTAAAGAAATTCACAAGGCGCTTATCATACTTATTCTTTGTCTTAGATGGTATGTACCTGCTTTACTGAGACAGCTCTTATGGTTTCTCTTGTTCTTATCTTGAAAATCAGCCTGCCCGTCTCTGTCTTGGTTGGATGTCAACCCCCATTGCTCAGAGTTTACCTTGAGTGGGACCCGGCTTCATGCAGAGGCTGGATATCATGAGATCTTAGCATCTCTCTAAGAGACCGCAGTTCAATTTCCCCTGGTTGTGTAAGGAAAGGACTTCCCCAGTGGTCTCTAAAACCCTCCAGTGGAGAATTTGTGACTGATTGTTTTCATTCTTGTTTGTTTTTTTTTTTTTTCATTTTTAAAAAATTGAGCTTCTATATGTGCTAGACCTACCCACCTTCAGGAATTAGTGAAGAGTCCCACCCTTGTGGGATTGGCATTTGAGAGTTGGGCATCGATAAATAAAAGGAGATGATCACCCAGACCGTGGCGTAAATCCCAAGGAGAAAGCAAAATGAAGTACGAATACGGAGAGGGTCGGGAGCCAGAGGCGATGGTGACACTTCACAAGCATGATGGGAGAAAGGGGGGTCCGGGACCCGACACTGGAGCTGAGAGATGCTCTTCAATTCTCCTGGCTCTCGCTGTAGGTAAAAATGCTCTCAGCTCACGCCTTGTTGCCCTAGTTAGTTTGAGGCGCTCTCATTGTTAAGGCTCTCACTATTGATAGGCGCAGTTTGGCTGCTGCATCCTTTGTGCTCAGCTAATCTGAAGGCCTGGTTCTCACAAGAACCTATCATTACAGGAACTCATCTGCATTTTATCACTGAATTCAAGCTTTCCTGATCAGTTAAGAACCTGGTTTTACCTGGTTTACCTAACAGCCTGCTAACTCATCTCTTGCCACTTTCATCCAGCGTGATTATTCTGAAATGTAAATATCCTTCTCCTGTTACCATGGGGCACAGTCCAAGTTCCACAATATGGTCCTCCAGTAGCGCAGTTAAAAGGCAGGAATATGGAGATCAAAGATTTGGATTCTAGTTATGGTTCTACCACATCTTAGTTGTATGATATCTGCATCTTAACAAATATCTTTAAGCCGCATTGTGTTTATTTAAAACATAAGGACAATAGCTGACTTATCTCAAAATGTTTTTGTAAGGAATGAATGGCATAATATAAAAGGCTACAATGGCTAGCACCTTGGAAGCTGTCCTTATAATCTTCCTTTAACCCTTAACTTGGACGAATATTTCTCCTCTGTTTCTTGCAATAGCTTATAACACTGGGTCCTTATGGAGTCTGGGAGAGACGGATGTCTGAGTTACAATCTGAACGATGAGGACAAGTCTAAGAGGAAAGGGGAAACGAGGTTCCCAGGCAGAAGAACAGCATTTGCAGAGGCTCTGTGACTCAGAGATGCACAGGGCATGCTTTCCAAAGAACTGAATACGAGGCAGGGGATGGGGTGGTGGTAGGGTCGGGGATTTGAAGCTGGAAAGAGAGATAGAGGCAGAGCATAAATGACCTACTGGGTAGAATTAAAGATTTGGGTCTTTCTCCCAAGAGCAGTGGAAGCGATTGAAGTACCTTAACCGAGGGCACAGCATGATAAGGCTTGCATTTTTAAAAGATCACTCTGGCTGTGCCATGGAAAATTGGCTGGAGAAGTGTAACAGCAGCCATGGGAAGGTAAGGCAGAAAGGCATTTCAATAACTGGATAATAAGATACGGTGGTGACTGGGAATAGGATGACGCCAGTGGAGATGGCAGAAGCCACTTCTCACTGCAGCCTTTCCTCACCCTACACCGGGACGAGGGTCACCAGAACTTGGAGTGGCCAATCAGAACTGCACCACCTGGAGCAGGGTCACCTGACCTTGGACTGACCAATCAGAACTGCACCACCTGGAACAGGGTCACCTGACCTTGGACTGACCAATCAGAACTGCATCACCTGGAGCAGGGTCACCTGACCTTGGACTGACCAATCAGAACTGCATCACCTGGAGCAGGGTCACCTGACCTTGGACTGACCAATCAGAACTGCACCACCTGGAGCAGGGTCACCTGACCTTGGACTGACCAATCAGAACTGCACCACCTGGAGCAGGGTCACCTGACCTTGGACTGACCAACGAGAACTGCACCACCTGGAGCAGGGTCACCTGACCTTGGACTGACCAATCAGAACTGCACCACCTGGAGCAGGGTCACCTGACCTTGGACTGACCAATCAGAACTGCACCACCTGGAACAGGGTCACCTGACCTTGGACTGACCAACGAGAACTGCACCACCTGGAGCAGGGTCACCTGACCTTGGACTGACCAATCAGAACTGCATCACCTGGAGCAGGGTCACCTGACCTTGGACTGACCAATCAGAACTGCACCACCTGGAGCAGGGTCACCTGACTGTGGAGTAGCCAATCAGAACTTCACAAACAAGACTGATTCCTGAGGAAGTGACAGAAGCATGCTGAATCCTATTATTCCAGGCAACTACCAAGAGTCACGAGGCCAGTGGTGTGATGGTGCACATCTCAATCACTCAGAGAAAGACACAAGCCGCAGCTTCCGGGGAGACAGTCCCTGAGGTTAGATTTTCATTTGGCCTCTTGATTTTGCTCAAGTCAGGGTCTTTCTCTTCATACTTCCTTTGATGCTGTAAGCTACCTGATATCTTTTCAATAGTATTTTCTTCTGCTTGTAATAACCAGGGATAGCTTTTGTTTCTTGAAACAGAAAGCACTCAGTTACAATTCAGTTTAATTTACATTTTAAAAGTGTCTCCTATATGCAAGAGTGCTGGTCTCTCACTCTCCTTTACTCCCATTATGTACACGAGCAGCAAGTCCTGTTGGCTCACCTTCAAAGCAGATCTTAGAACTTCTCACTTCTCATCATTGTCAAAACCACCACGTCTTTAATGGACCAGGTCTTCAATGGACCACAGCTTCCTAAGAGACCTGCTCTTTCTGCCCTTACTGTATGCGGATCTACTCTTCTTAAAAATAAAATCAAAACATGTCACTCCTCTACTTAAAACCATCCAGTGTCTTCCCATTGCAATTAGAGTAATTTGCATAATCAGTATTGTATACGGATTGTATATATCTGACCTCTGCCCATCTCTGAAAATTATCTCCCAGTCTTCTCACCATTCACTCTCTCTCCTCATCAAATCTCCCTTTTTCACTAATGCAGGGGGCAGAAAACTACAGTCCATGGGGCATGTCCAGCTCTCTGGTTGTTTTGTAGATAAACTTTTACTGGAACACGTTCAGACCATTGCCTATTCATGGCCTGTGGCTACTTGCTGTCACGTTACCCCTGTAGACCCGGTAGTTGCCAACAGAGACCACGTGCTCCACAAAGCCGACAATATTTACTATCTGGTGTTCTACAGAAAAAGTTTGCTAAGCTCTACTCTAACAAGTAAGGATGTTCCTGCCCCAGGGCCTTTGCACTTCCTTTTCTGCCTGTGTGGCTTCTTATCATCACTGATGCCTCATCCGTAAGGCCACCTTTCCAGAGAGGCCTTGTCTGATGAGGATATAAACTAAAACTCGCCCCCATACTGTTATTTTCTGTCTCGTTAACGTGATTTATTTATTTCAAAATGCTTACCTCCAACTGATGGATTTGTTTGTTTGTTGGCTGGATTGCCCCACGGGATAGATTGTAAATTCCTTGAGAAAAGTTCTCCTCGTCCTATTTACCACCGTGTCCTCAGCAGCTAGAGTGATAAGCAGCATGTAGACCCTCACTGATTAGACTTTGAAGGAGTGAACTAACAAATAATTGAATAAGACCAGTTGAACAATGCAATGTCCTCAAGGAGATTTCAGTCCTAGCAAGAGAATCATCATTCCTAGATCCATAAAACCACCAACCCTGCCAGTTCTCCAAACACCAGCTCTCAGTTCCTTCCATGTACCTGGCCTCTCCCCTGTCCTAGATGCCAGTTCATACATAGTTTAAAAAAAAAAAGTCTTTCTATCCACTTTTGCCTAGCAGCTTCCCTAGAACTGACAATTTTTACTATGGTAACTGCGTGTAACTATGCTGCAGAACTCTCTGGAAATCTGGAGTTGAAAAAAAAAATGCCTGGCACTAAAAAGTGTTTAATAAAATTTGTTAAAATGAGGATTGAATGATTAGAAATGTGGTTCTCCTAACAGGAATGCATGTTATTATACTGTCATTTCAAAGATATAATATTACATTATATTTTATATAGATACATATTTAATTTGAACTATTTCTGGAGGTGAGTTGGGTACATGTGGCAAAAGTCCATGAATTTGGCTCAGCTTCTGATCTAGCAATTCCGCTTGTAGAAATGTATCCTAAAGAAACGATCATGAATGAGCAGAGAGACATGGCTAATTTGTAGGGCTATTTGTAGTAGCAAGTTTTGGCTACGGCTTAGCCATCTAATAAATGTGGGATTGTTTCATAGGTAATGGTACAATCATATCATTACTCATTCTATTTAATGTAGCCATTAAATGTGATAGAGTAGAAGATTGACAGAAAAAAATAGAAAACATATTGTTTGGTGGAAAAAATGAAAGAGGACTATAAAACAGCTTGTACAATATGATTTTTTAAGTTTAAATACATTTAAACATGGAGAAAAGACAAAATGATAGAAACAAAATGTGAATTGTGGCCCTCTCTGGTATGATCGTTTTTATTTTTCTCCCCCCTTTTCTTCTATTTGTCTATTTACAATTTCAAAAACTTTACAATGAACATGCATTACTTTTGCAAAGAAGAAAAAAACAGGTATTTTCAGCTGGTCCTTTGAAGTGTACCGATTCTGAGGCTCCACAAAGGGGGAGCAAACCAATGGCTAGCTAAAAGCATTTATTAGAGTGTTTAAAAGGCAACTATAAATAGCCCAGAGAAGCAGACAGTCTTACAGACATTTCAAGTCAGACACTGATGCTGTAATTTTTGCTGGAACAATTCACAGAAACAAATATAGTGACATTTAATTCATCTAAGTAAAACCAGATCTCATTTAAAACAAGGAAGTGGGGGAAGAGGGAGCTGGGTCAGAGTTGGCCGCTGGAGACCAATTGGAGAAATCATGAAAGCAGCTGGTCACAATTCAGGGCTACATAAAGCAGAGTTCAAATTCAACAAGCATCGAATGCGGTTCTTCTCCCTCAGTGCCCTCTTGTCTCCCTTCCCCATTCCAAAACCTATTAAACTGCTAATGCCTTCGCTTCTTGGCTTGGTATACCAAAGTCTGTTTTAAGAATCTTTCTTTTATCCTAATATTTGCAATCACTTTGGAAAGAAGATATTAAAAATTGTGCTATTTTGCAACTTGACTACTTTAAGGTCTATGTTAATGGACTTTTAAGACACAAGGAAACGATCTTTAGAAATGGATGAATTTGAAGAAGGCAATTAGGTATTTATGATGTAGATTTGCCTAAAGAGCTGGCCCTAGCCAATTCTTCATAACTCCTATTCATGAACTCCGAAACCTCATTCCGATACCCCTGCAAGCAGTAGAGTGTTTTTCAAAGTGCGGTCTACTACAGCCTGCTTCTGAGATCCTAGGGGAACACGTCGTTATACCGCCAGATCTTTGGATCCCACCCCCAATCATTTTGATTTCTTCCCCTGCCCAACTCCCCTGTTGATTCTTATATATCCTCAAGATGGAGATCCACCATGTTAAAGCTTCAAGAATGGAGAAGACGGGTTCTAACAGACATGAAATTGAGTTCAGAGGCTTGTTCGATCACTAGTAAGACCCCCTACATGTTAGTCTCTGAGCCTCTGCCTGCCCTTATGAAAAAATGTAGGTCATAGGTTGCTAGGGCGAGTAAATGAGCTATGTCCCCAAAGCTCCTTCCACAGTCTTTGGTATTTAATGAGTAGTTAACTGCAATGCTTGTAGCTGTGACTACAGTTCCTTCAAGTATAGATCCCAATGAGGAGAGAGAAAGAGTGAGGGAAAGAGGTTGAGAGTTATCTACCTTTTTTTTTTTTTCCTCTAAGAATCATGAGGCTGGCAATTTCCAGACTTGTTTTAAAGGTCCCTTCTAGCACCTAACTGCCTTGATATAACCTTCAAAGAGCCATGACAGAGCTGCCAGAAGAACCACAAGTATCACTAAGAATAGATATTATTGTGTACTAGTCGTCCACTTTGCTTTCTAAGTGCCAGGTTACCTATGACTGGCCTTGAATAGCTCCTGTGTACTTTGGTTTGGGAGCTGCTTGGGTTGAACTTAACTGTTCATTCCAGAACAAATATATTTTATGGAAAGTGTATATGCTGTCATGTTTGACCTTCTCCAAGTTTGGTATGTATAGTATTCCAACAGAAAACCAAGTCCTATCTCTCTGTCGTTATTTTCCCGTTTTGTGAGAACCGCCTGCAAATTGTCCTTTTGGCAATTACAGAGAGTCTATTTATTAGTCTGTTCAACCTTCTGGGCATCTTTGATCTCACAGATGTAATTTGCTCATAGATCAGGAACTCCTGGGATAATGTCTACTACTTCTTTGACCTTTAAATGATTGAATTTCTGTTTTAAGCTGTCAAAATGAAAACCCAGGATGTCTTTATTGGGAAGGAAAACAAAACAGCTGTTATTGGCTATTATCTCCATTCCCATTTTCCCTCGTTGATACAGATAAATTGAGAAGGTCTTAAAATACAAGACAAATGATGTCCCTAGGAAGATCCAGATAGACAGCCTATTGATACAATACTTTAAGCAGTGGGTTGCCTATCACATGAGATTAGCTTTCTATTAGACTGAGCCTTTTCAAGGGTACTTGGCAAAGAAGCATTGCCTCTTAAAACAGATAACAGAAGATTTAGGTAGCTGACAGAAATTAGTGCATTAGATAGACTCTTGGATTTCCATGCATTTCATTTTCTATACCTTCTCCACTGGTTGTACTTCAGTTTCCACTAGAGTGCTAGAGAAGAAGAATAAATCACCCTACCTAAGTTGGAAGGTTAGATGTCATTATCTGTGAATGCCTATACAAACAGAGGTGACCCAGGTTAGCAAGACTTCTCTTAAAAAGAGAAGTGGTTCTGTTCCCAGCATTTCTAGGCTGGAATATTCACTGGGAGGAACACTGGGGAGTTGAGTTTGAGGCAGACGGGGGCACTTTTCCCTTACCTCTCCTGCTAAGATGTTTAGACGTGCGCTGTAAGAGACTCTATCATACCAATGCCTGTGCTGAGCTGGAAAAGATCATGGAAACAGCCTCTGTGTATTCTTCAATTCAATCGACTTTTAACTGTACCTGAGGCATTGGGGGGCTATTCCCGAGGATTATGAGGACAGTTACTGCCCTTGAGCTGCTCAGTCTTGCCAAGTACACCACGTTCGCTCTGTCAAGACAGGCCACTGAGAGTAGAGGCTTCTCTGGTGGAAGAATATCAAAGTGACATCACGTAGTAGACCCAAAAGAAAGGTAGTTAGGTTTGAGACTTTTCTCAGCATTTAAGGTGCAAAGGTACCTCCCCAGCATTCTGCTTTTGTGGTTAATTCTTGATTTTCTAGGCCAAGGAAGGAAAACGGTGGCATAGATAAGCCACAGAAGGAAAGAAGTGAGAAATCGATTTGCATTTGGCTTGGAATAAATCACAGGCTCTGAAAAGAATGCCCCATTTTTGTACATGGCTGGCTTTTAAAATGACCTGAAGTCAAGCTATCAGACAGGCAGGATGTAATCAAGGGGAACATTCTGGGTAGTTGAGCAAAAGGCAGTTTAGGAATTTTCATTTTTAATTCCTTGGGCTAATTCATCCAGCAGATAATCTGCCTATGGAAATTTGAGTGGTGCTTGGCTTGAACAAATGGATGTCCCACATCCAAATCAAAATTCATTCTTAGCCAAGAATGTACACAGCATAGCGACATGGAGAAAGAGTTCCAATATATTTTGAAAATTCAACAATTTTTAGCTACTGATTTTATTAAAAATCATTCATAACAATTGTAACTGTAGCCAGCATGGCCTCCTTTTATTTGAGGCTGGTTGGAGCAGGGTAGGTAGAGGAAGGTTTTCTCTGCTAATAAAATAACTTTTGGCTTCAACTTAATCAAAATGCCAGTTTGCACCCACGTAAGGTAGATAACATTTATGAAAAATTCATTCTATTGATGAGCGTTGGCAGTCCTGCAGAAGTTTAATTATCTTAACAGAAAGAATATGCTATGAACTAAAACAGCTTTTTCCACGCATAGAGTTTAGGGCCAGAGGAAGAAATGTTGGCTTTTTAACTGAGAAATGTAAATATCATTGACAGTTTGAACTCCCAAATCTCATGCAAATTTCCTGTAGAAAGAGAGATTGGATGCCCTCATTGAAAAAAATTAGAAGCCAGTCCTCAAAGACAGATGTTCAACAGCTTGTGAATACATCCATGCCAGCTTCCACATCCACAGGCAATCAAGAGAGGAGACACGATAGTATAAGGAGATATTTGTTCTGTTAATCATTCGGATTTGATTACATGACCCCAAAATCTTGTGAACTTCACTCCCCAGCACCATCAACCAAGAGCTTCCATTTGCTTCTTGGGCTCTTGGTCCACGGTTGCCTTGGCATGGGAACACAATATCTATGCCTGTGCCATCAAGCAAAGCTGGTGTCCACCTCCTGTCCCCTGCAGGGCTGTTCATGACCTCCATCCTTGTCATTTGAATCAAAGAACACTCTTTGTAATGAAGCAACACTTAAGGATTTTTGACCTTATCCATCTGTAGGATGTACTCCCCGGCCGGCTCCTTTTGCCAAGGAGACTTTACTGTCAGTTCAACAGAACAGCACTAATCAAAACCTCGATTATCTAAAAAGTGATGGCTCAGCGGTCAGAAAGTACCTCCAAGTAGCTCAGAATGATGCGGCCTGGGAGGTCCAGCCCATAGGCAACTTGTGATGCTAATCAAGGCGTCTCTCTGTGCTCCCAGCCCACACTGCTAGTGACACCTGCCCCTCTGTCCAGCTGGGTCTCTTCTCTCAGTGCCTGAGTTCTGTGTCACTCTCCCCTAATTTTAGCAACAAACCTGAAATGCTTGTTTTATTTTACCATTTTTTTTGCTTTGCAAATTAACAAACTAAAACTTAGAGAAAAGAAGTTGTTCACTATCTATCACAGAGGTGGAAAGTGAAAGAACCAGGATTGCAACCCAGGTCTCTGTAACTAGATTCTAGATGGTGCATAAAGTTAATGTCGGGGCTTCCCTGGTGGCACGGTGGTTGAGAATCTGCCTGCCAATGCAGGGGACACGGGTTCGAGCCCTGGTCTGGGAAGATCCCACGTGCCGCGGAGCAGCTGGGCCCGTGAGCCACAACTACTGAGCCTGCGCGTCTGGAGCCCGTGCTCCGCAACAAGAGAGGCCACGATAGTGAGAGGCCCGCGCACCACGATGAAGAGTGGCCCCCGCTTGCCACAACTAGAGAAAGTCCTTGCACAGAAACGAAGACCCAACACAGCCAAAAATAAATAAATAAATAAATACTTAAAAAAATAATGACTCCCTGGTGCTCGCTTCGACAGCACATGTACTAAAATTGGAACGATACAGAGAAGATTACCATGGCCCCTGCGCAAGGATGACACGCAAATTCATGAAGCGTTCCATATTTGGGGGGATATATGTATAGCTGATTCACTTTGTTATAAAGCAGAAACTAACACACCATTGTAAAGCAATTATACTCCAATAAAGATGTTTAAAAAAAAAAATGACTCCCTTCTTAAAAAAAAAAAAAAGTTAATGTCATCCTCTTGGATGTACATATCTTTTGTAGATAAGGCTTGAACCAGGTTTTCTAGAATTAAGGAGATTGTATGCTATTCCTGTAACTTTAAATATGCAGGCTGTGGGAAAATATCTCAGCATCTGTGGTTGTTTTCAAGCTTTCCTGAGACACATCTACCCACTCTACTGATAAGATCAGCCCACGATGTGCACACCAGTATCCACAAGCCCCAGTGACCGTCAACCAGCAAAACCACTGGATTGAACCACTCAGAACCTAGAGAGGGTCCGCAAGGAAAGAGGCCAGAGGAAGCCCGGGCCTGGGGTGGGAGTGGACTGATGCTATCAAAGAGAGCGAATTGGGCGATGCCTCTTCGTGGAGCCGAATGCTTCCAGTTGTGAGATTACACGGCCCATGGGTGGGCTGCAGGGAAGGTCTGCTGCCTTTGGACGCCCTTTGGAATTAAGCCAAAGTGTTTGAATACAAAGGGAAAAACAACCCAGTGTGGATGATGTCACAGAGCATCCTGAGGAAAGCGGCAAGGATAAAGCTTCCTACTGCTTGGATCCAAAGAACACAGACTTATTTTGGCATTAATTTCTTCTGCAGCCAGAAGCTTGATTCTTATGGAAGGATTAGCCCTAATCGTGAAGAGCCAGTACTGGAGAGGATGTGTGTATGTGTGTGTGTGGTTCCTCATCAGTGAATTAGAGAATTAACATTCCCAGCCCTCCTCTACATGGTTTAGGTAGTTTATGAATCCCTGTAACTAGGCAAAGGCCATTTTCCCTGAGGTTCATAGGACATTGGCTTGCTCTCCTCAAGGACACTAAAACCGTGACCAGAAATCTGCCATGTCATACAAGACTGGTGGTTAGTAAATACAGAAAAATTCAGGGTAGAGAAGAGGGACCCAAAGCTGAAAGGGCTTTAGGTCAGTGGCAGGCTAGTAGCAGTAAAGAGAGATTCATTTTACTGAATTTCTTAGGTGACAAAGGAGGGTCTGTCTGTCAGCTCAAGCCACAGATGAAAGAATACCTATGCATTGTAAAGGTTTTAAAATTTTCTGTCTATTATGATCTTTTGACATCCTAAAAGGAAAACAAAAACAAAGACATATTCTGGCGGGAGAGAGACTGCCCTTCTCAGGGCTAGCCAATCCTTAGAGATAGAAAAAGACCCAGCCCGGAGCATGCTTTAGATACGCAAACTAACTCAACCAGGGCCACATCTCCTCCAGGAGGCTGTACGCCCAAGAAGGCAATATTCTTCTGCCTTCATCATCGCAGGGCCAGGTATCAAGCAGCTAGGAACAACCCTTATCACCCAGAGTTCTCCAGAATCATTCAAACTAGCCACAGCTAAGCTCTTCATCCTGCCCTGCTTTGACTTTCTCACATAAACCCTGATAGAAGCCAGCTGTGACTTGACCTCCCCTTTGCTGCTGTCGTCTGCCTCTGGACCACCCCGGTGTCTTTCCCACGTGGTCCTGTGCCACATCTGCTGTCTCAAGGACGTTTGAGGAAAATACACTTGATTTTTTTTCTGAGCCTCGATGCTGTCTGCTGTCATGGCCACAGCTGACTGACTATCTCATAAAAGAATACAAAGCAACCCAAGGTTGGGATGAGAGAAAACACATTTCTATCCCCATTGCAAAAGAAACGCCCCAAGGGTGATGAACATATTGTCATTACAATTCAGAATTTTTAAAATCGAAGGGAGTGCCTTCCTCCGCTTTGGAGGGACACCTTGGAACACTGTAGCCAGAGGACCGCCATATTCTGAGCCTTGCAGCCTCGGGAGATGATCGCTAAGGCTGATCCAGCAGCTGGCTGTGGAACACGGCTGGCGGTGCTCACGGCTGCTCGCTCTGCAGCCTGTGGGCCGGGGGAGCTCACTGGATCACCCCAACGGCTGGGAGCACGCATCTGGGGAGAATCTGGTAATGCCTTTCTAGGCGCCAGATCTGATGTGTGTGGACTAATAGGCAAGAGAACGGCCAGACCCCTAAGGTCAAAGGCCAGGGGTTTCAGGTTGCCCATTGGAGAGGGGCGCTGGCTGTGCCTTGGAAGCAGGTCCACCCATGATTGTGGAAGGACAGGGGTTCAGCTGAGCTGACGGAGGGCAGTGTGGGGAGAAAAGACCCCCAGGGCTTTTGTGAATTAGTGTGACAGCCATGTAGTGGGAGGCCGAGGGCCGTGAAGGAAGGGGGGACGCAGAGGTGGGGAGCTCAGGAGAGGTGAGTGCGGGCGGCAGGCAGACACCCTGGCAGGAGAGCGACCACATCCAAGACGTGTGGCCAAAAATACCTGGGCCGGGCTTCCCTGGTGGCGCAGTGGTTGAGAGTCTGCCTGCTAATGCAGGGGACACGGGTTCGAGCCCTGGTCTGGGAAGATCCCACATGCCGCGGAGCAACTGGGCCCGTGAGCCACAACTGCTGAGCCTGCGCGTCTGGAGCCTGTGCCCCGCGACGGGAGGGGCCGCGATAGTGAGAGGCCCGCGCACCGCGATGAAGAGTGGCCCCCGCTTGCCACAACTAGAGAAAGCCCTCGCACGAACCGAAGACCCAACACAGCCAAAAATAAATAAATAAATAAATAAATAAAATCAAGTAAAACTTTAAAAAAAAAAAAAAATACCTGGGCCTGTGTGTGGAGCTGGGCTGCAGGATGATAGGGAATCCAGACGCAGTGAGGATAAGGGCTGCATATGCTCCTCAGCCTGAAAAGAAACACTTCTTAGGTGCCAGCCCTCTACATCCATGAATTTGTTTCATTTCCCCCCAAATCCTGAGAACTAGGTATCAGTATCATCACCATTTTAAGGATGAAGAATTTTTTTAAATTTATTTTATTGGAGTAGAGTTGATTTACAATGTTGTGTCAGTTTCAGGTGTACAGCAAAGTGACTCAGTCGTACATATACACATATCGACTCTTTTTTAGATTCTTTTCCCATATAGGTCATTACAGAGTATTGAGTAGAGTTTCCTGTGCTATACGGTAGGTCCTTATTAGTCACCTATTTTAAATATAGTTGTGTGTATATGGGAGGGATAAATTGAGAGATTGGGATATATATATATTCTTTTTTATATTCTTTTCCATTATGGTTTATCACAGGATGTTGAATATAGTTCCCTGTGCTATACAGTAGGACCTTGTTGTTTATCCATCCTATATATAATAGTTTGCAAGGGATGAAGAATTAAAGCTTAACTAGTTTGGTAGATTTATCTGGGGTCACACAGATAGTAAACAGTTGGGGGGAAAAGGACTACAAGAAATTCACCTCCTTCCATAGCTGAAGTTTTAACCCTTAATGAGGAGAGGACCTGCTGGAAGCAGAATCAGGGTGTAGATGGTTTTTTGTTGTTGTTGTTGTTAAGGACCTAGAATATCCAAAGCGAACTTGAGAAACATAAACTTGGAAGACTTACGTTATGCTACATAATTTCAAGATTAACTATAACATATGGTGATCAAATAATTACTTTACTGGCACAAAGATCAATAAATGGGTTAAATTAACAGAATAGAGAGCTAAGAAATTGATATATACTTATATGTTTATTTTATTTTTTCGACAAACAAATGAGAAGAATCCAATGGGAGAAAAAATAGCCAACAAATGGTGTTGGAAAAACTTGATATCCCTAGAGAAAACAATATACCTAGACCCCTACCCTACACTAAACACAAATATTAATTTGAGATCTATTACAGACTTAAATAAAAATAGAAAAACTACACAGCGTTTAGAGAAAAATATAGGAGAAAATCTTTGTGAGTTGGGTGTAAGCAAAGGGTTCTGAGGACACAGGAATCAAAACCATGAAACACAAAACATGATAGTTAGATTTCCCCCAAACTAAATATTTCTCCTCATTAAAATTGGACCTGGGGGCTTCCCTGGTGGCGCAGTGGTTGAGAATCTGCCTGCCAATGCAGGGGACACGGGTTCGAGCCCTGGTCTGGGAAGATCCCACATGCCGCGGAGCAGCTGGGCCCGTGAGCCACAGTTACTGAGCCTGCGCGTCTGGAGCCTGTGCTCCGCAACAAGAGAGGCCGCGATGGTGAGAGGCCCGCGCACCGCGATGAAGAGTGGTCCCCACTTGCCGCAACTAGAGAAAGCCCTCGCACAGAAACGAAGACTCAACAGAGTCATAAATAAATAAATAAATAAAAGAACGTGAATTTCTAAAAAAAAAAAAAAAAAAAAAAAAGAAAAGAAAAATATACCTGAACTTTAAAAAAAAAAAAAAAAATTGGACCTGATCTCAGCCAAAAAAAAAAAAGAAAAGAGGAATCCCAGTCACTAGGGCTGGGGCACGAGTTCAAAGCAGCACTCGTGGCAGGAGATTCCGGCTGAGCCCTTTGCCATGTGTTGTAGAGCCACTCAGGTGCCCTAGGGATTGACCCATCTCAGAACCGGCAGCGGAGGGGCGCGCATGTGGGGTACAGTCCCCTAAGCCCTAGGGACTGGGAAAATTCACAGCAGGGAAATCTAGGCAGATGATTCCACTAAACGCTGATCTATCTCAAGCTCAGAAGACCAGCGAAGAGGAGCAGTGAGGAGGGGGGGGGGTGGCCACTGAGCTGAAAAAAATCTATCTTTCCCAGAAAATCAAGGCCAAGAGTCAACAAAAATAGTTTTTCATCCACACAGAACTCCCCATGAAAGTAATAAGAGTTTGTTTAATTGGAGAGATTCCGTATCTGAAGTATAACGTTCAATTCTGGATATTTTGCTTTTCGGGAGAAGTTACTATACTAGTGAAAACTAGGGAAAGAACTGAAGGAGGAGATATTCAAGAAGGTATCCACTCATGTATTCAAAACCCTACTGAGCACCAATGATAGTCCCTGAACTTGAACTAGATGTGCTGAGATAATGAAAACATGACCCTGCTCAAGTAGTTCACACTCAGACATGCAGAGAGGGGACATCTATATTTGTGCAGTAGAGAAATGGACCCTGCTGGGTGATGCTACAGAAGTTTGAACCAGGATCTGTGTATGGAGTTTACAGGGAAGTAGAGTTAATCTCTGTATTGAGAAGAATTTTTTATTGTTAGTGTCTCTAACGATCTGGTGAATTTCAGGACCATCGACTCAGAATTTGGATGACCAACTTGAAGAATATATATAGAAGAATTCCCTGAATTTGTTAGGAGGTTGAGCTAGGTAATTCTGAAGGCTTCTTTTTGTACAAAGATTTAAAGGCTTTATGTTATTTTTCATTAACCACTAAATAGCATTTCCTCCAATTTTATGAAATGAACAATGGTGAAAGATTGTCCAAGAGGATTATAAATAAAGTGTCAGAAAGACCTCATCTTCTCGTTAAAGTAAAAACACTTGGGTCTACTTTTTTATTTTAATAATTATGAGCCATATTTTCATGCCAAGAGGAAAGACCATACTGACCCATGTTTTGGTATTATGTGTGCCTTTGTTCATTGCATCAACGTTATATTTTAGTTGATCTGTTTTTATTTTCATTTTGTATTTCTGTGTATGTCCTAAATTAAAAAAAAAATCTCAGGCAGGATCATGGATTTTCTTAAGAGAAAAATTAGGGAAAGCCCAGAATAAGGGCTGACAGGGAAGTTTCCAAGGGCCAGAGATGCTTCCGGATCAGTTACTCTTGTGTCCCAGGCTGTCCCTGAATCCTGCTGTGAGGTCAGACATACTATTTCTTGCAGGTGAACCAAATTCAGGTTTTGATGGTCTGGGTCTCAGAAAGGTCTTATCAGGTTCTTTTCACAACCTGTTATTCCATTTATATTATTTACATAATGCAAACAAAATAGTACCTTTACCTACATCATTTATATTTGATTTTTGGAGTCAGACTGATTTCTGTTGGAATCTCATGTCTACCACTTACCTATGTGAATTCCAACCAGTTATTTTACGTTTTTGATCCCCGTCCCTTTAAAAGGGTAATTAAGAGAATGAAATCAGATAGCATTATAAAATGGTAGGTGTCCCATAAATGTCAGTAGTTTTCACCTGGACAAAACCAGGAACTTTGCCTTGGCTGACTTAAAGCAGCCACAGTGAACATGATGGGGGCAGATGTTCTGATTTTTAAAAAGATCAAAATGTGAAATGACTGATTTGTCTTTATTAGACCACGTACACACAAAAGCACGCCCTCGGCCCGGACTCGCTTCTTGACCCTCATCACCCTGATGCCAGCCCATCCCACATACCTTCCTGGACCTCGGCTGCATCACTGGGGAGATTGGCCTCATCAGAGAGGCGAGGTCCAGGGATGGAATGTGGGTGTCTGGAAGCTGAAAGTCGAATATTGCTGCTCAGAAAACCATGTCAGGAGCGGGTCAAATTCTAGAGAAGACCATACTACGTGATAAAAAAGCAGATCAGTGGTTTCTCAGGGCTAGAGGTGAGGGAAAGAAACTGACAGCAAAAGGGCATGAGGAACTTTCTGGTGTGATGGAAATGATGTATATCTTTATTGTGGTGTTGGTTACATGCCTTATACACTTGTCAAAATTCATCAAACTGTACACTTAAAATGTCTGAGTTTTATTGTATATAAATTATACCTTAATACAGCTAATAAGAAAGACAAAAAAAAAAAAAAAAAAAAAGAAGAGGGTCAAGGCTGGTGTAAATCGCCAGAACTACCTTTAATATCATGAGTATTCTATCATCCTAATTGCAAGAGTGCAACTGGCACGTATTTTCTCAAACCTGAGAACAAGATGTATGTTCCTAGGAGTCGAGCCATTTGAGATATTACTTTAAGCTTAGCTATTAACCGACTATCACTGTCTGTATCAGAGCTTCCCTCCTCTCTAAAATGGAGCTAATAATAATTGTCTCCATTGAGTTTGTGCTCACTGTGTGCCAGGCACCATAATCGAAGGAGATTAAATCGAAGGAGATTAAATGATATCTAAGAGAGAGAGATTATCAAAGGCTTTTGAAAAGAAGGCAGAGAGAAGCTAAGTCACTTGGGAAGGTCACGCTGGTGTAAGCAGCCCATTTGAACTCTACCTTCAGGATTACGGGCTTTCAGAACCTCTAGGGATGTTCCCCTAGCTCCCTGTGAATTCTCCAAATGATTTCAAGGCTCATGGGAAATTAAAGAAGGAGGGGGAAGGGCTTTTAAAAAGAAAAGCTTAAACAAATATGGTATTTGCTGCATTCCTGGTATATACTTTTGTTGTCTATTTTGTTAATGATTTTTTAAAATTATGAATAAGCTTCAAATTCTATTTAATGAGCTTTCTGCATCTACTGGGTACATCATATTGAGAAGATCATTTTTTTCCTTGAATGTGTTCATATATTACCTGTATCAATAGATTTTTCTAATGTATATTATCTTTACATTCTTGGGTAGACGTATCCACTGGTAGATTTAATTTGCAATTTCTAAAGTTTCTTTTATTATATAGCAAAATTTAAATTGGCCTATAATCTTAATGTTTTATGTTTAATCTTTGTTTTAGGCATTACAATGAAACTAGCCTTGTAAACTGCAAAAAAAAAAAAAGAAAGAAAAGCTTAAAGAGTTTTGTAAATAAGACATATTTATGGTTAAACCCACGGCCCTGCATCTATGCAATGTTGGAATTTCCAGGTAGACAAGCTGCATTATCTCAACCTCTGCTCCTTTCACCAGAGAAATGAACTCTAAAGCCATGGGGTGTTAACCGATATTAATGACTCCCTGGCAACGCTCCAGATTGCAAACCAAAAGACGACAGTGAGTAGAAGAAAAACATTAAAAGTTAAAAAGCCCAGTGCTTTTCTACCTAATCAGACGTCAAAGCCTGAGGAGCTTACTATTTATTGAAGTTACCTTTTAGCAGTTTTTTTTTCTAATGCGTCTTTACAGTATTTCTGTCTATATTTTTAGTTGTCAAGACGTCATTAATGAGAAGTCAATGACAGCACCTCTCATCACACGGTTTCAAATCTTCAGTGCCACTTTGTTGTCACTTTGGAACAGTGGAAGAGTGACGAAGACACACAAAAGGAGGGTTTGATGAATGACTATTTCCACAGGAAATTAAAGACTCATCCTTTTCCACATTGCCCCACGGCATCAATAAGTCACGTTCGGTTGGATAAGTCATCGTGCTTTTAAGTCTGTCTCTCTGTTTCTGATGGTTACTTCCCTGATCTATAAAAGGCACTTGCATTCTTAATCTGTTTGATTCAGCACTCCCCAGAGATTATATGAAGGAAAGAAAGACTATTCCCAGCCATAGACCGTAGAGCAATCAATCATGACTATGTAGCCAAAGGAAGCATCATAAGGGTGCCTACTAGCAGGCATACACCCAAAAAAGATCGAGCAAGAGAGCAATGCTTTCAGGCTTGGCTCACTTAGTAACCCACTAGATGGTCTTACCTTAGTTACGGATGATGAAGTTCAGCTCAGACCCCCGTGTCCTTTGCATCGTATAAGAGCACGGCAACTAGACGTCCAGGGCTCCTTTCTCTCTGCTCCTCCAAGCTCTCTCTCAAGCTGTCAGCACCCACCGCCATGGAGATGAGAAAGCACACGGGAGAATCTCGCTCTTCTTTGCCTTTCCGGACACATTCACCACATACAAAGGCCACTGAGATCTCCGCTTGCCTCTAGTGAATCAACACTTTCTTTAACTTGTTCCCATGCCTACCCGTAGTAGATAGTCTTGCCAGTGGTGGCTTCCAGAAAACAAGAATCAAGAAGAAAGAGCCTCCCTTCCTGCCCATCTATACCTTTGTTTTTCAAACTTACTCAACAAGGCTCTCCCCAAATCACAAAATGGCCGAAAGTTGCCCCTAAACTTCTCACCGTCCCAGAGGCTGGATTTTTTTCTCACTAACACCTCCAGGACTTGAACAACTTCTTCCAAGTGTGTTCTTCTTAAGTGTAGGTGCCCTAGACTGTCACTGTAAAGATTTTTCTCTGCAAACACACCCTGTCTATGTAATCGTTCACCTAAGGCAAACAGCATTTCATTTGGGTTCCAAGGAAATGTGTGCCCCCTGAAGACCACTGACAAGCCCAGTAGTGGTTTCAAGGACAATGTTTAGATATTTTTCTGAGAAGCCCGTTTTATTTTCTGGCTTGTTTGTTTGTTCTAAGTTTGGGATATGGGAGAGAATAAGTCTCTTACTCCATATCCACTTTTCACCTATTGGGAAGTCTTATAATTTGGAATGAACTAGTCATGAAAATGTGGACATTTCCAAGAAATTGATTGGATGCTGGTACCAATTACTAAGATGATGAAACCAGGAGAGAAGGAATTTTGAAGTGGGGAACTCAGTGGTTGAGGTTTTATTGTGGTTAATTGGATATGCTCTCTGACATCCAAATGAAGATGTCAGGTAGACAATACGTATTCTTCTGGAATTGAGGGGAGCGGTCCAGAATGGAGGTATAAGATTGGAAGTTATCAGTACATATAGGGTATTTAAAACCATGAACGTGGATGAGACCACGCAAGGAGTGAGGGTAGTTAGAAAAGAGAAAGAAAGATTCCCAGGACTAAGCTCTGGGGCAACTCAATTTGAAGTTGGGAAGATGAGGATGAGCCAACAAAGGAGACTGAAAGGGAGAATTTCTTGAAGTAGACAGAAAACCATGAGATGGAGGTGAAGAAAAGATGGCAAGAAAAAGGGAGTGATCCTCTGTGTCAGAGATTAATGAGAGGTCGAGATGAGGACTAAGAACTAACTGTTGGATGTGGCCATGTGACGTCACTGGTGGCTTGACGAAAGATGTCTCAGTAGAGTTTTGGAGACAAATGCCTGATTAGATCAGGAACAAGTGGGAACAGGGTGAGAGGAAGTGGAGAAAACACGTATCCCCTTTGTAAGGAGTCCTGCTGTCAAATGGAGTAGAAAAATGGGCTGATGGATGGGAAGGAACATGGAGCTCAAGGGGGGTTTATTTTTCAGGGAGGGAGTTTTTTGTTTTGCTTTAATATGAGAGATGTACAGTTTGTCACATAAGATTTTGCCAACTTCTTAATTTTTAATTAAGTAAATGTCCTACAAGGATTCTTGTGTGTCGTTTTTATTAAAAATAAGTACTTCTTTTGGGAGACTTGAAGAAGGTGTCCTGTTTGGTCTCATGGTTTCATTACAAAATCATGAGGAGAGAGTGGAATACTTGTATTGAACCAACAGCTGTGTCTGCTTTGTGCATGTTATATTACCAACCACCAATTTAACTAATTGGGTGAGAAGTGAATAGTCAACTTTCTAAAAATCATTTTCTCTCCCATTTTTCCCTACATTATGCAAAATACTTTGCTTAATTTCATCGTAAATAAAACATTGTTTATATAATTGTGTAGAACAACATAAACTACAGAAAATATAAAACCCATACTAATAACTTCTCAGTACACATTATAATAATCCTAACTTTAATCTACAGATTAATCATAGCCTAATCCTAAACTACTTGTTCACCTATAACATTGTTTGGTGTACAGTTTATGCTTAATAGTTATTTCTTGAAAAAAAAAAGAATGAATGAATGAATGAGTGAATAACAAGTACTAAAGAAATCTGCAATTATCACCATTTTCCTTAAGAGTTATATTTGTTTTCAGACTAGGTTACGAATCCAAGTTCTTTCTAAACCGTTCAGATTTGTGAGAAGAGTAAATAAAATATGAGACATATCAATTGAGAATCTACTTAATGACAGACTGATATGTTAATGAGAGACCCATTAATAGGTGTAGTCGCATATGCACAGAGTTTTCTACAGCTTTTATAGTACAGTTGAGGAGGGGCATACATTGTCCTCAACAGAATCACTTTAAATGCACAGGATACCCTAGACCTGGGATTTTCAGCCTTGGTATTTTGGGCCAGATAATTCCTTTTTGTGGGAGGATGTTGTGGGCTTATACGGCGTTTAGTAACAACCCTAAACTCTTCCCACGAGATGCCACATGACCCCAACCCCCAATGTGACAGCCAGCAATGTGTCCAGACACTGTCCAATGTCCCCTGGGTGACAAAATCACCCCTGGTTGAGAACCGCTCTCCTAGCCTCAAAGAACCAGGTAGGGCTTCCCTGGTGGCACAATGGTTGAGAATCTGCCTGGCAATGCAGGGGACACGGGTTCGAGCCCTGGTCTGGGAAGATCCCACATGCCGCGGAGCAACTAGGCCCGTGAGCCACAACTACTGAGCCTGCGCGTCTGGAGCCTGTGCTCCGCAACAAGAGAGGCCGCGATAGTGAGAGGCCTGTGCACCACGGTGAAGAGTGGCCCCCACTTGCCACAACTAGAGAAAGCCCTCACGCAGAAACGAAGACCCAACACAGCCATAAATAATTAAATAAATAAATAAAAATTAAAAATAAAATAAAATAAAATGCTACACTGTGATTCTCTTTAAAAAAAAAAAGAACCAGGTAGATGAGTTTTACTCTCGGTTAGTGAAGTCCATAATAGGATATGGATTCACAAAATACGTAAATATGATTTCTTTCCTAAAACACCATAAAGGTGGATTCTTTAAGGAGAAGGTACGTATGTAAAATGTGTATAAAAGGGCACAGTGTTTGGAACTCGATGTTAACACAGCTCTGTGCTTAGGAAAATATACATTCATAAGAAGAAGGCTGGACTTCAGGAAAATAGGTAGAGAGAAAGCGCATTTCCATTGAGGCATTAAGCGTCCGCATTGGTTTTTCAGAGAATCGCGTTAAGATGGGTTCAATTTCTCATCTTTAAAGTGCGAGGCAACATAGTGATTACGAACTGCGGTGGGAGACACTCTGCTGATTAGAAGCCTGACTCTCGTGGCGCCTCCATCCCCCCATCTGTGAAAGAATGATAATAAAAACACCTATTCGGTATAGCTCTCAGCAGAAGCAATAAATGAGTATTTGTAAAGCACTTATAAAAAGTATCAGACAATAATATTTGCCCTCTCAATGCCGTTAAATAACAGTCTGATGGGAGAACACGAAGAGACACACGTGGGCTGGAGGATGATTTCTGGGTGGTGAAAAGTCAAACGAAAAATGGAAAACATTGGAAGATCTTACATGGCTGAAGGAATGGGCAAAGTGTTAGGTAAGAGTAAAAGTGTGTAAAATGGAAGGCATCGAGCTTAGGGAAAAACTATATAACTATTCTTATGATGATCTATAAGATAATCAAACTGACTAATTTAATAGAGTAATTTGAAATAGAAAAAAAAGTTAGACCTTTCTATGGTACATTGTAGACACTAGGTAATGGACAGAATTGTTTATGTTAACATAATTTTCCATACTTAGGGGGAAATTCTAAGTTGTTTGGTGTAGCCTCAGCCCCTGCTGAAACCGTGCCTTTGGAAAGACCCAAACAAACTTCAGAGGAGCCACTATTGCCGGCCGGAGGGCTTCCTGTTATTCCAACTGCCCGGTGACCATAGGCGACAGAGGAAGTGTCTGAAGTTCTCACTGCGAAATAGGGCATTCCTCTCCCGCCACTTACGAAAGTCTCTCCTGCTACCTATGTTCCTAAGCTGTGGGAAACTTACTGACTTATTTTCCTCTCTTTGGCCAAACTGTGCCAAAGCAGAGTGGACAATCTTAATAGATGTCCAAATGTGGACTCAGAAATCAATCAGTGGTCAATTGGTTAGCACGGGCTTCCTCTCAAATGAGTGATCGTTGTTCCATTTTAAAGCTTAACAAAGAGGCATCATAAACATTTCTGCTTAGATCATTATTTTCTGAAATGGAATGAATCACTTCTCCGGCTGGTTGTTGTAACATCTACCGAATACACACATTACTGAGCAAAGACCCTGTGAGAATCGGCCCAGTGGCCGAGTCCGTCACCTCAAAGGCTCAGAAGGGCACGAGCACAGCAAGACGTCCTTGCCTGAGCCCTGCTATGACAGCCCCTCAAGGTGGCCCTCGGTCTCTGCTGGGACATTTTCATTGACAAGGACCTCAGTGACCCTCACGTGTTCTGTTCCTATTTTATGATGACTCAACTCTCTCAATGAGGAAGTCCTTCCTTAAACTCAGATAAAAATGTGTCTTCCGTAGCTCTCACAGGATGTTCCTGTCCCCCTGCTGTCCCTCTGCAAAACAAGTCACGTCCTACTTCCAACAGCCAGTTCTTCAGACAAAAAAAGACCAGAATCTCCTCGTTACTTCTTACCTTCCAAGTCCCGGGCTTCACTTCCTCCAGGGAAAACCCTCCAAAGCCTCCTGGGTTCCTGCTATGCAGAGTGACGATTTAACTTGTCACTTTTAAGAGTGAAGAGTGTTGGGACAAATGCTAAAACGATGAGTCACCAAGACAGCAGGTGTCAACCAGGACTGCTGGGACACTTAGCTTATTCATAAGCAGTTGCGTGCTAGCAAATTTTCATTACGGGTTCTCTGAGGGAAAAAAAGGACTGATTGCAGAGTCTGCCAATTTCTTTTTTTTTTTAATTTTTAATTACAGTTGATTTACAATGTCGTGTTAGTTTCTAGTGTGCAGCAAAGTGATTCAGTTATACATATACATATATCCATTCTTTTTAAAATTCTTTTCCCACGTAGGTTATTACAGAATATTGAGTAGAGTTCCCTGTGCTATGCAGTAGGTCCTTATTAGCTATCTATTTGATATCTATTGGTGTGTATATGTCAATCCCAAACTCCTAATTTATCCCCCCCACTTTTGCCTTTGGTATCCATAAGTTTGTTTTCTACATCTGTGACTATTTCTGTTTTGTAAAGAGTTTGCCAATTTCTATGGTATAAACTGCAACCCTGGCTGATGTCCAGTTGCTGATGGGATGTACCAGAACGTGGAGGTGGTAAGGGGGGTGAACAGCTAGCTCTTGGGAGCTGACACAAGTCTGCTCCAGCACACCCCTGGGTCATAAACCATGTTTTAGGATTTGCTCAATATCCTGATTCTTCTTCTCTGATTCTCTCTTTTAAAATGTGACATATCTTAATTCACAGTTATTGAGGTGTTGTTTGACCAGCCCAGAATCTGTCCAGATTCCACTCAAAATTCCACTGCAAAGATCCAATTTCATCAAAATTCAACTTCGCAACTACTGGGAATGAGAGTAGGGAGGTGGAGAAAGACAAAGTCACAGAAAAAGCCTCTAGCTTCTCATATTTGGGTCAGGAAAAAAAAAGTTGGTCTTTAGTGTCTGTACTGGAAAGAAAATTGGGCAAAGCTGATATATGTTAAATTATATATATATATAATCACTAAGCAATTCTTATCTACCACGAAGTCTTAATTAAAGTTGTCATTTTTTTAACGGAATGAAAAAGAAACTGGCTTCAAAACGGCTGGCTTGTTAAGAGGGATAGTGCAAAAAATGATTTAAAGTTTTAAACGTTTCCCTGTAATTCAGTAAGCCTTTGTGAAGTCGTTCTTGTGCATTAAGGAAACTCTATAAATATTCAACTTAAAACTCTGCAAATGAATAAACTTCTTTTCATGGGTAGCCTTCTTCACTCTTGGATAGACTCCACTTTCTTTAAAGCCACGGGTGTGTTTGTGATCGTTCTTTAGGGAATCCACCCTGCAGTTGTTACTTGTGAGTCATTTTTCCCCAATGGTGTAATTTACACCCTTCTTCTGTTCATACTGAATGCCACTGGTGGAGACAAACCATGTTAGCGCCCAATAGCGGTTACAAGAAAAATTAAAGTGTTTATTTGGCTTGAAGGCGGGATCTAGGATGGGGAAAAGTATGAGAGAGAGCTGGAGTGGTGAGCCACATCTGGGAAGTCAGGTTCAAGAATTTCAGTTATTCTCAGGCAGGATTAAAGGGCTTTGATCAGGGGAGTAGGACAATCTGATTAGAATTTAAGAGCATGTGTTCTGGCAGCGGTGGTGAGAATGGATTGGCCAGACAACTGATAGGGAGGGAAGTGAGGAAGATATTGCATAACCTGGGGGAATAAAGCAAAGGGAACAGATTCAAGAGGTACTTGGGGGTCTGAATCCACAAGAAGCAGAAATCCATCAGGGAGGGAGGGAGGGAGGGAAAAGGGAAAGGAGTTGCAGAGTAAAGGGAAGGGTGGGAAGAGTTGAGTATGATTCCAAGGGAAAAATGGGTACGGCTGCAATCAGGTCAACAGGTGGGATGGCAAGAAACTGGTGATTTTATTTCTTGGTTCAATAAGGGGATGGTGGGTAGGGAGACAGGATCAGAGATTGAAAGAGAGTTGAAAACATTTGAAATAGTCAACCGTAGGGAAGTTAAAAACAATGTTACATGGGCCTGCATTGAGGGCCCGTCCTTAGGAACGTTTCCTCAAGAATCTGATGGAAAACGTGTATTCTGTAAACGTGTCCCAGGTGCTCCTGTTAGGTCTTCCCACTTCCATGTAATGATCTGTGCCTCTAATTTTTAGTGAAACTCACCAAAGAAAACCAATGCGTTTTGATTTAAGAATTTCAACAGGGTAACTCATTCCATTCGTGGTTTCCAGATTGACCACTAAAGGGCCTTTATGACAAAAACAGTGAACTTCCCACAAATACTTGTTCCGAAAACATTTGCTGGAGGGCTGCCCTCCCCCGGCCCCGCCCTCACACAAGCCCCTGACATCAGCACGGGCATAGGAGCGTGCAAGCGATTGATGCATCCTGGTGTGGAAGTCCGAAATTTAGTCAGGGAGCAATCCCCAGTGAAGTCATGTCTCGTTCAGGATTAAATGGCTAACTCGGATTCAGTGATCATATTAAGAAAAATGCATGTAAAAGGCCCAGGAATTTTTCCTTTGTTGGATTCACAAATTAAACTTGCACACGTCATGTCTGCAAAGCAAGCATTTCACCATGTCAGATGCTTTCTCTGACTGTAATAGGATGTAAGAGAAAATAAAGAACATGCTACTTTCTCCAGCTGGCTGGGTCGTGTACCTTACCGCACCTCTGGAATTACACATTTTAAATGTAGATTTCTTGACACTCTAAAAAGGCAAGTTTATATCCAAAAACCTTGACCAAGTTACTAGCTATAAACTGTTCAACCTGTAGAGGCCACTGAAAACGCTGAGGTCAAAACACAGTCCTGCCTAATCCCCAAAGCATTCCAGGTCTGAGAGGTGTGGTTTTCAGTAGAGCAGAAAGTGTACATCAACTGAGTTATGAAGACAATTGCCTTTATTCTCCATAGGATGTAATGCATATATTGTCAGATAGCCGTGTTTATCTGATACCTAATGCAATCTGAAAAACTAGCAAGTTACCAGCAATTTCCAAATCTTTGCTCCAAATGTTCTCTGTTGTTACATCAGACAAAAAAGGATTGTTCCTTTGGAAATATGAGCCACTATTTTGATGTTATAATCATAGCCATTACTTACTGAATACATACTACATACACATTAGTACGTAGGACTTTGGTAACAGTTTTACAGAAGTTATTTGTTTTCATTCTTAAGCCACCCATAAAATAGGTACTTACATCCCTAGCAATTTTTAAATAAGATTTAAATATACTGATAGACTATCTCAAAGTCTTGTTATGAAAGAAGGTATCAGCAGGATTAGAACTGAAACCTTCTAAAACCAAATACCACATACTTCTCAGTTAATAAAGGCAAAATAGACTTCTCAAAGAAATAGAGCCAATTTGAACTAATTACAGATGATGTCATTTTCCAAAGAGAACAACCCCCCAAACCGGACTGTGTGCAGGAGACAGAAGCAGTGAGACCTTTGCTGCAATGACCTGGAAAGAGGACTGACTATGACAAATGCCGAATTGTCATCAATCTGAACCAGGTCAAAGGAGTCTTGACCCAAGTTTGAACCACTTCTAACAGTTCGTCTGGCTTTCAAAATTATTGGCACTCCACTGAAGGTCCAGTGGCCCTAAATGACTGTCTAAACTTGGGCAGGGCTCATTTTGCTATTTAAAAGTTTCTATATAGACATCAAATAAATATTGCAGAAATGAAGATCACCCAAATGAGAACAAGCTGGGGCTATCATTCAGAGTTTGCTCTAGCAGGGGGGTCCGCCGCCATCACTCTTGTTTGGCAGAGATTCAAAGAGGAGGCAGAAGAGTGGGAAAGCATTATAGTTAAAAAGAAAAAAGGAAGGCTTCAGGTATGGTCTGATCCAAGGCTGGGGGCATGAGAAGCTGGAATCAGGTGTACTAGAAGTGGGCGTCTTTTGTGATGAGGAGGCACATTTTGCTTTCCCTTGTTGGTTTGAAGTTAGAAGCAGGGGAAGAAAATTAGGGAAGTTGGAAGTCGAGGACCAATTCTTGATCATTTTGGGCCCATCATTACAAAAATGTGTCTTCCAGGGCTATTTGCTACAGAGCTGGGGTGGGGTGGGGGACGGTCAGAATTGTATTGTCATATATGATCTTGGCCACCGTTCGTATATTCAACGTCTCAAAACAGTAGAAAGTGGTGGTAAATGAAATGTGGGAAAACCACTTTGAACAAACATGCTTCCTGAAACTATAGCCTCCATCCGATACTTAAAATTGAATCATTCGTGGGAAAAAAACCCCAAATAAATTATTCAGACTCCCTTATTATATGAGCTAAAAAATGCATTCAATCACTCATTTTTTTTTTTTTTCAAAGCAGGTTGACTTTCTTAGAACTCTATCTATTGGCCAATATGTTAAAGCTGGGTTAATTTAATTATCATTGAATCTGATCTTGATGAAAACGACTGTAACAAATACTCAATAGTAACAGTTTTCTGGGGATAAATTGCATGGCCTCGCACTATAAATTGTTGAGAACAGCAGTTCCTGCCATCTCTCGAGACTGATCAACTATAGCGAGCTGGATGCATCCTGTTTTTGCCCAGTATGACTCTTTGAAGAGTCAGAAATTATTTTAAACTAGGGGGGAGAGTGGGTAATAAATTTCAGCCTTGTCAGATCTACCAATTCAAACTGGTTTCAGTCACAAAAAGGAAGGTCAAAGTATTTGACCATTTTCCCTACCTTTTCTGCTGGCTGTATTTCTCTGACTCATCACCTTACAGGCACCATAAAGCGCCACGTGGCTGGGTGCAGTCAGTTAAATATTTTGCCAGCCCCTTCTTTCAGTCTAGATGGTGTCTGTGTGTACAGTACACGCTTTCACTAACTATTAGAAGCTTACGTTCTTTCAACTTCTGCAACTTTCTCCAACTCACAGATGTGACACTGAGGATTTATTTGTGATGCAGACCACATTGTAGACCTTTTGGTATTATGTAACACCTGATTTCCTAGCCCATAAATGAGGTTCTGCTTAAACAGGATAAGTAACCTAAATTCGCCTAAATTAAAACTCCTCCCCCGCATCCCAGGCCATCATAGTACTTGACTTATTTATGTTATTCACTGTGTAGTCGATGCACCCAAGGGTCTCAAATTAAATGTAAATATTACATGAGAGGGTAAAATAAGGGAAAAGTGACTCTTCACAGAGTACGGGATCAGGATGATTCAAGGGAACAGGCAAAAATCAAGCAAAGCAGCCCTCCCTGGAGAATAGCAGGAAAGTGAAGACCTACACAGGGCTAAAGCAAAGTACTAGACATGCAACCAGTAGAAGAGAGGAAATCAGAGCATCAGGAGTGTGTGTGTGTGTGTGTGTGTGTGTGTGTGTGTGTGTGTGTGAACTGGGAGACAGGGTGAGGGACAGAGTGGAAGGAAAACCCAAAATAAATGCTGCCTGTTTTTAACTTGTTTGCAATTTATCCTATCAAGGAGCAAATCTTATTATATATCATTCCTCAACCTAACTTTTGATTATTTGCCCCAAAGACATAAATGCTGTTCCTTGCCCACCCGTCCCTGCCCCTGGCCTTTTTACTATGTTCAAGGTGGTCACTATGAGACAGGCTGGGACCTGGGACCTGGGACCCTTTGCTGCAGGGCTTGCACCTGGACAAACGTCTCCTTGAGCAACAAAATACAAAGGAATTATGAGGGACTAAAAACAACTGCGTGCATGTGCAGTCGGGGCAAATTATGAACAGTAAGATACAAAAAGGCCAAAACGCAACTGTCACCTCTCCACTTGTGAGGTGTCAGGAGCAAAAGCACGGTACCACGCGGGATCCCTGCACACAGCACCGTGAAGGGGGTGGGCAGACCTCCTCAGCCACCCCTCCTGCCCCGACACACTGATCCGCCCACCTTACCCCGTTTAAGCTCACCCCCCGCCCCCCGGGGATGGAGCAAGGTTACGCATTCCTTGCTTTCGCCCCCTCCTGCTGCAGCACAAGTCCCAGTAAAGACTTGTCTGAATCCCTCATTGGGCCTCTTACCAATTTCTACTGATTAAAGAGTCCAAGAGGTCGGTAACAAATGGGCTATTTGCAAATTTATGATTTACAAGACATAATGCCGGTCCATAGGAAGTTAGTAAGCTGTTTAGAAGACTAGCTGTAGCAAACAGGCAATGATCACTTGTATTTTTATTTCAGTTATGTTTCGACTAACAGTCAAATGAGTGGGAAACGGTCCTGGCTGACGGCTGATGAGCAGAAAAGGAAATAGAAACCAGGATGTGCTCCTTGCTGCTTGATTTCATCTGGAAAAGCGTGATGTAAAAGGTGGATTTGGCTCTGACTTTGAGACACCTGCTTAGACAGGTGAGTGGAGTGGGAGAGGACTTAACATACTTCAGAAGGGAGGAAAGGACGCAGCATTTGTGTAAAGTGAGAGAGAGAAATGGTGGCAGAGAGGGCCAAAACATGAATTTGGGCCCCAAATGGCAAAACTTTTACCTGCCTGGCTGAGGACTCTGAGTCTTTTTTCAGTAGCCATCATTTGCTAAACAATATTTCTGAACAAGGTTTTGGTTACATTTTTGGCCATCGAGGCAAACGAAATGGATCACACTTCCATTTTTCAGATTCTCTGTTTGACAAATTTAGCAAAATTACACGGTCCTTTATACATTTCCTGGTCACTTAGGTAGATAAATCATAGATTATTGAAGAGAGACTACAGAATTTTATCATTCACAATGGCAGCTCTGGGCTTTTAAGTATCTTTAACATATGAATATGATAAATGAACCCAATGAATTCAGCTCAGTCTGTAAGTAGCACTATGAGCCTAAATTAGGTCCATAATTCAGCCCAGAAAAGAAAAGTACCTGGGAAAATCAACTCCAAGGGTTTCCACTGACCTCAGTTACCCATATAATGTGTCGATTTTATCCAGCCAAAGTGTAACAAAGATGATCTGTTTTCTACTAGCTAAAGGTTTGTGAGAAGGCACACAGTGTTTTGCCATAGACTTTCCCCCTTATCTTAGAGCTTTCAAGCCTGTAGCATTTTCTTTCAAGGGAAAAACAAAAACCTCAGAACAATTACCCCATTCAATGATAAAATCACTGCCATCAGCCTTTCTACCACTGACCCTTTGGACAGAAGCAGAAACAGCAGGTTCTGCCTAGATCGAGTCGCCCTGTTTTACCAGCACAAATACTTTGGCAGGAAGATAAGTATGTGATTCAATTCAAGGTGGAGCCTAAAAAAATAAATGTTTGAGCAAATGATTGAACAGCTTTCTTGCTGTGCAAAGAGGGAGCTGAGGCCGGACAGAAGTGGACACCACCAGTCTCAGTCAGATCTCTTTGCTTAAAGCCCCGGGGCATCAGGACTAGACCTCGGGTGATGGACGCAGTTATTGCCAGGGTTATGGAGTGTCAGAATATCATGCTCTGCCTTGATTGTGAGTGTGAGGTGACTAAAGATTCTAAACAGAGTTAGTAGAGCTGTGTGTCCTCTGTAAACACTGAAGTAACTGGCTTTTAATTTTTTACCTACATATAGATTTGGTAAACAGATATGATAACCTTCTGAAAAAAGAATGTTACACACGGTGGTAAGTCTCGTTTATAGCTCAGTATTCTCCCTTCTTCCTAGCCAAGTAAGTTTATTTATTACTGTGACCTCCGGTTGTAGACTGCCATAATTATGGAAACCCTGCAGTTTTACACTTTAGTAACATAAGGTGGTTTTTTTTTTTTTTTCCCCCTCATTGTCTCCTCCAAGTCAAGAATCCCACCTTTGGGAACTACTGGAGCAAATAAACAACAAAAACCATGGCTTATGTGGTTGTTTCTCTTCAGACTTCAGGAATCTGGGCGGATGGAGTGTTGAATGAAAGCAGGCATACTAAGGCTCTCGTCCCTGGCAGTTAAAATTCATGTACAAATTATGCAAGGCTCTTAATTTGATCTAAAAACAAAAACTTAGGTGGTCAACTCATGTGGCTTAAATCACCCAACTCCTGTTACAGAACACTTCCCACACCCCCTCCCTAAAGAGCCAAATAAATAAGGATAGTAGGACCCCAAGCTTACAGCACGGTGCCTGGCACACAGTAGGTCTTTAACAGGTGTTCTCTACTATTGTAGGTCCAAGAAGAGGAGAAGCAGAGGATTCAGACGGAGAAACTGGCTTGATTTGCTTGTTCCTATCTCTACACTCCATGTAGCCGCAGAAGACCAACTTTCAAACGTTCTGATGGACACAAGGCTAAAAAATTTTCTTCACTGAGTTTTCAAATTGAATTTATAGGTTATTTTAAACTGAAGACTTAATTTACTAAGCCATATTAAGACCTATAAATTTTAAGTAATTCAAGACGTGCAACTAAAATTGGCCATCGGGCAAAGCTATTATGACTCAAATGCCAGAATCCCGTGAACAAACAACAAATAAAATGCTGGTGACAAAGACAGAGGTCATGCCCCCTCCGGGAGCTTTTATTAAAGTTCCTAGTAGAGAAAAATACCACCACCTGACTTCATTTGATTTCTTTTCAATGGCAGCCACTAATTACTTTGAATATAGCCCAAAAGGACCATCCCATTTACCTATAAGTTAGAAATAGTCCTCTCTTCCAGGTTTAGAAAAAATGCAGCATCCAAAAAAGAAGCGTCACTTCACTTCTGTTCTCATGGAGGACCAAATTCATTAAATGAGTTAGAATTAACCCTTTTAATGAAATTCACTCCCCTGGGAAGGTCAACATTTCTAGAGCGCTTGTCTGCTACGTATTCGCTGTTTCATATTCTTGCCCCCCAAAACTCTATCACTGACCCAATTTAAAGAGAAACAGAAGTTTGATAGTGGTGAAGTGCCTTGGCCTATACATTCCCCTGGTTTCCAAACTTGAATGTGGATCCGAAGCACCTGGAAGGTTTGTTAGCTACACTGGACTCCATCCCCACAGCTGCCGATTCAGTAGGTCTGAGATGGAGCCTGAGAATTTGCATTTTTTACAAGTTCCCAGGTGATTCTAATGCTTCGAGGGCCGGGACACACTTTGAGAATCTCTAGCCTAAATCACATAGGGCATAAGGGGCAGAGTCTAGATTAAAACCCAGGTCTGCCTGATTCTACAATACAAACCGATTGCACGCTAAGAAATCACTTGTTATCCTTTTAAGAAGATTTCTCTACTGCAGAGATGGAAGAGAAAAGGAGAATCTGTAGGATTTGCACGTTTTTTGAAAGAGGAATGGATCTGGAGTCGAAACCCTGGAGTCTGAGTTCCCTTGGGTGCCACGTATGGCTTCATTGACCTGAGCCTAAGCATTCCCATCATTACAGTGAGAATTCTGCTACTTTACTCTCACTCACCTCACAGAGTCGTTTTGAAGATGTGATCACTGTTGTAAAAGAATTTTCTAAGCTTTGAAGTGCTACCCACAAATGTTTGTTATTTTCATTAGGAATCAAATCAGAAAAAGAGAAAAACAAAAATATGCGAGTGAAGGATCTGGTCTTTAGTTTAAAAGCTGAGACTACGCAAAAGGAAATGCCAAGCACAACAAAGAAGTTTATTAGAACCTTCAGGAATTCAGGGATCTTTAACATGAACACACTAACAGTCCTACGGGTAGGGCAACTGCCAAATTTTTCCAACAGTTTTTGTTTTCAACTTAAGAAGTAAACATCCTATTTCTTCAAGAGACATTTTTATGATGAATCCTGGAAAATGATTAATAATTATTTTCATGTAATTATTTTTAAATAGTAAAAATGTAATGCTAACAGCTTTCTTTCTTTGGAAGTATTGTTTTTTCTTTTTCTTTCAGAGAATACGGAAAATATTTTACTATTAAAAATACAATTTCATTATGCTGATCACTGGCTTTGTTGGATGCTCTTTCTCAAGATATAAATTTGACTTCATTTGTAATAAATGGCAGAACCAATGAAATACAGGATTTGCTATGCCATAAATAGTTAACACAGGTGACTTCATATCACTCACTGTTATTCTTAATTAATTTTAATGCAAGAGTGAAAACTAAGGCTGCTTCTACTTTCTCCATGAAAACTTCCATTGTAAATATTTGCGTATCACGAGCAGCGACTTCTAACTAATGAACTTAATATTCACTGGCACAAAGAAGGGGTCTATTTTATACTGAATTAATTAAAGGGAGACTTTCTACTCTAAACTAAGAACTCTGTCAAGGCCCATTGGGCTCGACTTTTATCATATTTTTCCCCTCAAACAAATGGTTCGTTTGGTATTAGTTCAATACTTGGTATTAAAGCCAACAGATTTCCATATGTCATTAGGACCATAAAGAACGATTGTATTTTCCCCCATCAATGAATTATTACTTTCCTTACATTGGCTATTATATTTGCTTTATGAAGTGAAGTCCGTATTGATTTATGGTGTTAAAATTCTGTTTGTGTCGATTAACTTTTTTGTGTGTTTATTAACTTTTGATGAAAATGACAGATGCTTGTGCTGGTGCAGCTGGGGTTCTGCCTGTTAAATAGAGTACAGATATCTTCTTTTCTGTTTCTGATTTGCTTGTTTTTTATTCTTTAAATGCCTTTGATAGAGAAAGCACAACTTAATGTTTGGCGTGCAAAATAGAATACTTCAAAGAAACCAATAACCAGAGAGCAGGGTTCAGAGGGAAGGGTTTGATTCTATTTTATCATTTCAATGCCTGAGCATTCCTCAGGCTTTCACTCTGAGTTGCGTACAAAGGTTTCTTGAATGTTAGGTGTATAACCCAAATTATGTGTCAATATAATTTAGCATTACTAACAATCACACAGATATGAATTTATGGGGAACTGAGGTTGTTTAGAGGGTGTGGGTTAATGGTTTAAAACACTTATTATAGAGAAAGGCTGCCTGGTCCAAAATCAGCTATGCCACTTACTAGCTGTGTGACCTTGGGAACATTTCATGGCCTCTCTGTGCTCCTGTTTTCTTATCTGTAAAAATAAAGTTTCTCGTGGGGGTGGAAGGATGAATACTTGTAAAGCACTTAGAACAATGCACAGCATGTAGTTAGTACCCTGTGTTTGTTAAATAAAAATCAGGGAGTAAATTGAAAATGTTATTTCTGCTGTGAAATGACACATGCTCCTTTGTTATTGGTAGGTGAAACATCCCATAAGTTTCTCCATGTAGTCTCGTATCATTCATGGAAGATTCAGCAGAAATATCTTCTTTCCACGACTTTGGTAACAGAACGTTTGGGATGTGAACACAAACCCTTCACAGAACGGATGAGGCCACCTAGCCTTGTGACACTATCTTTGTGATACAGAGAAAACACGACGCCTTTGAAATATACCAAATCTACCCTATTAGAAAGCAGCAAAGGAAGAGAAACTGAGACAGATTAAGCTGAAAGAGTTAGTCAAACATAATCTAATAAGGAAATAGAGAAAATTTATACAAGATGGTGATGATAAAGAAGCAGCTTTCGTAATATCGTTTTGGCATAGCATGTTGAGGCTATTTCCTATCTTCATTGCTTTTTTCTATATTTTTCTCATTGTCAAGAAATTTTGCTACCGGTCAAGAAATTTCTTAATATATCTCTGGGTTTCTTTCCTCAGGTTAAAAGAGGGGTAAGTTATACTTAAGCAAAACAAACTTCGTCTCTGTGGAAAAACGGTTGGTGACTTAAATAAGCATACATAATTACGCGAACCAGAAGATCTGGGTTAGTGTAGAGATTTGGTTGCTATCCGTTCAGCACCACCACTCGCCCAAGTGAACTAAGATAAAGACGAGGGTATCTCAGGTAATATACATTTATTAAAATATCTAGAACACATTTATTCTCCAGTGTTCACTATTTTAAGTAGAGGTAATCAAATAGCCAAAATGAGGTTCTGCAAAGCCATTAAAAACTTAATACTTCCAGAGCTTGTTCACATGTATTGTTCTCACTTTGTGCTGTGTTCCATTACACAAGTAGTTCTATTATAACACACATCGGAGTGAAGGAAGACTCTCTCCTACCATACAGGTAGCTGTTTGGAGACAGGAACTATGTTTCGATCATTTGTTTTATATTCTGAATGGCAGGCATCAGAGGTGGTAGGTTTGGATGCTATCAGTTTAGCTAAACTGGGACTACACGTTCCAGAATTCCATTTCCTTCATAGTTCCAGGTTAGCCTGGGCCATGGGAGACATTCTGCATGACATCTGTAAGGCGGAAGTAAACCAACAGCTGTATTCTCTTTACATCGGAAGGTCGGCACAGGGCACAAGGCACTGTGGGACTTCACACAGGTTGGCATGGATTTGCTGGCTAACGTGTTGGCACAGAGCAACAGGTGAGCCCGTGGTTCCTGCTGGGTTTCTTCCTTCAGCTTCTGCGGCGCCTGGGTTACATGGCGGGGGGCAGCCTCTTCCCCTCCGGACACCCCCATGATCTCACTGGAAGCTCAAAGGCTGTGAGAGATGAACATGAGCTTCATTTCATCCTGGTGGCTTCCAGCTAATCTTTGCTGGTTCTCACCTGCTGTCCTCCTTCACCTCATGTCCACCTGTGCTGCCAGCTGCCTGCCTTGCAGCACCAGATGTGTCACCCATTATATAAGGTCAAATATTATAAATGATGGGAATATTTTTATTTTATAGATGAGGAAACTGACCATGGAGAACTACTTACTGTCCAGTAAGAATAAATATGTAACGATCCTAAGACTGAAGGCATCTGACTTTGAGCCCAGTGTTCTTTCCACCGCCATGATGCCCCGTTTAGTCTATCTGGTCATCCCTTGGTAGGTACACAGAGGAGCTGCGTCTTTGCAGGTGAATCCCTGATCCCATCTCAAGCGCTCCATTCAGGTGTGAAAAAAACTATTCTGACCACGTGCTCCCTAAATAGAGTGGCACCAAGTTAATATCCACGCAGTTTAGGACAATAAAGCATGGCGAATGGACAACCTGGGAAGAAAATAGAGCCCTGATGAGCAATTACTAAGTTATTTGCATTAGAAAGAGTTCTATGTCTTGGAAAAAGCCCACCCTGCATGAGAATCAAAGAGTCCTCTGTAAAGCAGAAAAACATCAGGAATTAGCTTCTTCTATCTCTTCTCTGTTCTCTACATTTTCTATTAAATCCTTCTCCTTTCCCAGAATAAGTCGCAGGTAATGAATGGGTAAGTAGTTCAGTCTTAGAACTAGAGTTGCGTGTGATTTGGGGGAGAAGGGTAAACCCTATAAAAAGCCTTCCCAGGTGAGGTACTGCTAGGTCATGCCACTTCTTTAGCCCAGGTGTCACTGCCTGGCCTCAGTTCTTACACCAGCACCCTATACTCCAGCCACACTGAACTTCTCACATTTTCCCAAACATGTTCGGTTCTTTGTAGATCAGGCAGACATTCCTTTTCTCTTCAAGCTGAAACACAAGTATTACCTCCACTGTAAAGCTTCCCTCAATTTCCCAGCAAAGTTGATTTTTCTGCCCATGTCCTTTTTGGATAGGCTTTGTCTTTCCCATTGGCAAGGAACTCATGGAGTTATCTTTATATACCCTAGTGCCCAGTGGAATGAGTATTGTGCACATACTCAGAAGAACAGAGATGCCATTGTTCAAGTCGTGAAACCAAAGTGTAAAAGATGACAACATTCTGTCTCCTGAGTGGCAATGTGGTTACTGAATGCTATTATTTTGATGCCAAAAATAACCAGGCCCACGATATAGTTATCATGGTATTACTTTGTGCATAATTAATACAGTCACTTTTTTCCCACACAAGATTCCACGCACAACTGGAGAAACAGTGTCCCTCCTTTATGCCAGCAAAGAACAGGAATGAGGTGACACAAACGTTCAGGAAAAGCACACACAAAATATTCTGCCTACAGTAATATAAGGCATGGAAACACGGCCCTGACTCCTGCTGTGAACATAAATCACAGTATATTTTACTTCTGTTAGGTTTTGTTTGGGTCTGCTCGTTTATGATTTTGCTTCGTTCAGTTTTGTTTCTCTGAATGTTTCTTTAGCTTTTAAACTCCTGGTGTAAATGGCGTAATCTTATCTCCAACTCAATACTGTTATCTGGTACAGCTAAATAAAAATTTAGTCTGAAGGAAATGAAACCGCCTTCCATTCTCACAAAGCCTAAATTTAAATATGTGTAACTCATAAGTCTTAATTTGCTCAAATTAGCCACACTACTTTCTCCTTGAGTGTTCTCTAACCACCCACAAGTTGACTCAATTCTGACCTGAACCAAAGGAGCAAGCTTCTGGATGTGACAATCCTGGCACACAGCTCGCAGCCTCTAAGACTCTGGCACCTTCTCTAATTTTAGTTGCAAGTCCAGGGAAGGATTTTATTATGCCATCTATAAATAGAACTCAATAGTACATGACAAGAACACTAAAAGGTCAGTTAATAACCTCATAGTTCATCAGGATGGCTGGGTGCGTCTTTCAGGTAAGTGCAGGTTGGTGAGTCTCATTAAGCTCTTGTTCAGCAGACTCAAGGCAGTGGCTTCCACATAGAAGAACCCTGAATCAGAGATCTACTAGAATTTTTGTGGTCCAGCCCTTATGCCAGGTGCCTTGTTTCTTGAGGCTACTTTGGCTTATTTTTCCAAAGTAGAGACAGAATGTCCTGAATGACTATTGTTCGGGACGGTCTCACATGAGATAAGTACATAGTTGTGAGAAGACTGCCAAGTCTGTGGGTGAGTAGCTATTTGGGTGGGGTGGAGGCGGGCAGAGCCCCTTAACTAATCAAGTACTAACCTAACCCATGTATTTAACCTCACAAAAATCCTCCTTTAACAGTGCTTCTCAAAACTGTCCATTAAAAAAATCTGAAAAAAACAAAAGAGAAATGAGTATATTACCGTTATCCCTACCCAAAATCCTAGGAGATCTGAGAATATGACACATCGGACTGAGCCCAAGCTCAAAATATTCCAGTCTTATGATTTTTCTTTAAAATATATACTGCATTACAAAAATAATTACTTAACCTGCTTATCACTTAAATGATTTAGTTCGTCTATTCTCCATCCAAACCGTTGAGTTAAATTCATGCTTCAAAAAGATACACCATGTTTACCTTGTGGCCTCTCAAAGCTCCTGGCATGTTGCTACTACTGTGAACATAGTCATTGGGGGGCAGGCCTCATACATATGAAAAATATACTACACATACTCAGCCATAAAAAAGAAAGAAATCATGCCATTCGCAGCGACATGGATGGACCTAGAGATTATCATACTAAGTGAAGTAACTCAGACAGAGAAAGACAAATACCATATGATATCACTTATATGTGGAATCTAATTTTAAAAATGACATAAATGAACTTATTTACAAAACAGAAACAGACTTATAGATATAGAAAACAGATTTATGGTTACCAAAGGGGAAATGTAGGGGGGAGGGATAAATCAGGAGCCTGGGATTAACATACACACACTACTATACATAACATAGATAACCAACAAGGACCCCCTGTATAGCATAGGGAACTCTACTCAATATACTGTGACCATCTATATGAGAAAAGAATCTGAAAAAGAATGAATATATGTATATGTATGACTGAATAACTTTGCTGCACACCTGAAACTAACACAACGTTGTAAATCAACTATACGCCAATAAAATTTTAAAAAAAAGAAAATATATAAACTATACAAAAATCTAGGAGAGAATATATAGTAGCTGAAATATATGGTATAGATAGTGAAGTTAAGAGACAAAGCCATTAGAAGGCTGGACTGTGGTGTCTTTTTCTTTGCCTGAATTAAAAGAAATCATTTTCTCTTTGTCCAGGTTGCCTTATTAAAAAATTGTAGCACTGAAAATGCTGTATTAAATTACTGGATGCGTCTATACAAAAATGATGGTATTTTTAGGTATCTCCATCTTATGGAATCTTAAATGTATATAATGAGTAAAATATAGTTAATTTCTTTTACAGAAACTGAAGCTTCAAGCTTAGAATGTCTAATAATGGTAGGGCAAAATACAATCGTTGTGAAGATACCCTGTGTTCCTGGGATGGGTTATTTTATGTATCAGTTTGGCCAGGCCATGGTGCCCAGTTGTTTGGTCAAATGCCATTCTGGATATTGTTGTGAAGATGTTTGTTAGATGTGATGAACATTTATGATCTGTAGACTTTAAGTAAAGTATTGATAGATGACCCTCCATAGTGAGGGTGGGCCTCATCCAACAGGTGAAGGGATTAGGAGCAAAGACTGAGGTTTCCCAAAGAAGCTAGAAGAAGCAGTTCTGCCTCAAGGCTGCAACATACCTGAGTTTCCTGCCTGCTGGCCTACTCTGCAAATTTTGCAAATTTTGGACGCAAGACTGCAATATTAACTCTTAATTTCCAGATTGCCAGCCTACCCTACAGATTTCAGACTTGCCAGCCCTCACAAACATATGACCCATTCCTTATATTAAATCTCTTTCTACCTCTCCTTCTCTCTCTATATATGTATCCTATTGGTTCTATTTCTCTGGATAACCCTGATACAGTTACCAATAAACAATTGGTAAAGAAAACAATAATTCTAAGGGAACTGTCAGAGTAAGCTTCTGGCAACAAAAAATCTCACAAAAGGGTTCATAGTAAAAACAATATTTCAGTGCCTAAAAGTTCTGAATTCCAAAAGCATACCCAGGACAAGAGCAACATGCCACAAATTTGTCTATCAATCACCTTATTGCTTTCGTGAAAAAAAGTTCAATTCGTTGGTGTGCTCATCATATCTCATGTTATCATGGTACTAGGTCATTGAATTGCCCTTAATTGTTTGCAGATCTGCCTTTTTCTGCCAGACCGAGGGCAAGGACCAGGTCTTTGTTATCTTGGTACCAGACCCAATAAATGATTATTGATTGCATTGGAACATGGTTCTAATTTAAAACGGAGTATAATGAAAAATGAAAATTCATTGTGATGAAATATGTTTTTGTCATGTGTGCTGGAACATACTTTTTTCTTTAAGTACAGAAAGAATAACTGAGTGCTTCTTTTTGAGTTAAAAGAATAAATCTTATGGAACATAATCTAAAGCCATGCAACCGTTTGAAGTCTTTAAAACTATACTCATATTTTACATAAAATCAGAACTTGAGGTGATACTTCTGGACATTGTTAAGGTAAAAATCACCTTCTTTATGTGGAACTGTTGGGTAAATCTATTTTGGGGCTGTTTCTTAGATGATTGACTTTTTTCAGTTTTCCTGTGCATCTGTGGACAGTTTCAGGCCTACTTTTGAAAGAGAGTGAATGTGGAGCCAATGTAACTAGAAAACTTTTTAAAAGTAGAAGCCTCTTTAAAATGCTATACACATTGTGCATCTGAATCCTTGATTTTAGAGTAGAAAACCCTGGAGGGACAGGAAGGGAGAAAAATCGATCCCATCTTTTTCACTGAAGAGCAGCTATAAGAAAAAATAAAGTCATCCACCGCTTATGTTTAAATAACTACAAAGTCCAGGGTACGTATGGCCTAAAAATGATGAGAGAAAGAATTCTCCTCCAAGTCCGCTGAGGCTGGCCAGCTAAGAGGGCAGGATGCAAGTGTCCCTGCACAGGGATCCCCCAGTACAATCATTACAGGGTGTAGACAAGCCGTTTTTTTCCCTGAAGCTGAGCTCTTGGGCCTAGAAACTGTAACCGAAAACAACCGATCTGAGTTTATTTCCACATTCATCGATGCTACATACTGAATGCTTGTATCCTCCCCAAATTCATCTGTTGAAATCCTAACCCCGCAATGTGATGGATTTAGGAGGTGGGGCCTTTGGAAGGTGATTAGGTCATGAGGGTGGAGCCCTCAGAGATCCCAGAGAGCTCTCTCGCCTCTTCTGCCATATGAGGACACAGTGAGAAGACAGCCCTGTATGAACCAGGAAGTGGGTCTCACCGGATACCAAATGTTCCAGCACCTCGATCTTAGACTTCCAGCCTCCAGGACTGTGAGAAATAAATGTTTGTGTTTAAACCACCCAGTCTGTAGTATTTTTGCATAGCAGCCCTGATAGACTAAGACCATACGCATCTCAGAAGGACCGTTTGTTTCGAGTCCTTACTCCCACGGTTTCCAACAAAGTGACCATTTGAAGATGCTAAGACCCGGCGGGTGACTTTTCGGTCATTACTTGCTAAAATCTGAGAGGGGGTACATCCTAATCAGAAGAGAGGCATTTGGAGAAAGCCTTCTAATGGTGTTTACCACCCAAGAAATCTACATTTGCTTTGTCTGCTGGCAACAGCTGGCATGAGTTTCTGTGTTGATGAGATTGCTGTGTTCCTTACAAGTCTCATTTGGTGAGTAGCAGGTCATTACCTCAGCACAGCCTTGGTGTTCAGATACCTTTTTATTTTTCCATCTGTCAAGATGGAGGAGCCAGGTCTTCATTTACCCTCATTTCCCACTTCTGTCTTTTGTTTATCACCATCACCTGCCTGCCATACACAATATTTTTCCTCTCTTAACTATTCAAATCTATACCTACCCTGGTTTTTTCCAACATCTCAAAAAAACATCTCAGACGTATTTAGCTTGCAGAATCCTCTCCATCTTGGAAAAAAATCCTGGCACAAAGATGACCTCATCCACTACTACTCTTCCCTCTGTAACTTGCTTCAGCCACACTGGGCTCCTTGTGGTTTCTCGAATATGCCCAGCACGTCAGAGCTCTGCACTGGCTGTTCTGTTCCAAGGTATCCGCCTTGCCCAATTCCTCACCACCTCCAGGACTTGGACCAAATTTCACCTACTTAGTGAAGCTCTCTCTGACCATCCTATTTAAACATGTAAACCTGTGTCAAGTGGCTTTGGCGACGGTCCCCAGTGATCCTTGCCTCCTGGGGTTCATACTTTTGTGAAATTCCCTCTCCTTGAGGGCTGGCTGGAACAAGTGACTCATTTCTAATCAACAGAATATGGCCAAACTGAGGCGACGTCATGTCCAAGATCAGGCTAGAGAAAGACTCTGCCCTCTGTCTTGCCTGTTTGCTCACTGGAGCTAATGGAAACCAGCTGCCATGTTGGGCGCTGTTTTATGGACAGGCCCAAGTGGCAAGGAACTGAAGGAGGTCTCTAGCCAACAACTAGTAGAGACTGAGCCCCCCATCCAACTGCCCCAGAGGAGCCAAATCCTGCCAAGTACCATGTGATTAAGCTTGGAAGAGAATCCTCCCCCGGGCGAGGCTTGAGATGCCTGCGGTCCCACTGGACTCTGTGTCTGCAGCCTGACAGACCAGTGATCCAGAGGACCCAGATAAGCCTGGCTTCCCGACCAACACAAACTCGGAGATAACAGATGTTTGTTGTTCTAAAATAACTCATACAATATTCTCACTCCTCCCCCTCCCACACCTAATTTCTTCCCCTATTATTTTCCTCCATAAAGACTTATCACCTTTGACGTGCAATTTATTTTACTTATTGATAGTCTCCGTCAACATCTAACTAAAATACAAGATTCATGAAGGCAGGGACTTTTGTCTTTTTCTTTTCATCAATATATTTTGATGTCTAATTAGTGCCTGGCACACAGCAGTCAATCAATAAATATGTTAAATAGATGAAGTGTTGTATCACTCAGTGACAAGTTATCTGTTTTTCCTCCTTCACTAATGTTAACTTCCTAAGGAAAATGGTTTCAATGCAATAAATCATCTCCCACTGAACCCTCCTTCTTTAGGACTTTTTTATATTTAATAAATATTTGTTGAGAGGATCATCAGTGAATAAATTAGAAAAAAGTGGATTTTTTCGCTAAGTGCAATAACAATCAAATCAGGGAAATGACCAAGTGACCCATTAACTCCATGTTAGTGTCTTATAGAGGTCAAGGGCTTGAGACTATGGTGGCAGGGGAAAAAAAAAAAGAATCCGAATTCTAGAGTTTCTTTTTTCACAGACAAAATGTAGGTCATTGCCTTCTTAAGAACATTAACTTAGTTCTTTCCCATTATTCAAAACAATGGTACTAGCAGGAAAAACAAAGAGCAAAATGTCCTCCATTCTGGAAGAACTGCTTTTATCAGTGTGACATAAATGCCTAGGAAAGAAGAGCAGTGTCAGTCATCACCTTATAAAAAGAATCAGGGTAGCTTCTTCAGGGTTAAGTTTTCCGCTACCGTAGAGGGATGGAGCCGTGATGATAGGTATCCCATCGGTTTGTTGAAGCCGATTATCTGTGGAGAAAACATCACTCGTCGGTTCAAGAGAGAGGGTCTTGGTCACCCGTCTGTGTTCTCAGCCACGTCCTCGGACAAAGATCATATGTGTGAGACCTTCTGGGGACATTTCCCTTTTGCTGTTTGTATCAAGCCTAATAACTCTTAGTATCATAATGTTAGAAAAGGTAGGATATCATCTGGTAACGAGAAGCACATGCACTGTGGAATTCACACAAGACTGAGTTTGAAGCTTAGACCTGAAGCAGTTACGTTGACTTTCCCAGATAACACAGCCAGAAAGTGGAAAACCTAATCTTCATCTATAAAATGAATATAATAGCTCCTTTCAAACTTGTAGTGAAGACCCAATGAATATTGTATTTAATCATCCAGAACATAGTAAGCACATAAATGCTTACTTCCCCAAGCTACCATAGAAATATTTATAGTCTATGTGATGCCTGAAATAATGACATTTTCCATCCACTGTTCCTAAAGTTAGATTTGAGGCCACTTTTCCTAGAACAAGGAAGTAACTGAAGGATAAATTCACAGGGGACAAAAGCTAAACAGTTTGTTAAATGATGGGTTTTACGAATTCAAAAAAGAAATGATTCAACCAAATCCTTGGGTGGTCTTGGTTATAAATATTTATTCTAAATACCCTTTATATATCTGTTGTTTTTCCAAAAACTCTACCTTATGCTATTTTCTTACTTTCAACTCATTTATATCCAAGTCTTGACGTGGACTCACCATTCACATGCACAATGGAAAAAACAGATTTTTCAGTGTCCTTTAAAACTCTTGTTCTTTTGCAAATAAAAATGCACTTATTTAGGAAAATGCATTAGAATAGCATCGTGAGTGTCCCTTCCACTTCAGTCTTTTCTTCCAGTTTCAAATGTTGTCATGGTCTTGTTTTGCATGGGATTAATGCCTCGATTTTATCACAGTGCTCATGTTCTAAAAATAAACTTAAGCAGGAATTACGTCTATCAGTTACTCTGGTCCTCTCACTGTCTGTGTCTGTCTCTGTTTCTCTCTCTCTCTCCCTCTTTCTCTCTCTCTGCTGATTTGAATTGAATTGAACTCTGGACCCTGTTCACCTTTAAGCTTATTTTTGGCTTAAGTTCAGGAACTCTTAAATGGCATTCCACAAAATAGCTGTGGCTTAGGCATTTCAAGTCACTCTGTTGGTTAAAATCTGACTTACAGAGTGGTTGGTCTACCGTTTCCAAAGTAAAGTGGCAAAGGTACATTAATATATTGTTTTCTTCTTAAGAGAGTGGTTGGTCTACAGTTTCCAAAGTAAAGTGGCAAAGGTACATTAATATATTGCTTTCTTCTTAAGGGTCTGTCTCTTGTAGCTGTAAGGGTAGTGTTTAGCACAAATACTCCAGTCTTATTTCCCTAATGACCTTTCAGTTCCTATGACTGTATAAGAGTATAATGCAAATGACCAAAATCCATCAGCTTTATAAGAAAAGTTCGTGTTTACCACCTATATCCAGCAACAAGGGAGACAATTTGATTTTATATGCTAAAGAATTCATGGTGTCCAGAGAGCAAGAATTGATATATCTATAATTTTCTGAATAGATACTCAAAGACAAAAGTTCTAAGATTTTAATGGACAAGAAAAAAGCCTTAGAGAAATTACAATGAACACAACAGGAGAAAATTCTCTACTTCGAATCTATGTTAAAATAAGTCTATATATGTCCCTCCCAATCTCCCAATTCATCCCACAGATACACTAATATGTATAAAGTAGATAACTCGTAAGAACCTGCTGCATAAAAATAAATAAAATTAAATAAATAAATAAGTCCAGAAAAATGGATGTTTTTATTTTCTCTCATATAACTATATATAATTCTTAGAAAAAATTAACCTATTTTTCTTGAAGTTTTTTTAGGGGATGCTTAAACACACATTCCAAAGCTTGAAGCCATATATTCATAAATGTATGCATATCTACAGATGCCATGATTTGCTTTTGATAGAAGTTATAGAATACTCCATCTGGTATTAAATATGGGATAGAAGGAAGTCACTTTTAGACACCTACATCTACAGTGGCACATAAGCTCTCTTCAGTCAACTCTCTCAAGACCAATTTGAAACTGTTTTTGACCAAAGTTTCAAAAGAACTCAAGGAAAATGACACACAGACTCCTACTTAAAGCCCTTGCATAGGAAATTACATTCTCTTAACTGCATTTAATTCAACACTAATATTTACATTGCTGGATACAAAGCATTGCTGCTTCCTAATCAAAGAGGCCAGCGTGAGCAAAACATAGGCTGGATGACTTTGAATAATGACAATAATAGAGCAATGCTTACCTGGGTTCACTGTCTCCACAGAGGATCTACGAGCTGGGTGCTCACGGCTGGGCAATGGTAAAAATGTTCTTTAGTTAATAATACAGGAAGGAAAAGCTCCAGACACCAAGAACCTGGGTTAACCATTGACACTGGTTGGTTCCTACAGCTCCACCCTGGGAATCTACCTAGGCAGCCCTTGGCATCTTATAAAGCAGGCAATAGCCGGTCAGCTGAGCACCTCTGTACCACAGGAGAAAGGACGGGGAGAAGGTCACCCAAGCACACCCTGACTCACTTTTCACTCGGGCTGGGATACAAAGGAGGAAGATTTCCTGGGCCAGGAATATGTTCAACTATGCCTGTAAGTGACTCAAATATTTACCAACAGGGTTATTGGGAGCTAAGTTTTCAGACTTGGTCTGAGCGATGCAAAGAAGCTCTTTTCACCAGAGTTCTTTGTGTACACCTTAGCAGGTCAGGGTTGAGATGGGATGCCAATGAAAACTGAGACAAGACAACCAGAAAGAGCTAAGCAGCCACTCATCCCTTTATTCAACATGCCTTTAATGATCATTTACCCCATGCAGCGCAGTTCCAAAGAACCGGCATCCACAGTTGAATACACCTTGGTAAACAGAAGACAGAGTTGGAGGCTAAAGGTTTGCCCCACACGCACCAACCTCAAGAATCAGAGTTTAAGACAGAGATGATGAATAAACCACAGGCTGTTGTCCGGATCCAGAACGTACAATCTGACAGTTCCTCTGCCCCAGCAATTAGTCCTCAGGGGTGAAACAAAATGTTGAGGTGCTCATGGGGTCAAGCTGGCTGACCAGGAGTCACAAAACTGATTAATAAGTGAAGAGGTGGTAGAGTCTAGAGTAAGTTCCCAAACATGTGTAAAGCAGCCACAAGAAACTAAAGAAATAACCACCCAAGCTCTTCAGAACCTGGGGCAGCTGTATCCAGGAGATTGCAAAAGGAGTTTTGTGCTGGCAGAGGAATTAGCATTTTTTTTTTACTCCAAAGAGCATTGGTAGCACGGGGATCTGGGAGGGCCCATCTCATTTGGTTCACCCTCCAAATTTAAGGGGCCATGTCTAGGTTCCGACGATAGTTGCTGTTTGGGGGTTGTTTGGTTTTGTTTGCATTTTTAAAAGCATGAACTCTTTATTTTTTTTAACATCTTTATTGGAGTATAATTGCTTTACAACGTTGTGTTAGTTTCTGCTTTATAACAAAATGTATCAGCTACACGTATACATACATCCCCATATCCCCTCCCTCTTGCAGCTCCCTCCCACCCTCCCTATCCCACCACTCTAGGGGGTCACAAAGCACCGAGCTGATCTCTCTGTGCTATGCAGCTGTAAAAGCATGAACTCCTGAGGAAGCAGTAGTGGATTTCAATGTTGGTGCTGTCACTTACTGGCTTTGTGACACTGGGAGCTGCTTAATCTCTCTGTATCCCAGTTTCCTCATCTGTAAAATGGGAATAATAATCATAACAACAACAGCTCCCATTCAGGCTGATACTCAGTGTTTCAAACCTGTTAGCTATCAATCAGGTTTTGACATTCTCATAGGAGCATGTGATTTGCAACCTGTTACACAGTAACCAGTAGAAGAGTTTGAACCCTCCAAGGGACGTATCTTTTAAATCACCCATAAATGTCAGGGAAGCAGTGGACCCAGAGGTCAACTTTTCTGCCAAGAAATCTGAAGACTGGAGAAATGTCTACATTTCCATACAGATCAAGGCCACTTTCATGGTGGTGTATGCATAATAAGGCCTACGTGATTGCTTAGTGAGTATTATCAGTTACTCTGCTCTGTTCCCGGCTTTTGGAAAGCTAAGGTTCCCTTATCAGTGGTCCATCTGAAAGGACTTACACATAACTCTCTCTCCTCTGCAAGGACAATCTCAGGGAAGGTGGCTTTGTTTAGGTGAGTGTTCGGACTGATAGGAGAAGATGAGGCCGCTAAACACGGAATAAAAAAGACGAAAGAGAGGAGCAGGATAGGAGAAAAGATGGGGAAACTGGACGGCATCCCAAGTCCGAGTCAGATCATCACTGCGCGCCTCATTCCTTTGTTTGAAGTAAATTCCCAGAACACCAGACACACCCATACTCACATGTAAGCAGAAAAACACTTTCTAAAGCCAAATAAAATGATTCTCTGGATTGGCTTTTCTGTTGCATCCTATGCTTCCTAAATCTACCTTAACTGAAAATTTAATGTATTGAAGTTCAGCTTTGGGGAGCCGCGATCCCCCCAAAACACAGAGAGAAACTGAGGTAAATTGAAGGGGCCTGTTTTGTTTTAAGATTTGTCAAATGACAAGATGAGGAAAGAATCCATGACTTGAATATAAGAAGTTGGATACATGATCTCTTTTTCAATCATCTGTACTTTACTGCTGTCTGGTGATTTTAGTACTGGTCTAAAAAGAAGATAGACTCTAAAAAGAAGATAAACTATACCAATTCTATATACTATACAAAATTCTAGAGTCTAGAATTGAGGTATTACTATTCTAGATCTGTCATGGACAAAATGTTTTGTTTGTTTGGCCTTACTCCTGTTTTTGTAAGACCTGGGAACTAAGAATAGTTTTTACATTTTTAAATGGTGGGGGGAAAATGAGAAGAGGAATGATATTTTGTGATATGAAATTTATATGAAATTCAAACTTCAGTACCCATAAACAGTTTTATTAGAACACAGCCCCACTCTTTCATTCGTTTACATCTTGTCCATGGCTGCATTCACCCTACAACAGTAGAATTTGATGACCCTCAGAGCCTCAACAGACACCATGTGGCCCTCAAAATCGCCAATATTTAGTATCTGGCCCTTTACAGAGAAATGCTTGCAAATCCCTGAGTTAGCTAAACTATGCAATTCCCTCTTCTCCAAAGACACTGATCCTCTTTTCTGATTAATGAATAACACAGGGTTAACTCCAAGCCAACTGAATTTCTACAATTTAGAATCCTATCTTTTGTACATCCAACTCAGCAGTTGTGCTCCTTGGTATTTACCCCAAAGAGTTAAAAATCTACACAAAAACCTGTACACATATATTTATAGCAGTTTTACTCACAATTGTCAATACTTAGAAGGAACCAAGACATCCTTCAGTAGGTGAATAAACAGTGGTACATCCAGACAATGGAATATTAAGCAGTGCTAAAAGGAAACAAACTATCAAGCCATGAAAATACATGGAGAAACCTTAAATGCCTGTTACTAAGTGAAAGAAAGCGATCTGAAAAGCCTACATAATGTGTGATTCCAACTATATGACATTCTGAAAAAGCGAAAATTATGGAGGTAGTAAAAAGATCAGGGGTTGGTGAGGGGTAGAGGAGGGGAGAGATGAATAGGCAGAGCACAGAGGGTTTTCAGAGCAGTGAAAACACCCTGTATGATATTACAGTGATGGATATATATCATCATACAATTGTCTGAATCCACAGAATGTACAACACCAAGAGTGAACCCTAAAGTATACTATGGTGATTCCTTGGGTAGTTATGATATGTCAATGGAAGTTCATCCTTAGTAAAAACAAACAAACAAAAATGTACCTTTCTGGTGAGTGATGTTGGTAGTGGTAGAGGCTAAGCCTATGTAGCAGGAGAGGGTATATGGGAAATCTCTCTGCCTCCCCTCGATGTGACTGTAAACCTAAAACTGCTCTAAAAAATAGTCTTGAAAACAATTCTATCTTTCCTTCAAGGTTCCTTTTACTAACTCCTTCCTTGCCTACTATAAATATCAATTCACAGTTTATTTAAAAAATAATCTTTAAAAAGAATAAACTTTTTAAAGGCACTATCCCTTCCAATCTATATGTTGTGGTTTTTTGGTTGCATGTGTCTTTTCCTTCACCAAATTTTAAATTCTAGCGGGTAAGGATTGACTGGATCTTATCCATCGCTGAATCCAACAAAGTGTCTAGCACAAAACAGTAACACAATAGATACTAAGGAATTAATGCTTTTTTTAAGTAAGTAAGCATACCATATTTGGAGACCAGAGACATTGACTGACTGACTGATTTTACTCTCCTTGACCCTTTTCTTCAGTTCACTGTCTCAACCAGCTTCCCTACAATCCCTTGTCCATTTCCACCTCTCCGAAGGCCCGAGACTCTTTTGCTGCCCTTATGCTCCACCCAACATCCTAATCGCTGGACTGTGCCTGAGTTTTCTTCTCTCTTTATCATCCCATCTCTCACAATTTTCCTTCCTGGTGTCTCATTTCCACTTGAAGGACTGTGTTTTACCATGTTCCAAGCCCTTCAGAATATACACAATAAGAGGCAAAGGGAAAAAAAAGTTAACTTGACTTTGCTTCCTCAAGGAGAAATCCAGTTCAGCATTGTTATAAGCAGATGCACACTATTCCAGCAAAAGATTTAAATACAAATGATGCAATTTACTGTATCATTCAAAAGAGCTTGATACACTGAATGAATCACGCTAACAGGTTAAGAGCTGCGTTACCCTTCCCAGAGGAGGGAAAAAATTGAGAGAATACCTTCAAGAATCTCTCTTGGATATTCAAGTTACGTATGTTTATTGTAGATACTATGAATAAAAGTGCAAAGGAGACAATAAAATTAATCACCAGCCTCAATTTCCTTTGGAAGTTATTTCCAGTCTTTTTTCCTTTTGGTTTAAGAAAAAAATTGAGATTCAATTATATTCACAATTTTGAATCTTGCTTTTTAACCTTTGTCAAGGAGCTCTTGTTTTAATGCAAAAGAATGCATTCGTAGCCATGGAATTTCCGACATCCAGGAGAAGCAGTTGAAGCAGATCTTTCGGAGCATGTGCTGGCTTCCTTGTACTCCCCAGTCATGCCCGCATTTACTGGTAGGATTTACTCTTGAGTTGTGGGCATTAACTGAAACTGTGCCCTGAGAGAGCTCTGTAAACTGTCCAGCATGCCATGTGAAGGTGTGCCCAAACACAGCGTAAATCCTATTTCTCTGGACGAAGTGCTTATACACTGAAAAGCGGTCACTCTCCTCAAGGAAGCCTTATGGGAATGGGAATTGCATCAAAGGTGGTTGATCGGATTTCAAAGGACGCCCTTATTTTAGACTATTTTTCTTTTATGAACTCTTTCTCTGCCTCTCCAAGGGAAGCCGGTGAGACAATTACCTGAATAACACAAACCCCTAACTAACTTCATTATCACGTGGATTATTTCATTAAGAAACATGTGAGGGAGATTCATTTACCTACATAATGTCCTCAGTTCGTCTTCAGTGTTCATATGGCAGCAAAACCCTCCCTCCCCTCCTTATGCCCCTCTTGTACACTTTCAAACTGCAGGGATGGATTGTAAAAAGGAAGGTCCTCGTTACTTCCTTCTCTTCCAAGACATTTTTTTTTCTAATGCTTTCCTCCCCCCAGCTCCCCAATAAGAATTAAAAGTGGTATTTCTTTTGACAGCTGGTAACTAATCCCACCTTAGCAGGAAAGAGAACAGGAAGCCAGCAAAGGAATTTTCCATTCCTATGTCTCTTTCAATTTTTTTCCACATCAGGTACTTTTCAAAATCTAGACATTTCCCGTGAGTCTGTCTATCTTCTTGTTTTGTCTACTAGAGTCACATGTTCTTAACTTCTGTGCCGGCTACGGAGAAGCCTGACGGAGCTGAGGTTTGTCTTCGGAGGGGGTAGAACTTGAGAACCTTTGAATCTCCAGAGGGAATAAAACTGAAATGCGATGCCTTTGCTTATACAAACAGGATTTTTCCTGTTGTAAAGTTCACACAGCTAGTCCCACAAACCACAAATCAAAGTGCCTCATGTTGTAAAGAGAACTACAAAAGACTTTTTTTAAAAATAAATTTTATTTATTTATTTATTTATTTATTTATTTTTGGCTGCCTTGGGTCTTCGTTGCTGCGCGCGGGCTTTCTCTAGCTGCGGCGAGCGGGGTCTACTCTTCGTTGTGGTGTGCGGGCTTCTCATTGCGGTGGCTTCTCTTGTTGCGGAGCACAGGCTCTAGGCACACGGGCTTCAGTAGTTGTGGCATGCGGGCTCAGTAGCTGTGGCACGCGGGCTCAGTAGTTGTGGCTCGCGGGCTCTAGAGCACAGGCTCAGTAGTTGTGGCGCACGGGCTTAGTTGCTCCACGGCATGTGGGATCTTCCCGGACCAGGGCTCGAACCTATGTCCCCTGCATTGGCAGGCGGATTCTTAACCACTGCACCACCAGGGAAGCCCTACAACTGACTCTTAAAATAAGTTTCTGCTCACCCATCTTTTACCTGCCAGACTGCCTTCCTTGATTCCTTCCTTCCTTTCTCCTCCTCCCTCCTTCCTTTCCTCTGTTTCCTCCTTTTTTAAAAAAAAATACTAGTGGATTCTGTGTATTCTGCTATGTTCCAAGTTTTCCAGAGAGTATATGATAAGAAGTGGGGGAAAAAGGAAAGAATAATCAACTTGAATTTGTTTCCTCAAGGAACATCCATTTGAGCCTTTTCATAACCTAAGGCACAATATTTCAATAAATGATTTTTTTAAATGGTGAAATTATAATTTCCTAAAGGTGGCGATTTATACAAAATGGGAATGAAATGCATCTATGTCAGTGGGTGTCATTTCAAATGAAATAATTTAATGAAGATGATGTCTACTGCAGCCTGTTTGATTCTGTATAACTAAAAGCATTGCTCTAAAACTGAAGATGACTTTTTTTTCTTAAATTTTCCAACTGTATATTTTTACCGTGACAATAATCATTAGAATCTAAATAAAAGTAACAAGAAACACTTATTGAGTGGATATTAGTCGCGCGTACCCTTTTAGACACTTTTCATGTATTGTGTCATTTATTTTTCTCATTTAACCAATGGGGAAACTGAGGTAGACACAGGCATCTCATGTTACCTGCTCAAGGCCTCACATCTCACAAATGAAGACCCCAGGAGATGAACCCAGGCAGTCTGGCTACAGAACCAGAGCTGTGAACCACTTGTTTTTGCCTAAGTATTGGCCGAGCAAATCTTTCCTTGGTCTAACAAATATTGATTAGATACCAATAAGTTGCCCCAGTCAAAATTTCATCAGCCCCCAAAGGAAAGCAAAACCATTTCAAATTATGACAACTACAGAGCAATGTTTGCATCTCTAGTTCCAAATAATATCAGCTAATGAGAGAGCTTGATACAACTAAATCATAATGAAAATCTCAAAATCTGAAGTTTAGATTATGTCTCTTTTTTGACAGATTTAAAGCTCAATGTAAAGCAAATATATCAGGTAAATTTATTTCTTGGTGTAATTTTCTGTGGGACTATTTAGTATGTGTTGAAGGTGTTTGCTCAACTCAGAAGGATGCCCATTTTTTAGAACCCTCACGACCCTGCCTCACATACTCAAAGCTCCATGGGGTCCCTGTCTGAGTTCTAGACTTTCCCATGGATCTGATGTGAAGACCACCACCGTCTTCTTCCAAGTCATTTTAGACCCTGACTGCATTTCATTCCTGTTTCACATTATACATCTTATTCCTGTTACAAACTCCTCTGCCTATTTTATTTATTTACTTGTTTAAATAAACTCAAGTTCCTAGGACTTTCGGATCACTCACCCAGCAAAAAATGAACACCACTAAATTACAGCAATTCTGAATTTTTTCACTTAATCTTATATCTGTTATACAGTAAAGAAGATATATAATTAGAAGTTTTATATTTTTCTAGAAGAGACAGAAAAGCAGGGAAGGATGGAGAGTAAGAGAGGGGAGGAAAAAGGATTAGGCAGAAGGGAAGGAGGAAAGGATCCTCATCTTTTATAAAATTTAGTCATATATGTATATATTTTTGGAATTTGATTTAACACACATTGAGCACCTATATATTCCAGGAGATGTGCTAAACACTACAGTTAAAAACTTGAATAAGATATGGTCCCCTGCCTACTATCAGGGAATTATTAGTGTAGTAGTAGGACAATACAGTAAGTATATTTTTAAAAGAACTGCTGAATTTTAGGTGATGCAAATGCTTAAAAAAGCACAAACCAATTGTTATGGAAGCAAAGTAAAGATAAACCCATCCACTGGTGGAGATCAGCAAAAGTTGCATGCAAGTGGTGATTTCACAATGAACCAATGAACTTTCAAGAGGTAGAGAAGGTTATGAATGTATTGCGAACCTAAATGAAAGCATGCAAAAAGTCAGAAGAGAGAAACTACTGGGGAGACAGGAATGTTGCAGGTGGACTGCGGTTTGGGGGCACCTGTTAAGAAAGCAAAGACTGAGAAAAGGGATCGGGACCAGGTCCTAGAAGAACTTCATCATCAGATGAGGACATTGTGGCTCGCGGGCTCTAGAACGCAGGCTCAGTAGCTGTGGCACACGGACTTTGTTGCTCCGCAGCATGTGGGATCTTCCCAGGCCAGGGCTCGAACCCGTGGTCCCTGCATTGGCAGGTGGATTCTTAACCACTGTACCACCAGGGAAGCCCCTATTCTGCTGTTTAAAGACAAACTACACCTCGAAGTTTTTTTCTGCAATAAATCGACTAACTATATTTATAATGCCCAGTTGTTTCAATACTTTATAAACCACAATCCAGCTTAGAAAGCAACATACTTCACATTTCTACTATCTGCTTTGATTTATACATAAGGGCAAAGAGCGAAGAAGCCAAAATTTAGCGGAACTGTGTAGACAAACCTCAGCATACAATTATTCTAAGAAATTTATTTTGCATTAATGATTTCTCTTATCCTGATCTATGCATTTCAAAAAGATTGCTAAGTACCAGTACATTCTCTCTCTCTCATACACACACACGCACACACACTACCAAACAGCTGAATATTTAATACTGTGTAAACAAGATACCTGGATGATAGATTGTTTATTTCTAATAAAGATATTTGAACGATTATATCTAATGGGTTATATATATCTCATCGCAATCCTTAACCCACTACCATTTTTTCTTTTTTAAAAATAAACAGTATGATGAATTAGATGTGCAAAAAGTTCAGTCTAAGTGTGATATTGTGATTTATAGTAAGACCTCTTCCTGGCCCAGAGCTCCTAAAACCCTTGGAATTTCCTGTGATAAGGGCAATAAAGGTGTCTTCTGTTATGCTAACGTGCTAACTTTTGGAAAGCCCAGAGGTAACCTAAGGGGTGAGGGCTGGGTGCCCCGGGAACCAACTTTGTGATTAGAAGGTTGGAATACCAGTCCCAGCCCCTTTAGCCCCTGGGGAGGGAAGAGGGGCCAGGGGTCGAATCAATCACCACTGGCCAATGATTTAATCAACCATGACCGTGTAATGAAGCTTCCATAGGGACCCAAAAGGATGGGGTTCAGAGAGCTTCCCAGTTGGTGAACCTGTGTAGGTTCAGCTCACCTGGAGGGGGCATGGCAACTTCACACCTTTTCCCCACACCTCGCCCTGCGCATCCCTTCCATCTGGTTGTTCCGAAGTTACATCCTTTTCTAATAAATGGGTGATGTAGTAAGTCATGTTTCTGAGTTTTGTGAGCAAATCAATCAAACTCAAGGAGAAGGTCGTGGGAATCTCTGATAGCGAGATGGCCAGAGGTACAGGTTATAACCTGGACCTGCGATTGACATTCTAAGTTGGAGGGAGTTGTTGGAACCTCCAATTTGGAGACAGTTGGCAGTCAGTTGACACCCTGGGCTTGTAACTGGTGTCTGAAGAGCGGGAGGGGGCAGTCCTGTAGGACTGAACCTGTAGAATCTGATGCTATCTCTGGATACATCATTTCAGAACAGAGGGGAATGATAGGACATCCAACTGGTGTCTGGAGACACCCCTTGCCCCTTGTTGGTAGGGGAAACTGTCCCCTACAGCGTTGGAATCGGGTCCTGAAACCCAAAAGACTATGGCATAGTCTAAAACTGTAATAAAATAAGGTAAAATAATACCTTCAAAGATGGTATTTAATAATATCTAAATAAGTAAATATAATGTATTCATTTCAATAATTTATAAATCAGAGTTTTTTACAGTAAATTTAGCTCAAATTAAAGCAAAGCTGTAATTATATTCTTTATCCACAAAGTATTTTAATAGGTTCAGTGTTAGAGATCATTATATTTCCTAACAATGAATTTAGAACGGGATTTAAATAAATCCATCTTCCCCTCTTATTCAAACCGAAATCTCTAGGGAGGGGGGGGGTTGGTAGAAGGAAGAAGTGTCATCGTGTTTGTGTGTATGTACATGTGTGTGTACATTGTGTGTGTACGTGTGTGTGTGTACGTGTGTGTGTGTGTTGGCTTTAGTTGAAAAGCTAAGAAACTAATGAAAACACACTCCTGCTGGTTACAGGAATAGAATGTTCTGTGTTTTTTTGGGGGGGGTGATTATTTTATAATTAATTTTTATTGGAGCACAGTTGATTTACAATGTTGTGTTAGCTTCTGCTGTACAGCAAAGTGAATCAGCCATTATCCACTCTTTTTTAGATTCTTTTCCCATATAGGTCATTACAGAGTATTGAGTAAAGTTCCCTTTGCTATACAGTAGGTTCTTATTAGTTATCCATTTTATATACAGTAGTGTGTATATGTCAACCCCAATCTCCCAGTTTATCCCTCCCCACCTCTCTCCCCCCTTGGTAACCGTAAATTTGTTTTCTACCTCTGTGACTCTATTTCTGCTTTGTAAATAGGTCCACTTGGGGAACAGAATGTTCTTGAGCCGGTGACATGGCTGGGCTCTCCAGAAAGTGGGAAATAAGAATGGTTAACACCCCACTTCCGATTCCTGAGCCTGTCTATTTCTCTTTATCCCCCCACAGAGCAGAAAGGCATGCGCTGTTCTAGCAGGACAGAGTAGGCAAGATCGGACTTCTCCTGACCCCTGAATCGATTTTCACAAAACAGAACCCAGTGAAAGAAAACACAGGGCTCCCCAAATGCACATTGAAAAGTCATCCATTTTTCACTCATCGGATAACAACACTTAATGACCTGGGTCACCCCACTTGGCTTTCCTATGGCCTTAATGAAAAGGCCAGTTCATTCCACTTGGAAATCAGTGAGATGAACTGTAATGAAAAGCCACAATTCTTTGCCAGGATTCAGCAAAGGCCATGAATAGGCCAGCTTAAAAGTTGAATTTCTTGTTTTCCTTCCTGTGTGGCTCTCTTTGAAAAGGCAAGAAAAGGGTCCATTTGGCCTCTGGAAAACCCATCTCAGAGTATGAGGCATTGCCAGCTGGCTAGGTTCATCCTAGGTCAGTGGAGCCATGGGGGCATTAGGAATCACATGGCCAGAGGACTAATTCAAAATTGAAGACAAAGCACTAACATGTTCAGATTTTCGTGCTAATAGAGTGAGGGTCCTGAACAGGTCCTACTTCATAGGAAATAGCACCTCCAGGGCAGAGGGTCCTAGTGCATTTCAGTGCTTGTGCTTCACATGCCCATCACCCATGAGCTCTCCTCTGTGGTGTAGCAGTTAGTTCTGCTACAACATGATATAAGTGTCCTTAAAAATCACCATAATTTGCAAAAAAACAAAACTATAAAACTAGGATTTATTGGGGAAAATAGGGTTGGGGTACAATACTCAAAAATTTCATCACCAATACATTAAAAAATAAAAGACAGGACCCTGATAAAAACAGTGGCAGTGTTTTATATATGGTTAAGGAATGCAAAAATGCCACAATAAATATAGCACTTTACCTTGGGAAAGGCCTGAGGTTTGCTTGTGGAAGTGGGGATCTGAAGAAAGGTTTCAGCTTGTGAGTTATTGGGAAGTGGTGGAAGGAGCGTTCTCTGAAATCTCATGGAAAGTTGTACCACCAGGTGTAGGTGGATGAGCTCATAAGACGTTGGGTGAACTGAGATGGCTGGGAGTGTGTGTGTGTGTGTGTGTGTGTGTGTGTGTGCGCGCGCGTGCGTGTGTGTGTGTGTGTGTGTGCGCGTGCGTGTGTGCGCGCACGCGCACGTGTTCCTATGCAGCTCCGTTGAATTGGATGCCGTTTTTCTCATTCACCTAGTGCTTCTTGAGAATGACATCACATACAGGCACACAGGAAGCCTGCTCAAAAGGCATGTTATACTCAAGCAAACAGGTTATGTCCAAACTGCTCCTCAGTATAGCAAGTGCACTGGAACTAACTCGCATGTTCAAAACAAGCATTAGAGCAGAACTTACTGTATCTTCTCAGCTTACAGTGATTTAACACCTAAACAGTCAAATGAAGAGTTAAACTCTTTCTTAACTCTGTGAAGATTTCCAAATAGCTGCTTAGGGTTGTGCTGATGTATTAAATCCTTCTACCTCTGTATCTTTTCCCTGTCCCCAATAATATCATTTATCTCCTCATACAACAGGACCATAAATATGGTAAAGTCAAGATTGTTCAAGAGCTTCTTTTCTTCTTACACGATGGAGTGCCTTGTTGATTAGATTATGTTATCCTTCCTGCTCATCTTCCAGTTTTTAATGCCAGCCCTGTTTCTTAATTCTTCTGTTTGTTCCAGATCTTAATCAAAGCATTCTATAGCATACTGTATAAAGCGTCGCTACTGTTACATTCTGAAAATGTATCCAGCAATTTCTTACCCTTGAAATGTTATTTTCTTGTTTCATTTTGAAGTTGGATTTTGTTGTTATTGTGTGTGTTTCGCCAATTCTGTGACATAGCTTATTTACATAAAATACCCAAAGCAAATGCTTTTCAATATATATCTCATCTGGTTTTTCAACAACGTACAGATTTGAGAATCTTCTCTGTCTAGGAATCTTATACTTTAGAGAGGATTTTACAATGATCCAATGTAAATATAAAATAACAGGAACACCCACACCATGTTGGGTCTCTCGTTCATCATGTTCTTAATGCTAATCCCAGAAAACAGCCTATAAAATATGCACACGCATATGTAAGGGGCAAATCTTGCTGTGAACATCCCTCCTATGATTAAATTGATTTCTGAAGAATTGGCTAAGGCAATCAGTACCAAAGATCACTTTCAAAACTTCCTGTGCCCCTGAGAATATTTTGTGTTAATCATATGCATTAGTTTTATAGCCACTTAGGAAAACCTCTTTTAGGTCAAACCAGAAAGAGAGAGACGAGATTAAAACAAGAGGAAAATCCCATCACCTCTATAGAAGATTCAACTGAATGCGGACTTCCGGAAATAAAAGAAAGCTGCGTTTGGAAAGATTAGTAAAAGTCTCAATGTCTTGATATTTTATCCCAAAGCCTGCAAACAGAAAGCTGTATCATCCCGGGACAGAGGCCGTGTGTTGATCTGGGCAGGATGATTGATGACGAACAGGGAAAGAGCCAGGTCTAGGATCACAATTAACAAAACAGAACAAAACAGACGAAACGGATCCTCAACGCTAATAAACTTGCTAAACAGGATTTCTTTGCCATTGAAAAAAAGAAAATAAGAATTTTTAAAAAACTTCTTCATATTTAGGGAAATATGTTTCTTAATTTTCTCGAATATAAATAAGTAAATATTTACCAATCAGTCAATCCCAGGCCCTTCCTGGGGAACTCTGCTTGAATCACCAAATGAGGATATCATGTGAGAACAATATTTGCTTTCTAGAGTTAAAAGGAAATCAGCAGATGTTTCGTATGGGGAACATGATTTCATCGAAGGTATTAAACCCTTTTGCCTGTATTTCTTTGAAGACAAATGTTTCCATTTCCTTTATGGAGCCAATATATTCAGCTTTCTCAGAGTTGAACGGTACAATTCTTCCATAAATCATAGACGACTGTGAGTCACTTTTTTTTTTTTCCCCTAGAGATGAGAGATTATCAAAGTGTGAAGCTTGAATGTTGTCTAACTGTCCCAGCTCTCCCAGCATTGCCCACTAGATTTCTAAGTTTTAAGCAAAGAAGGGAAACATGTTAAAAAAAAAAATCAGATTCTTTTTAAAGTGGGAACTCATATTTCCAATGCCCTACCCTTATCGGGTTACTGTTGTCATTCTACATGGGAGATTTCTCTCACACGACTGCAATTCTCAGCATGACCAGGCTATTAGAATACAGCACCATGCCCTGCCTATAATAGTGCCTCGCGTGATTTATTTAAAAAAAGAGAAAGTGAGAGGAGAGAGAGAGCTACAGATGAATGAATCATAGGGATTCAAGGGGCAGAGACTAAATCGTGCAGTGTATTTGACTGGGCAGCGCTGTCTCAAGTTCACCATTTGGTTCAGTTCAGGTCTCAGTAACTGGAGGAGAGCAGAGAATAGTAATCAATCGAAAATGCTCCTGTCTGATCAGCTCTAAGCTTGTGACAGGTGATGTGCTGTAAAGGTCCTAGGCGGAGAGAGCAGGTAAAAAATGAGAAGCGTCCAGAGGTGGGAACAGCCAGTTGAAATCCCCAAGTGTTAAGTTATTTGAGTATAAAGGAAAAAGAAAAAGAAATAGCATACCACTGTTGACAGTACACATGGCCAGTTCTCCTCATTTCTACCTCAGTAGATTTTTAGGTGTTTGTTTGTTTAACTGGACGTGCATGCTGTCGTGAATTGCTAATTCCACCTCGCACGCTCGGGTACCAATACTTATGGGCTCTGCCTGCCGTGGATGCTGTGACCTTGAATGACCTGCTCGTTGCCACCACCTGAAATCGGCTGTTGTTCCACCTCCTGGCTGGTCTCCTGGTACTTTAACACGTGTCCAGACAGAGTGTGGACTTTCTATTCTTTTTTGGTTACCATACTCTGGGTTCATGCCTCCCTTTGCAATAGGCTGGCCTCCCAGCCATGTGAATTCCCACTGCAAGCCCAGTCCGTCACTGGTTTCCTGTACGTCCATTTGGACCTACCAAAGGAAAATCCCAGTGTCACTGTGGGACGCAGCTTTGGTGCCTGATGCATAGCCTGCACTTTAAATATATCAGTAAAACAGTGTATTGCTGAACTGACTTGGCAAAATCAAACTGCTGAGTCATCTAAACATGCAGGTGTAGCTTGTGCTGTGACAAGACCAAACTCCAGGCATCATGATATACAGGAAGCAAATTGCTACTATTGACCTCAAATTAGTCAGGGATGGACAAGAGCTTCTACTAATAACCATTTCCCTGGCTTGCCTCTGTGAAGAAGAAAGTGCATAGAGGGACCCAGGCATTTCATCTCTGGGGTACATGATTATGATATGTGTTATGATTCATTCTGCTTGATACATCTACTGAGCTTTCCCATCATGCAATCAGATGCCCTAGAAAAACATTTAAACATATCATACACACACACACACACACACACACACACACATATAGTTATGTTTTGGTAAAACACAAAAATATAACTGTTGGGGAAGTGATTTCTGAAATAGCATAAAAGGTACATTCTGGATCATTTTGTTAAATTTCATCAACCAACGTCTGTGCTTTAAGAGGGCATCCATATGAGATGGTAGGAACTAAACTGGTGTGGAAAATAGTAGGTGTGTATTAAATACAATTGAAATGTAAAATGTTGAAGAGAAGACACACTTTGACTGCATATTTTGAAAAACGCTGGTCTTTAAATTGAGAGATCCAGCTTGTGGCCCCAACTTTGCCACTTACTAACCTGTGACCTTGAGCTGTCATTTAACTTTCCTTCCTCTCAGTTTTTCAGCTGTAAAATTAAGATGGCTAAAGTCAAGCCTCAGATCCCTTCCAGCCTAGAAATTCCATAATTCTTGGATCAGTCTTTGCTACGTTCCGGTAATTTATTTGTAATTTATTATTCTATGAGATTAAGCTAGGACTTTAGCCCCCTCCTTCTCTCCTGCTTTCTTTTCAACATACAACCCAATTATCATATGGTTTTTAATGTAATGGATTTGAATAAAACAAGTCAAATTATTTCACCTGAAAGGAGTAATATGTGATTCTGATATTCAGTAATATTGCTGACCCGTGACATGCCAATCAATCCTGTCTCTGAAAACAGAGCTATAAATCTATACACTGTAATTCAAGCATGAAATTTTTCTCTGCAACAAATAATATGGTCTCTTAATGCAGTGAGTTAGATATGATTTGGGTTTGAGTACAAATGGTTTTAAGTAGAGAATATCATCTGCACAGGGACCTGCTCCCTTAGTTTGTCCCAACTTGGGATGGGGTGATGAGCAATGGAATAATGTACGCTCTTACTAAAAACGAAGCAGAATTCTGTCAGAGAAACACATCCATTCTGGCACCCGGATCCTGGATATTTTTGTTCCTGACCATTTACTATTTGTTGGGTTGGTCAGTGGACAACGGAAAGTTGTTCCAAAACAACCAGATGGAAAATCGTAAGCTCAGTGAAACCCGAGAATTTCTGAAGAAGTGCCACAGGCAGCAGGGTGAGGGTGCCAACAACAGACTGAAATTCCCCAAGCGACAAAAGTGTCATCTGTGTGCTACAGGGGGGTTAAAAAAGACATAATATTAATTGTCATCCAACCAACTTCCAAAAAGCAGTACGTCTTTACTTCAAGCCAGCCTCCTTAGGCATCTACAATTAATCCAATGAAATCCCTTTAAACCGTGGAGTGCAGAACCTGTCATCTTTATCTATTTTATTGGTGAGGCAGGGTACCCACTTTCTAGGGAGCAGAGCTCTCCTCTTCAGCGCTAATTCCAACAATACACTAATTCTATGCTAATGATGCAATTCCAGCCTTGAGAATTCACCATTAAGCCTAGTAAATCGAGGAAAACAACAACACATCTTGTCACAGTTCTTTTGGTCTTTAGTTAGATCACCATTTGAAAATGAGGAACCCTCTCAAACTACATCTAAATTGCTCTTGTTCTAGGTATTTCCTGAGGGAAAGCTTAGATCATAAGAAAGGAAAAAAAAGTAGGTTTGTTCTGTTATGTCCTTATTTCCCCCCCAAATAGATAAAAATCCATTACTACCTTCGAGTTGAAAGAGAACCACTGCAGGGGGAAAAATCCACTCAGAAACAACCATCTTGAGCTATTACTAGCAGCTATCTCCTGCGTAGCATTTGCTAAAGGTCTGGCAGTATGTTAAGAGCTTGAAGTATGTTCTCTTATTTAATCCTTATAACCTCATGAGTCAACATAAAATTATCACTCCCATTTTACAAATAGAACTAGGAACCTTGAAGTTGACCTCAAGGTCACACAGCTAGTAAGGAGCCCAGGGTCGCTTCATCATGACCTTTGCTAGTACATAAGCTTTGCCTATAGTTCTTGGGGGGGTTCTAAGTGAACTTGTTAGTCTCTTTAATCTAAATGAGAAATCTCCTCTTGAATGAAAACTGATTTCTTGTAGGTATTCTGCAGGGAGAAAAATGCACATTGGCAGAGCCCAGCTATTGACTGGATGTTAATTGCCCTGGATATTGCAATCATCTTGAAAGTAAACAGGAAGTCGCAAATGCCAACATTTTTCCAGGTCTCATCTTCACCGTGAGTGGACCAATGTGTTGTCCTAGTCACTTTTCTTCCTTGAATTCTCATCATTTCATGAAAAGTATTTCTTTTCCTCTGAGTGTTAGAAGAGGTCTTACTTGATCACAGAAGTGATTTTCAAGGTCATCGTAAGAAAACAGCAAGCTCTCTGGAACCAGGCACACTTACTGGAGGTCAGATGGGCACTCCACTTATTTCCTGAAATTACTTTAAGCCCTCGAAACTGATACCGATCTGGAAGTTCCTGGATGTTCTGAACACTCAAACCACAATGGGTTGGTGGAAGGAGAAAGTCACAAGCTATTTCCATGGGATTACATTAATGGGATTTTCACTGGACATTACAATGAGCAAGTTGAAATTCAAGAACTTGATGAGATCTCCGTAAAGACAAAGAATTGTAAGGCTGGAAAGAATATGATGATCACCCTCACTTCAAAATCTACCGAAGGAGTTACCCCACTTCATTCATTCCTTGACTGTGTTTTACGGTTTAAAGTCCTTTTTGGTACCTCCCCCAAAGGTTCACTTCCATTCAGACAATATGCATTCCACATTTTAAATCTCACTAGAGTGTTTCCTTTAACAGTATATTTTCCAAGCTATGCCACTTATGTTATTGTAATCATGGGTAAAATGACCACATTTTGTGGAAAATAAAATCAGGATACATGGTCCAGCAGAATATGTTTCTGATTTATGAGTTTATTTCTGAATAAACAAAATGTGATTATCCTTTTAATGAACTGCCTTTATTGAAAAGCATATGTTCTTTAAAAATTTTTGTTGGAGTATAGTTGATTTAAAATGATGTGTTAGTTTCTGCTGTACAGCAAAGTGAATCGGTTATACATATACAGATATCCACTCTTTTTTATTCTTTTCCCATATAGGTCATTACAGAGTATTGAGTAGAGCTCCCTGTGCTATACAGTAGGTCCTTATTAATTATCTATGTTATATATAGTAGTGTGTATATGTCAATCCCAACCTCCCAATTTATCCCTCCGCACCCCTTTCCCCCCCGTAACCATAAGTTTGTTTTCTACATCTGTGACTCTATTTCTATTTATTGAAAAGCATATGAAGACTTATAGGTAGACTGCCGTAGAAAACCCTATTTGCATCGTTCTCCAACATTGAACAAAAATAACAGTCACTGTTATAAAAAACCCTAAAGACTTAGCAACCTCAATTATCCTAACAGTTAAAAAAGAGTAACTTATCACCTTGAAAGTAAGGAACACATTTAACATTTACAAGTCAAAGTAATTATTTGAGTTCAGTAAGATGTGATAGCATTTCTATCACTAGCTTTTACTTATAATATTTTGAAATCCATACATCAAGGCTATTTTAAAAATACAAAGGACTCTCATATATTAACTCATTAAAGCACATAAGAGCCACTTAGAAATTATTATTATTATTATTATTATTTGCAAATTCTGTCTATATAATCTATTACTTGAGATCTTCCAAGTGGAATGCCAGAAAACCAAAGACAGAATTTAGTACCATTCAGTAGATGTAATCTGGTTTCACTCCAGATGCCTTTCAATTTTGTTTTCTACTTCTTTACAGTACTTTGACCCATGGCATTCCAGGAGGATGGGTTCCACGAATCATCAGGAGCAATAAAAAAGTGGGGAGGGAGAAAGAGCGTGGATGAACAAGGAAACAGAATCTGCTCCATGCTGGAAGAACTGTCCTCTTCCTCCCTTTTCAAATTAACTTTTCGCTCTTGTCTTTCTCTTCCCCCCTGCCCAGTTCCTCCTTCTAAACTTCCCAAACTCTTGGCTGAGGTCTAGATGGAACTGTAAAACACACACACACACACAGAACAGTGGCCAGTGAGGTGGGAATAGCCACACCTTAACCTCACAAGAAACATTTATAACAAGAAGAGGAAGTTTTGGATGCAAATGAAAGTTTGTTCCACTGGGGCCATTTCCAAAGGGCAAGCTTTTGGTGCTTCTTACTCCCTATTACAGCACGGAATTAACTTAGAGCAGCAGAGACCAGAACTCATGGGACCCATGGAGATGGAAGCTCATCAGCCCCACACCACCTACTGCTCCCTGGTTCTACGCGATCAAGCTCGGCTGCTCCATCCCACTCCCGATTCGATCGAAGGGCCATTCGTAGGGGATAGAACATATCCGTAGTATGAAGATGAATTCATTTATTTGTCTGATTGAGAAACTTTAAAGTCTAGAACAGCTAGATCTATTATACTACACCATTGACTTACAAGAGGTCCATACATCCTCAATAAATCCTCCCTTCCTTCTTCCTAGGCAAAATGTGTCCTTCCTTAGCACACTATTCAGGGCTCTCCTATCACGCTGGTAACTACCAAGGATGATTATTTATAAGCACAGCTCTCTTCCCCATCATGCTGTGAACTGCTCAAGGCCCTGTCTCCATCACTTTGGCATCCACCACCCATTCTTCGGTCTCTCTAACGCTTTGCAGTAACTGAGAGGTGGGGCAGTCCATACTGGCTTTTTAAGTGAATACACAAATGAATAAATAAATCACCTTTGGTTGTCCTTCAAGTGAATGAATCTCTTGTCTCTAGGAAAAAATATGGCGTACGTTATCTTGCCACTATCCTTTATCAGAAAGGAGGTAGGCACCGTGAGATCTGAATTACTTCCTCTGCCTGATCTTATTGACTCTCTGTACTGTACTATGAAGGAAAGGCTGCAGGCTTCCTGTTTGCTAAAAGCAAATGTGCTCGCCCTTGATTGCCCTTTCTGGTCTGCCCTCAGTTCCTCAACGACCCCCTTCACACCGAAGTGCAGCTTCCCACCTTGGCGTGGTTGCGCTGCTATAAGGGAATCCACGTCTTCTAGATGTTAAAAATGACCTTTATTCTTTATCAACCATATTCAACATTAATATCAACCATATTCAGCTTTGAAGACATGTGAAGTTAGTCTTGGGACTCAAAACAGAAAAATAGAATGACACTGAAGTCAATGGTTGTCATAAGTAGATACCTTCCAAGAATTTTTTTAAATTAAATAATTAAATTCTCTTTAGCAACTAGGCTGGTATATCTTTTTTTTTTTATAAGTTTATTTAAGTTATTTATTTATTTTTGGCTGCATTGGGTCTTTCTTGCTGCGCGTGGGCTTTCTCTAGTTGCGGCGAGCAGGGGCTACTCTTCGTTGCGGTGTGTGGGCTTCTCATTGCGGTGGCTTCCCTTGTTGCGGAGCACGGGCTCTAGGCGCGAGGGCTCAGTATTTGTGGCGCGCGGGCTTAGTTGCTCCGCAGCACGTGGAATCTTCCCGGACCAGGGCTCGAACCCGTGTCCCCCGCATCGGCAGGCGGATTCCCAACCACTGCACCACCAGGGAAGCCCTAGGCTGGTATATCTTCAGTAACGCTTCCCATTGTAGCCATGATTTGTGGTAGGATTCAGATAATTAAATTGGATAGGCTAGTTTTCAAAGTCATTCCCATTTTTGTAGGAATTCCCAGGAAAGAAAAACTGCAGCAGAGGTCAGAGGGCTCATGGTAAGAGGAAAAAGTCCACAGACCCAGTTTCAAATCCCCACCCCAGGAATGAGAGCGTCAACAACAAGAGATCTGCCTCGGAAGCAGAAATAAGATTCTAGAGACGCAGCTGAAAAGGAGAAACAAAAAGCCCGACATGAAACTGTCTTTACAGCTTTGAGTAAATAACCATTGAGTGTCTAAGTAATCACTGAGTGTTTAGCCTTTGACAACACTGGATGCAGGGATATTATGGAGCTACATTTCAAAGTTTCTCCAATTGCAAAAGGAAATTTAATTGCTGAATTATAAGTCAAGGCTGTAGTACTCCCAAAAGGCGGTGAGCGTGATATAAAAAGGGTTTATTTAGTTTCTGCGCACGCGTGGCCTGGCAATGCTGGCAGTAAAAACTTAGAACGCATCAATAAATGTCCTAATAGCTGAGGCAGTACGCTTCCGGCCAGGTAAAGGCAACACCTGACAGAGGCACTGCTTCCCTACTGCTGTCATGCATGTCAGGAAAAGGTGTCAACTGTTTGCCTCAGGTAAGCGAGTCTCACTGGCTGAGAGAGAGCCAGGACTCTCCAAGGTATTTTGCAGAGTAAGAAACACTTTCAGAGGTTGAAGAGAGGCGATCTACCTGAGCTCTGTTCATTATCAGCACAATAGTGGGTCGTCTGCAATATTAGGACGGAAATATCAGAACAAAAGATATTACCGTCTGAGAGCCTTTGGAGGAATCACAGACTGCGTCACCTGGAGGCTACTAATGGTGAATTTACCAAAACGAATGAACAAAAGCTCCACGGACCTCACTCACCTGGGTTGGTGTATTATCCTCTGATTCTTTAAATGCTATTCCATTCATTTCCTTTTAATCCCTCTTACAAAACGCATCTGCAATTGGGGGAGACTCAAATGTAATATTGTGAGCACTCCACGTTCGTGGGTTGATACACGATCAGAAATTTACCAAAGGGTCTCTTGAGATAGAATTGGGACTTTCATTCAAATCAATGTAGGTTGTCAATTAAGAAAGATTTGGATTTGGTTTGGGGTTTTTAGGTAAAATATTCAGGCTCCGTTTTCTGTTGACTTAAGAAATTATCTATCTCTTATTTTCCAAATACATTTTTCCTCTGGATTTTTAGTCACTGTCTTTAGGAGCTGGCCATTCTAAATATGTACCCTGCATGAATGTATGTAGGAATTTAGCTTGAATAGCAGAATTAATTTCTTTTTTTTTTTTAATGCCAGTTTTTTTTTTAAATTAATTAATTAATTAATTAATTAATTAATTTTTGGCTGTGTTGGGTCTTTGTTTCTGTGCAAGGGCTTTCTCTAGTTGTGGCAAGCGGGGGCCACTCTTCATCACGGTGCACGGGCCTCTCACTATTGCGGCCTCTCTTGTTGCGGAGCCCAGGCTCCAGACGCGCAGGCTCAGTAATTGTGGCTCACGGGCCCAGTTGCTCCGCAGCATGTGGGATCTTCCCAGACGAGGGCTTGAACCCGTGTCCCCTGCATTGGCAGGCAGACTCTCAACCACTGCGCCACCAGGGAAGCCCTAATTTCTTTACTGGATGATAATTATGGAAGTAATTAGAATCAGGGAATGAGTTCCAAAGTCCAGTCGTTTTAAAATATCATTAGACGTATACTATATGTCATCATCCTTTATTTCTCGAAAGATGTATCTCTCATTTTAAAACATAGTGAAATGTTTAATTTATAAAAAAGAATGGTCTGGTCTGGCATGTGAGAAGGTTGCAAGTTGTCACAGCCTCCTGACAACAAGTGAAAAACTGAACAGGCTGAAAATCAACAACTCTTCTGAGATGCTTCAAAGAAGTGAGGTCACAAGGCAAATCGCTGTCCCCAGACTTGGAGACAGGACAGGCGAATACAGAGAATCACGACTTTCCAGAGCAGAAACCTCTGCGGGAAGCAGCTGGGGGAGGGAAACGAGAACTGTGATGGACAGTTGATGGAGGCTCAGTGTGGATGAGACTGAGAGATTAAAAACTCCAGGAGAGGACAGATCTCTCTCTGAGATTCTGATGTCAGTTCCTTTGCGCAAAATACCTGGAAGTGGGGATTGCTGACGTCTATACCGAGTTTTATAGGGGCTGCACCAATTTGCATTCCCATCAACAGTGCACAAGGGTTCCTGTACCCTTCACATCCTCACCACATCCTGGCCAACCCTTGTTATTTTTTGTTTTTTGATAATAGCCATCCTAACAAGTGTGACGTCATATCTCCTTGTGATTTTGATTTGTGACGATTTCAAAGGTGTATCTTACTCTCTTACTGATAGTAAAGTTCAGTACATGTTATTATTCTTTGAGGATCTACAACAGGGGGAAGGAGCATTCACTAGTTTTTGAAAAAAAATCCTGTCTTCTATGCCATTCACGATCACAAGGGAACATGAATGTCAAAACCACAGAGTAAGAAATTCAGCTGAAATTTACTTAGAGAGTTCCCACTTCTCGTCATAGAACCCAAAATGCAGCTCTGCCATACCAGGCTACTTCTCAGAGTAAAACCCAACCGGTGATTTGGGGTGCTGACAGCATCAGTTCTTATTTACTTACTGCCCAGCCTGAGGAAGGCCCTGGGCTGGAGACCTTACAAATATGATCTCTTTTATCTCACTAGCCACATTTCACAGATGAGAAAACTGAGGCTCAGAAAGTTAAAGGTAACTGATCTAAGAACAGACCTGTGGTTGCCAAGGGGGAGGGGGTGGGGGAGGGACAGAGTGGGAGTTTGGGGTTGGCAGATGTCAGCTATTATATACAGGATGGATGAACAACAAGCTCCTACTGTGTAGCACAGGGAACTGTATTCAATATCCTGGGATAAACCACAACGGAAAAGACTATTTAAAAAAGAATGTATATGTACGTATATATAACTGAATCACTTTGCCGTACAGCAGAAATTAACAGAACATTGTAAACCAACTATACTTCAATAAAAATAAAATTAAATGAAATTTTTAACAATAAAGTTAACTGATCTAAAGTCACACATATAAGAAGCACTAGACCTGGAATTCAAACTCCCATACATCTGACTGGAAAATCCATACCCTCTCCACAAGAACAAGATCAAAATTTGAACCTGACTCATAGATATTCTAGGAGGAAAACTGAATTAGAAGTCAGGAGACTTGTCCCCATCCCAATCCTGGACCAACCGTGTCACCCGAACAAATCACTTCCTCTCTCTAAGCCTCAGGTTCCTCCTGTGTAAAACGAAAAGATCCAGAATGATTTTAATTGCAATAGAGCTCCACATTAAATAAATTACTGTACAATGAGTGATCATAAATAACCCTCAACACACATTTTAAAGACAATATTGTAAACAGTATACTTATGACAGAAGCATCTAGACCAAAGCTGACAACACTAACTTAATACGATAGGTAGGGAAAAAAGATCTTCTTTATTACTATTACAAATTATTGGAGTTTAAAGTTTTGAGTTACCTATTTGCAGGCTCAAAACTTCTTGCGTTAGCTCCTTCTTTAAATTTCTCTGGTTACCTCTGACTCGGGCTAAATGAAGCACAGTTCCTGCTTTGACCCCCCCCCGCCCCCCCCCCCCCGTTATCTCTTTTTATCAGAATCTTGGTCTGAGGTCCGGCCCAGTCAGTCCCTTAGGACCCAGATAACTGTGAAATTCTGACGCCAATATTCTGCTGACGCGGTGTTCATAAACTCTCTTCCCTTCGGCCAGACCACATGGTCACCAAATATGTGAGGAGAAACTCACGTGAGATGGAAGCTTAGAGAAAAACACGAGTGCACTTTATCACCCCAGCATCAGCTCGCTCTGGAGATTCACATCCCTTGTGCCAACCCGGGCTCGGGTGCAGCTTGTAGGGAGCCTGTGGCCCACTCTGAACAGCCTCTGAGCCTCATGATGACTTACAAGTTGACGTGGGGGGACTTTCTAGAGCCCCAGCTTCATGACAATAACAGACTATGTTTCCCCACACCTCCACATCCAGAGCTCACGTGCAAATCTCACAATGTCCTTTGCCATTTTACAATCCTAGAAAGCTCTTATCCATCTTTCTATGCTTGGTTTAATCATCACCTCTTCCGGAAGGACGGCCTCTATAAAACAGCTGCAAATCATACACCAACTATTTGTTCCTAAGGTTTTTTTTTTTTTTTCTAAAACCCACCATAGTGTAATATAATCCTATTTGTACAGGTTTCTCTTTCCTCATAAACTAGAAGAATCTTGATGATAAGACCTATGGCTTAATCTTTCTCTAAATCTTTCAGAGAGCCTAACAGAGTCCCTGGTACATGGAAGGCCCAGATAAAATATTTTTGGGTCAATAAATGCATCAAAATACTATTTAAGCAACAGGTCCCTCTGCTTAGAAAAACCTTCAAAGACAGAGGTAATTAGCCCTCTGCGTACCAGCAACGTTTGGTATCCATCCAACATCTATTTATTGAGCACCTACTATGCGTCCCAGGCTCTTTTAGGCTCTGTGGGTACACCCCGAAAACAGATGCAACATCCTGCTCTGTGAAGGATTACATTTTAGCGGGGAGAGACAAGCAACACTAGAAAAATAGAGTTTCTTAAAAGATACAAAATCCTATGAAAGAAGCAGGGGAGGAAAGTGCCAGATGTAAAGGGGAAGGTAACCAATTTATATAGGGTAGTCAGGTGGACTGCACTGAAAATAACAGTAGTAGTATAAACAGTAATAATTAATGATAATAATACAGAGGAGAAGAGGAGGAGGAGGAGGAGGAGGAAGGGGAGAGCAGAAGCATAAACAACAAATAGCAACCACCAGTTGCTTTGTCTGTTGCATTGATAATTCACAAGGCAATCACACATAAAGTTTCTGGGGTCCAAGGAAGGTGATTTATCAGATATGCCCACATCAGATCTTTCTCATTTTAGCTCCTGGATATAACATCATCTACTTTACTCTTAGCCTATAAGAGTAGCCCCCCGGGAAGGGAGAGAGAAATTTTGCCCCATTAGTGAGACTGATGGGTCAAGGGATTATCTTGCATTTTGGAAAACATGTTCTTACGGCTTCTTTGGTTGTGTAGGGATTTATATCCTGCGGAGCTCGAATCTCAAGTGAGAAATGATCTCCCTCCCTTGACAGTGACATTAGTATAGCAATAGCAAACTGTCAGGAAATTTTCTAGCATGATTACTCTCAAGTGGATGATTTGTAATTGTTCTGAATAACCTATTATTTGATTGACAACAGTTGATGACACTGCCTCACTTTGGCGTTGCTGTGTTTGTGTGTGTACATATGTGTGTATATGTATGTCTGTGTGTGTATGTATATGTGCATGTGTATGTTATGTGTGTGTGTGTACACAGCTGCACATTTTGTCTATAAAGTGACACAAACGTATCATAACATTCAGCAGAGACAACAAGGTATTGAGGGAAGGAAGAACTCTAATAGACATAGCTAAGTACGTGTCAATTTCTTCTTGTAGGTAACACAGCAGAAAACCTTAAGGAAACTGCAGCAGAGACTGCTAACATGCAGGAAATTTTAGATTTCCTCTTCTGGGTGTCCACGGACCTTTCCATGACACAGAGTTATCACTGGTCATATTTTTCCAACTCTGTTCTGAAGACAGTTTCTTTCCTCAAGCTAAACCAAGGTATTGTGCTGCAACATTCAAATTGGTCTTCAGGAAAAATATACAACAACAAAACTAAGTTTGTTAGTGGAAACATCTCAATTTTAGTTTTCTTTCTTTCTTTTCTTGAAATATCATTTGTACCCAATTTTCTTTTTCTTTTTTGTAAACGCTCGAAGTAGATTTTTATGTACAAATTATGAGTTCATCAACAATAAAGATAATTATTTTTCCTCTCTCTGTTAGCAGTTACCAATTAAAAAAAATATGTGGGGAGGACTTCCCTGGTGGTGCAGTGGTTAAGAATCCGCCTGCCAATTCAGGGGACACGGGTTCGAGCCCTGGTCTGGGAAGATCCCACATGCCGCGGAGCAACTAAGCCTGTGTGCCACAACTACTGAGCCTGCGCTCTAGAGCCCACAAGCCACAACTACTGAGCCCACGTGCCACAACTACTGAAGCCCGCACGCCTAGAGCCCGTGCTCCGCAACGAGAGAAGCCACCACAATGAGAAGCCCACGCACCGCAACGAAGAGTAGCCCCCGCTCGTCGCAACTAGAGAAAGCCTGCACACAGCAATGAAGACCCAACACGGCCAAAAATAAAATGAATAAATAAATAAAAATAATTTGGGGAAAAAACTATGTCATTCCCACAGCCACAGTGATATGATACATTTAAGAATTGTCTTAACATCTAAAGTATATGATAAGTATATCACAGTAATTAAAAACATGGGCTTTTGGAAGCCGACTCTGGTTCTAACTTCGGGCCTAGGGTGATCGGGGACGAATGACCTAATCTCTATGTTCCTCAGTTTTACCATTGTCAAGTGGGGATAATGAAAAACCTTTCTCTTATAGTTTTAGGAGTTAAACAGATTCGTACATGCAAAGTCCTTAGAGAAATCTCTCGCACAGAATTAAATGTCAATAAGTGTTATCTATTTTTGCATGACATGGGAAATGGTAAAATTCCATCAAAAAACATAAAAGAAGAGTTGAATAAATGAGGATACACATTATGTTCCAGGATGGGAAGAATGCTTATTATAGTGATGTCAATTCTCAATTTTTTGGGCAAGTATCTTTTACTTCTGATCCAAATTCAAGTGACAGCAATTCTTTTTGGAAACTGAAAACATGACTATAAAATACAGCTAGGAGAATAAATTTATTCTGGGGAAAAATGGGAAACTAGAGTAATGCAAGTATTACTGGGTGTTATAAAATAGCAATAATTAAATCAGTGACGAAGAGGTCAGAATGAACCAGCAGATAAATTTAAGACACTAGAGGCAGATCCTAAAATGTGTAAAAGCAGAATATTTGATAAAGGTCACAGCACAAACTAATGAGGAAGGAATGTACTATTCAGTAAAAAATACTGCAGTAATTGGCCAGCTATTTGGAAAATAAATCAGTTTAAGCCTGTCTTCATACCTTACACCAAAACAGCATCCGGGGAGTTTTTAATTAAATCAAAATGAAGTTAAAGGAAAATAGAAGTAACGATATATTTGATCACCAGACGGATAATGAACATTTAAGTAATGAAGAAATTGTGCCTTCACTCTCATTGTCATAGGTGGTATTTATTGAACATTTACTGTGTGTAAGGCAATGTGTAAAGTGCTTTACACAATTTTCTCAAAGCCACAGATGATGTAGATACTCTTACTGACTCCATTTCAGAAATACGGAAGTTGAGAAATATGGGAAATTAAAGTTAGGTCACACGGCTAGGAAGTGGCAGAATCAGAGTACGGACCTGGGCAGTGTGATTCAAAAACCTGTGGTCTTAGATTTTTTTACTACTAAAATACGGATAATGGAAATAAAATTGGAGAGGAGAAGACAAAATGGTAAAGGAAAAAAAACAAGGGAAAGTAAAGAAAAGAAAAAAAAGTCCAATGTGTATAAATGAAAACGTAAAGAGAAGACGTACAAACGGATAATAAACTTGGAAAAAATTAAATTTGTGTAACATGCAAATTGTATACAGCTGCATACACACAAAACGAATACACTGAGACACCTTTTTCTTAACATAAAATCCTTTCTTTGTTCTCCTTTACAAATGATCATAGTTAGAACTAGTTAAGATCTTGGGGAGGCATCAGTTCTGTTTTCCAGAAACGACACACCAATTTACACTCCTCGCAAGGGGCAAAAGAATAGGAAGCCTTACAAATATTCATAGCTTTTTGACCTAGAAATTCTACTTCTAGGAATCTATTCTAAGGGCAATTTTGGGAGTGCAGACAAAGTTTTAATCGCAGAGCCATTTATTTAAAAATTTTTATTAGAATAGGACATTTTTGGAATAATCTAAATGCCCAGCAATAAGAGAATGGTTGAGTAAATGAAGGTATCTCTCTGAGATACCATACTGTATTATACTATAGCTTAGGGGTCGACAAACTGGCTGTGGGCTGAGACCAGCCCACTGCTTATTATTTTTCCTGCTTTTGTCAATAAAGTTTTACTGGTTGCTTTCCTGATGCAAGGGCAGAGTTGAGAGATGGCTACAGAGACTGCATGGCCGGCAGAGCGTTAAACATTTGTTATCTGGCTCTTTACAGAAACAGTTTGTTGATGCCCGTTGTAACCAGTCCATTAAGTTATGTTTATAAAGAATTTTTAATGACAAGTTTAAATGTGAAATTCGTAACTGTAAATGAAAAATAAATTATATTTTTCTGTTAACACAATATTTACTTACCAATAATGATGCGAATAATAAAAAGGTATGTTACAAAAACAGCACCTTGGTATATCACAATAGTGAATTTTAAAATGGAATGGATCTACACGAAGATTTTAGGCTCATTTAAACTGAAGTATCTTTTTTTTTTTTTGGTAAATTCTTTCCTAGTACAAGTAATTCCTACAAAGTGCATCATATCTTTTTGCCTCTACACAGCCCATGCTGCACAAACATTAATTTGTGATAATTTATGAAACTTCAGTCCCCAAAGGCAAGCAAGCCCAGGCCCAATGGTGATGTCATCTGTCATCTATGTTACCCTTAAAGGGCAACTTTCGCCCCCAGCCAACTTCTTGATCCAATGACCATACTTTTTCACAGTACATAAAAATCTGGAATTAGCCCACTGACCTATTGGGTAACCCTTGCCTGGAAAATTAGGTCAGTACACTACTATATCTGTTTTTAGGTTCTTAAGAAATTGCAAAGATGAGTGTAGACCTTCCCTAACGGCTCCACCTTGGAAAACAAACAGTGCCTTCCAGTGAATAAATCACCAGGAATGAGATGACAGCACAGAAATCTGTGCTCACGTCTCTCAGTTGTTTTCTGTCTGGTTCAGAAATCATTAGCACCTGATAGTGGTTTCAGGGTTCTCCCAGCGGGGAAGGGCCAGCTTTCTGTCAGATAAGGGACAATCTGTGGAGACAATACCTAGGAAACAAAGAGGCTTGCAAACTTTCAAAGAGTGCACTATGGGCCTTATTCTCAGAATTGCTTATGTGAGTTTCATGGTAGAAATAATATAAGAACAGAACTTCCAATAAGGATAACTAATCACAGGTGTTGTTTTTTTTTGTTTAAATTAGAGAAGACAGTCTTATATCAAAGAGTGAACTGATCAAGTTCTATAGAGTTTCTATTAAAGAATTGACTGTTTCAAGAGGTGCGTGTATTATTTCCAATTGCTCCCACTGGCTGAAGTAGGAAATGGAAAAATCAGAATCGGCTGTGGGTCCTAATAGTACTTCTGATGCAAAATCCAACTATCATATTTGGAAACAGATGTTACATTATATTTACTTGGGCAATTGGTGTGTCTTAGACATGAGTATTTTTTTCAAATTCAAGATGGACAGTACCAAATATTTAGTTTATATTGTTTTTATGGCTTGCTTGTTTATTATGTTTTTAAATAAGCTTTCAATTTATCCTTCCTTCCTTTAAATATTTTTGCTTACTTAATCTGTTACAAATACTCTGATATGTATGGTGAATACAGACAGTAATAAATTACAATCCCAGTTTTTAAGAAACTCAAAGCCCAAAAAGAGAGAGAATAAGTAATGGAGAAGGACAATGAAGAAAGTAAGTGAAAGCTTGGTTGTATAAACAAAACTAAAAGGAGATGTGGGGAAACTTCACACCGCAACAAGGTAGTGTTTTAAGGATAAAGGAGGAATTCTTTGGGTAGGCAGGATGAGAGAGTTCATTTCAGGTAGAGGGAAACCATGTACAATAGCAAAGAAGCATGAATAGCTTTGAGCAGCCGCATTCCGTGGAAACTGTGAGAAAGAATTCAAGGACGGTCCAGAGAGGTAAAAACGCATGATCACAGAGAGTTCTGTACGCCAAGACAAGGAGCCTGGATATATCCTCCAGGTAGCAGAAAAAGCTTTTCTAACATTTTAGAAGTATCAATCAGGCAACTGTGTAGAGGATGGATTTCGAAGAATCACGGACAGAGGCCAGTAGGATAGAACTGAGCTAAGACAGCAGAGAGACAATAATAGTCATGATGCGCAGAGCAGAGGAACGATACTTGGAAATGTTTCCAACAGCACTTTCATTAGAAATATTTATAATGAGAGCCACTTAGGTAAGTCTAAATTTTCTAGTAGCTGTATTAAACGGGTAAGACAATACACGTGAAATTAATTTAAATAGTATATTTTATTTAACCCAAGAGATCAAAAATATTATTATCTTAACAGGTCATCAATGTAAAATTATCTGTGAGATATTTTACATTCTTTTTAGGTACTGTTTTTGGTATCCAGTGTGTATTTTACATTTACAGCACCTCTCAGTTTTGACTAACCACATTTCAAGGGATCAATGACCACATACATTGGTGGCTACCATTTTAGCCAGTGAAGTTTTAGAAAATAGAATCTGCAAGATTTAATTGCCAACTGGATTAATAATAATAATAAAAGAACAACAGCTACCATTTAGTGAGTACCAAATATAAGGCAGGGATAATGACTGTATATTATTTCACTCACACTTAGTCTTGTGAGGTAGGATTTTTTTTTAATTAATAAATTAATTAATTTATTTTTGGCTGCATTGGGTCTTCGTTGCTGCACTCAGGCTTTCTCTAGTCGCAGCGAGTGGGGGCTACTCTTTGTTGCAGTGCACGGGCTTCTCACTGCGGTGGCCTCTCTTGTTGCAGAGCATGGGCTCTGGGTGCATGGGCTTCAGTAGTTGTGGCACGTGGGCTCAGTAGTTGTGGCTCGCGGGCTCTAGAGCGCAGGCTCAGTAGTTGTGGCGCATGGGCTTAGTTGCTCCGCGGCATGTGGGTTCTTCCCGGACCAGGGCTCAAACCTGTGTCCCCTGAATTGGCAGGTGGATTTTTAACCACTGCACCACCAGGGAGGTCCCGAGGTAGGATTTTTTGATACAAGTTTAGAGAGGTTAAGTAACTTGACCAAAGCCACGTAGCTATTTTAAGTGACAAAATTTGAACCATGATCTGTGGGATGGGATAGCCCAGACTCCTAACCACTAGGCTCTATTGCTTCCCAAAGCAAAGTAGAAGAGGAGTTGAGGTCGATTCTGATGATTCTAATGTGAAAAAGCTGATGGATAATCATAACATTCTTGGCTATGGTAGTTGAAGGAAGAATCATAGGTATGGAGAAGAAAATAGCCTGATTATAGAGTGGTTAACTGAAAAAATGCCGTTTTCCCTCTATTGTTTGTTTACTGTCCATCACATCAAACTAGAGTGTAATGTCCCAGAGCACATATTTTTTTTGGCTTTTTTTGTTGTTGTTATTACTATATCACAAATGCCTAGACCAATATCCGGCACTCAATAAATATTAAATCAATAAATGAATGAATGGATGGATGGGTGAGTTAAGATCCATAAGAAGATGCCACGAATGAGGCAATCGAGTAAAAATTTGATATAGAAGATAAAGATCTAGGAGGTACCATATTTAGGAGATGGTTAAATATGTGACACTGACCAAGAATCAACTTGAAACACGTGGCAACGCAGAAGAGGGAACCAAGGGGAATGATAATCTGAAAAAAAATCAACATTTAAATGGGTTTTGGAGGAGCTGGAGCTGCAGAAGCAAACTAAGAAAGAAAAGTCAGAGAAATAGAGGAAATAAAAGAATTACATTAAGCAACTCAAGAGAGGTGAGAATTTCAGAAGAATATGTATCAATGTCAAATAGGGAAATGACGTGACAGTGACATACAGAGATTATGGTGAGTTCACTGTGTTTGGCAAGACCTAGTTCACTGGTTACCTTCGTAAGAGTAGTTTTGTTAGCATAGAAAGAACAAAAAAAAGGTTGAACCAGGTTGACAAACTCAGGAAGGCCAGCAGTGGAGAGAACGAATGGGGATGCTTGGTTATGCATGACTTATAATAATGACCTACTGGGAGCAAAAAAACCTTCTGAAAGTAGGAGATCCGTTAAATTATGGTAGACCTTGATCAGTAGGTAGGTACAACCCTTCTAAGCCACTACTCAGGTGTGCAAAGGAGTCACCTTATTTTCTCAGTTCTTTCCTTTCTCAAGAAGAACGTAATCCATTCAGGAAATTCTCCTCTCTCTCTCCTTGCAGTCACTTCTGAGTTAGTGCTTCCGTAAAACGCGGTGAGAGCGGAGGGGAAGACTGCTGATCATCGGTTGGCATCTGACCATATCATAATCCCCAAGTTCATCGTTCTGCTGCACTTGCCCCTTCACCCTGCACCTACGGAGATGCCCACATGCCTGTCTGGTCTGGGTGCTGCCACCCATGCAGACTTCCTATGTGGGTGCCCTTGGCTCATCCAATGCCATATCCTTTATAAACGCATAGGTGAACTTGACTCTTTCCCCAGACCAGTCTGGGGTCACAGGAAGCTGAGTGGGCTACACCAGGTCCTTTCTGCCCCTCTTCCATTTCCACTCAACTCTTCAGGTCGTGGAAGTGCTGGGAATCTGGGAGCACGGAGCCCAACTCCTTTCTATCCTCAGGAACTAGAATCTAGGGACTCTTGTCTTTCCTATCCCTGGGTTTAGTCAGAAAGGGGCATAACACAAGCCCAGTCATTTCCAACTCCCCTCTCAACCTTGCCCATGGGAACCCTAGTCACGGTGACCTTGGACACTGGCCACAGTTGTGTCGTAAACTTTTCAAAACCAGATCCCTGAAAGACTCTTGAAGGCAAAACTTTTCTGTTATCTCTACTCCCTCCCCTCTACTATGAGTTGTGAAAGTCTGTTTTTAAAATTCTGTCTTCATTTCTGCAGAAAACACCCAGGTTAAGATACTTCGCCTGGTACTCACAGCATCCTTTTGTGGGGCAGGCACCGGGAGGAGGCAGCTGTGATAAGCAAGTGCAAGAGGGTGCGCATGGGGAGAAACACGTCGTTAACCCTTCAAAACGGTATCCAGCTGCACCACGGACGACTATTCAACGTAAACTGGTACAACCACTATGGCGAACGGTATGGAGGTCCCTTAAAAAACTAAAAATAGAACCATCATATGATCCAGCAATCCCACTCCTGGGCATATACCGGAGAAAACCATAATTCGAAAAGATACGTGCACCCCAATGTTTCCTGCAGCACTAGTTACAATAGCCAGGACATGGAAGCAACCTAAATGCCCATCAACAAAGGAATGGATGAAGAAGATGTGGTATATTTTACACAATGAAAGATTACTCAGCCATAAAAAAGAATGAAATAATGCCATTTGCAGCAACATGGATGGACCTAGAGATGATCATACTAAGTGAAGTAAGTCAGACAGAGAAAGACAAATACCATATGATATCACATATGTGGAATCTAAAAAAATGATAGAAATGAACTTATTTACAAAACAGAAACAGACTCACAGACTTAGAAAACAAATTCTAAGTTACCAAATATGGTTACCAAAGGGGAAAGGTGGGGGGGCGGGTGGATAAATTATGAGTTTGGGATTAACATGTACACACTACTGTGTATAAAACAGATCATCAACAAGGACCTACTGTAGAGCACAGGGAACTCTGCTCAGTATTCTGTAATAACCTATACGGGAAAAGAATCTGAAAAAGAGTGGATATATGTATATGTACAACTGAATCACTTAGCTCTACACCTGAAACTAACACAACATTGTAACTGTACTCCAATTTAAAATAAAAATTAAATTAAAAAAATATGATCCAGCTACACCATTGACTACTATTCAACCACTAAGAATAACACTGTAAATTAAAATGCAATGTCACTGAACAATCTTCATACAATATTAGACATGTAACATGCAGATTATAAAGCAGTGTGAACAGTAAAGATCCATTTTAAAGTTTTGAAAGGATCAATACTTCGGTGCATAGAAATATGCTAGAGATACATACAAGTTGATGATGATGCCCTCAGGCCATTGATATTATGGTTATGGCTTCTCTTTTCCTCTCTTTTTACTTTGTTTTCTAATTTTGTATAATGAATACGTATCTCTTTTGTAGAAAAAAAGTAAAACCTAGTTTCCATTTTCTGAAAGCTGTGGCGGGTAGGAGAGTGAAAGGCAGTTGCTGGAGGGCGATGTGGAGTCCAAGGAGGGTTTTGCTGGGAATGGCAGACACCCGCGCCTGTTTGTACCTGGGGGGATGGAGTCCGTTCGAGAAGAAAGGGGGGAAGATGCAGAGAGAAGGGGTTTGCTGTTGGAGTAGGGTCTTAGAGGAAAGCAGAAGGCCTGGAATCAAAGATCAAAGGGACAACTGGAGGGATTGTCATGATCCAGAACAGGAGCACTTCTTCTGTTAGGAACAAAGATGCATGTGTGCGTCTAAATATTTCTAGGAAATCAGAAACAGGGACACAGAGGGAATGGGCAGGCCGGACGAGAGCTCACCTTCCTGGGCATGAGCGGTGCTGCCTCGGCACCCTTGCTCATACAGAATGGCTCTTCCTATCCACTCTCCACCCACCCTGCAGACGCAGCTCCAGCCTACCCACCACGTGGGGTCTCTGCAATTTCCCAAGTCTCCAGGGATCACCACTTTCCCTGGATGATCAGAACCCAGAACCCCCTGGGGAGCCTGTCAAAAATCCACCTGCTCAGGATCCCACACCGGGAGCATCTAATTTTATAGCCCAGACTGGTGTTTCCTCAAATGCCATGTGCACAGGAATAGCCCAGGGACCTTATTAAAAATGCACAATCTGATTCAGTGGGTCTAGGCTGGGGTTGGAGGTTCTGTTTCCATCAAGTTTCCAGGTGATTCCCTGAGACCACACTGAGCAGCAAGGGGCTAGGGTAGGACTAGAGAAGCTGTGTTTTTATTTCTTTTCTGATTTTAATGCAACCCGTCTAGAAACAGCACATGGAACGGCATTCAGGAACTACCACTCACCATGACACCTCTGGCTGTTAGCATTTGCTCTCCTGTTTTATTGCAGTTATTTATGTACGTACGTGTCTGGCTTATATCTTTCACTGAACTGCAAATCACTGAAAAACAACGATATTTAATACCCTTTGCATCCCTCCGTCTGGCAGATGGTCCTGGGACCCAACCCCAAAGCCATGTGTATTCGCGTAAGAACATGAATGATGTTGCTGCTTTAATGCTGATGCGTCACAGAGAAAGGGGTTCCAGAGTTGCTGCTCTAATAGAATGGAAAGGAGGAATGACTTTAATTTTTGAGACTTCATTTGCATGTTAACATATGCAGTTTCTATTGAGTATGGCAGGATACACATCGAAAGCCATGGTTCACCCTCTCTGGTGACACTTCCCCTGTTTCTCTGCTGTATTTATGATTCATCTGGCCTTGGATTTGCTTTCATTACCAGGTGTCCTGTTTCCTTCTGCCCACACCTGACTTCAGGATGCTGAGGTCAGCTACTCTCCTTTTCAAGTGCCCTGCATCACACTGCACCCTCTCTTGAACACCTGAGAAGTATAAAATCTAAGGTCAACGTAGTTTTTATGCTGTCCTTTGGGGCAGGGAAATATAAAATCTTAGCTCCAGGAAGGGTCTACTTCCTGCTTTTACTGGCCATAAAGGTTTCATGGTGCAAGCGGGCGGCATAGACAGAGACACGGAGTCGACGAACCTCTACAGCAAGTCTCTTTCCTACGTAAGGGCTAACCTCCCTTTCCATCTTGAAGTGGCGTTAGAACACCTGTACAGAAACCCCACCACAGTGCTCCACCCCATTATGTGTGCAATTCAATGACTTTTAGTTAAATGTACCTAATGGTGCATCTGTCACTATAATCCTGATTCAGAACATTTCCATCACCCCATTAAGATCCCTCAGGCCCCCTTTACGGTTAATCCCTGTTTCTGCCCTAGCCCAAAGTAACCACTCTTTTTTTTGTCTCTCTATATTTGTATACTTGTATTTCCATATAAGTGGAATCATACTGTATGTAGTCTTTTGTGCCTGGCTTATTTCACTTAGCATAATGCTTTCAGGGTTCACCCATGTTGTAGCCTGTGTCAGTACCTTTATATCTTATTGCCAAATAGTATTCCATTGTATGCAAACATCGTATTTTATTTAGTTAATGAAAATTTGAATTGTTTGCAGTTTTGGCCTATTACGAATAATGCTGCTATGGACATGCATGTACATGTTTTGGTGTGGCCATAGGTTTTCATTTCTCTTGGGCAGATACCTAGAAGTAGAATTTCTGCTTTATACGGTAAATTTATGTTTAACTTATTAAGAAACCGCCAAACTGTTTTCCAAAGTGCTGAACCATTTTACATTTCCACGAGCGATGTAAGAGAGTTTTTGTTTCTTTATATCCTCTATATTGTATATTTTTTATTATCACCATCCTATGAGTGTGAAATAGTATCTCACTGTGGCTTAAATTTGCTTTTCCCCAATAACTAATGATATTGAGAATCTTTTCATATATTTTCTTGGTGAGATGTTTCAATTGAGTTGGTCTATTTTTAATGTAAAACGATCTTAATGCTTCTTCCTCTAAACAGATCTCACTTATGCATGTGATGACAACATAAAACTCTCAAAGACCAAGCACTTTGCAAATAAAAAGGACTTAATAATATTAATAGTAGATACAGCAATAAATGCACTTTTAGAAAATTTAAACTTCGTTTTACAGTGTGCAATAACAATGCTTTGCTAACCTGAAAGTTTTCCATTAATTGAGTTGAATTTCAACTGGCTTAGTTCTTTTGTTTCTTTTTCCTTTACTGTCTTTGCCAGCCCTCCCCCCACCAAATTTGTCAGTATTGCTGTAAACCTAAACCTCATGGCAGGCTATTATGGCATTGGGGGCAGATGGTGAAGGTTTCCATGAAGCAGAAAAGGAAACAGACCTGTCTTAAGTGAGGTAAGTAAACACAGAGCACATGGATGGTGAGAACTGAAATGGTGTGTTAAGTACAAATCAAAACTAGAAACCATGACTACCAAACCTGTTTTGGAAAAAATTACCTTTTTTGGAATATGGCTATTAAAAAGCATACATAAGCCCAATGTTATTTCTCTTTACCTTTGGAACATGGCCATACGCCATTATTTGGGACAATAGGTAAAATATTCACCAACAGCAAAATAGAGTAGAAGAGATTATCTGATAATTTAATAACAATCCCAAATTTTATAGGGGAATGCCTTTTGTTTTTTCTTTATGAAAACAAAAATGATTGCTTGTGTGAATCAAGGAAGGAGGTAATTATTCTCTTCTCCAGCTGTTTTTTTTTTTTTTTAATGTATGGTCACAATTGTTAAAACGAAGCCAGAAAATGGCTACTTGTTCTTCTTCTTTGTGTTTCTTCTATTAATAGGAAGAGACTATATGGAATGATCGTCCTTGTTACCTATCACATAGGTATTGCCTTAGATTGAGCTGGAAGACTCCTGGCTTTTTTGTTGCTCTTGCTGTGGCTTTTGTTCTTTGTCCCTTGTTTGTTGTTTTGCTTTATGATCCATATTTTGAAAAAAAAAAAAAAAGACTTAAAGATTTACACAAACTCCCCTTCCCTCTTCACAAAATAGAACAGAGAGGAAAATGTGAGCTCTTCTCTTTGTGATAGAAGGAAGTTACTTTTTTAATCTTCGGGGTCATGTGTTGTTTTTGGGCAGAACTTCAAAGTGGCTCCCACTCCCTGTGGAGGTTTGTGATTCCTCACAAAGAGTACAATGTAGAAGAAAAGGCAGGAAGAAGCGCAGCACATGTCAAACTTGCTCACAGCGGTGACTCCAATACACAACAGTGTCTCGTAGATAGTCAGCAATCTGTAAATATGTGTTGACTGACTCTGTGACCACGAGAGATAGATGAACACACATTATTCTTGAAAAATTTAAAGTAGGTCTTGTTTGACTGGAACGACACTGCTTAATATTAAAAAATAAATAAATCACTGGGGGGAAAAAAGAAAAAAATATATATCCCAAATTTGAAACATTTAACTAGCAGACCTAGAAAATGACTTCAATGGAATCAGTCTCTGTGCTGTCATTCAAGGCCCTTCAACTATCCATTAGAGGACAGTTTTGCAAAAGCCTTGTACGTCCCCCCCTCCAGCCCCAGGCCTTTCCTCCGCACGCACAGTACAGAACACAGTGCTTTGTAACAGTCTATGTGCAGCGAGCAGTGGAGAACACACAAAGGACAAGCAACTGACAAACTGCAAATTTTCTATGTCTTCCAAGAATCGTATCCTCTCTCCCCAAATCCATCCCTGCCTGCAAAGCAATTATGTACTGGTATACGCAGTAAAACATAATTATAAAAGTTTATAGATTACTTTGGCCCACTGTCAAATAATAGCTAATAATGATATATACTAATCATTTAAATAGTCCAATGCTTACAGTATGCCCAATAGCCTGTTAAAGTAGAATTTCTAAAGCTCTGATTATCTAGTCAGCTGCTAAAACACATTGGCTATCCATTCATAAAGGATCAGTATTTAATTGCATTAAGAGAAGAAGTAGCGATTAATTCTAATTTCAAAGGCAAATAATTTTTTTTAAATGCCAATTTGACCTTGAATTCATATCAAGACTTTTCTTTTGTAACTGGCAAGGCTCCCTAGTTACTTAATTAGGCTAATGTCAAGAACGAGCACATAATCAGAAAGAAAAAGATTTAAAAAATATAATAAAAGGGTGACAGAACTGGTCTAGGATTTTAGAGTTGCCCTTTTAATCACCAACTGAGATAATCAGAGGTTTTATGGAATAACTACACATGCCATGTGTGTGCAGCTTCACAATGACGGTTATTATCAATATTACCTTACCTTTGTGGGCTTTCCAATGCACAATATACTTTCATATACATTATCTCACATAATAATATATCCCTCACAATATGAGAGTTATTACAATTATGAGAGACTTAACTAGCCAAGGAAACACCACCAGTAGGTGAGAAAGCAAAGAGTTAAACCTTGCTTGATTTGATTCTAAATGCCACAAACTTTTGAGATATATCTTTTAGTTCACAGGTAGGAGAGTTCTTAGAAAAGGCTTTAGATTAACAAATCAATATTCATTAGTCACGCTGTGAGAAACATTTACATAAAACAAATAATTATATCTCTAAGAGATGCAAATGAAGAAACATTTCTTACAGATGTTTCTCTTCATTAAAATTCCTTAGTTGATAACAGAGTATTTTGAGATCAAAATCTAAGAGAGAAAGGCAGAGTGAGATTTAATATTTCCATGTCAATGTGCCTTACTGCAACGCCTTTATTTGTATCAACATATTATCTTCTTCTAATAACACGCAAATGAAAAGCGACTACTGCACATACAGGAACTAGAGGTAAATCGCTTAATTTTGAACCTCCGACATGGCATAAAGGCCTTGAAATTCCCTAGTATGGCTTATTTATTTTTCTCTTAGCGGAGGCAGATTTTTCAATTCCATTCTTGGCCATAAGAACTTTCACCTGTGAGTAAAAACCACAAGAACTGAGGGACCACAGAACAAGCTAACTTTCTTGGTCAGATGCTATTTTCATCGTAACCTAGAAGGTGCAGTTCTAGCCGATGACTTTAGATTTTCCCCCATTTGTGGTCAACAAAGATCCCACAGCAAGGACTCGAAACAAGCTGAAAATAATCCTGTTGGCTTTATGACATGAGTCTGAGTTCAGCCTTGCCTAGAGCTTGGACTGTAAGGTAAAGTCCACCCACACAGTTTTCAGATAAGAGGATGGAAGTTCTACTCCATCCCTGAGGCATGGGGCATCTTGCCAGCATCGAGTGGCGGAGCAGGATGGGCACAGAATTTGGGGTTGAACAGTGCTACCCCAGAATCCTGGTTCTCCCACTTGCTGTGCGACTAGTTCACGGACCTGAGCTCAATCCCAGAAAGTAGCTGTAAAAGATCAAACGGGAACATTCCTAATGTGGTGCTGTCCCATTATCAATACTAAATGCTGGGTCTTTTCCTCTCTGTATCAAAACTGTGTGTAAAATAAAACCTCAAGGATGGTACATTTGAAAAGGAAAGGTAAAGGAGATAGAAGAGGTATTTTCAAGACGTGGCAGTTGGTGTCTCAGAGACCTTATGCTTATACACATACCGTTAACAGTTGGAATACAACCCAGAGACCTTATCAAGCCAACAGAAGCACAGGGTCTGGTCCCTGCTACTTTTCTTACCTCATCTTCTACCTCTCACCCTCACTGTCTGAGCTCCTTGCCTTCCCTTGAAAGAGGATATTCCTTAGGACAGCAAATTCAAAGACTTCTCTGTCTGGAAAATTCTACTCTCACGTATTCACAAGGCCTCTCTCTCACTACCGATACTACGGATTGTGTAGCATCTCCTCAGTACAACTTCCCCGATCACCCATGGGATTCACATACACACAATACTATATTTAAAGTAGATAACCAACAAGTTCACTGTAGTACTGTTTACAATAGCCAAGACATGGAAACAGCCTAAATGTCCATCAACAGAGGAACGGATAAAGATGTGGTACATCTATACAATGGACTACTACTCAGCCACAGAAAAGAATGAAATAATGTCACTTGCAGTAACATGCGTGGACCTAGAGGTTGTCATACTGAGTGGAGTAAGTCAGACAGAGAAAGAGAGATAGTGACTGATACGGCTTATATGAGGAATCTAAAAAAAATGATACAAGCGAACTTATTTACAAAACAGAAACAGACTCACAGACTTCGAGAACAAACTTATGGTTACCAGGGGGAAGGGTGGGGGGAAGGATACTTAGGGAGTTTGGGGTTGACATGCACACACTGCTATATTTAAAATGGATAACCAGCAAGGACCTACCGTATAGCACAGGGAACTCTGCTCAATATATTATATTCACGTGTGATATAGACTGAAACCCTTACTTGAAAGTGATTTCATGAAGTCATGTAAATATAAGAGAATATGGTGGCTTATTTGGCCACAGAATGCTGGCGCAAAACGAACATTGTGTTTCCCCGTTGAAAGCCTTCCGGCGTGGCCACCAGCTTCTATGTTATCAGCTCACAGGAGTCTACACCTTTTCCTTTGAGTCACTTCCTATAAGCTGCTCACTTGATTACGGTAATTAAAGAAAACTTCTTCCTATGTGAAATAAGGTGTGAAAGAACAATCAAAAAAAGTAAAATGGTGAGAACATTTCTCCAGGCAAAAGCAATTTCCCCTTTGAAAGAGCTCACCTATTATGATCTCTGTGGAGGCATCTATTTTCAGTCTATGACTTCCCCATGATGAAGAACAAACTCATCTCAGGGAACTAAAATATCAGGATAAGTCATAATGAACTTATGAACAATTTTAGTCCTTGACAATCCAAACTCATAAGATATAATGTCATTAAAATTAACTCAGAACAATAGTTTCCAAGGAATTAGTAAGGTTTTCTTTGGGAAGAAAACTGTTCTCTTCCCCCTTTATTGTGTTATATTTGCAGCATAAAATATAAATACATCTCCCAAGGTTCCTAATCTATTTATTGGTGGAACTTAGCTTATAAGATGCTGAGGACCCTACATCCAGAAACATGTAATTTCCAAATGGTTCCTTCTACTCAGAACTATGTTCAATCATTCAACATACATTTTGAGCTTTTTTATATGCATGGCACTGCATGTTGTTAAATTTTAATTATAGTGTTATAAATGATTTTTGAGAGTCTATTGCATACAAAGCACTATGTCAAGTGCAACTGGAGAAACAAATATGATCAAGGCATGGTCTCCAACATCAAAGGGTACCGAACGTAAGTTGCGGTTTGGACCATCAGAGAATCTGTCATCTAGGTAGGGAGAAAGGACAGATGGGTGACAGAAGTCAGTGAAAACCCCAGACAGAAGGGCTAGAAAAATAGGAAAAGAGAAGGAGGTGTCACTTCAGGCTCTTTTAGTAAGTGGTTTATCTTGGTCATCATCCCAATTATAGGTGGAGGGAAAGAAATTCCTTTTACCCTTTGATCCTACTAGGCTCCCGTTAGTATAAACCATAAATCCCTCCAGCTATTACCTCTAGCAGCTTTTCATATCTGGCCCCATCTTACCTCGGGCACGTAAGTAAATGAGGCTACTTAGCAGTCAGACATATGTGTGACGACTTTACAAGGTTTCGCATGGGAGGATTTAGTGGTCCATCTGCTCTCTACTTCTGTGGCCCATGAATAACAAAAGTGCTAATAAACGGGATGCATTTCTGGACTGTGCAGGGAGCCAGTCTCTGTACTTAGTTACAGTGAGGTTTTGCTCTTCTCAAGGGGATTAAAATCGAAAGTACCCCAAGAGGAGCGACACTGAAAAGCGTCTTTCCATACCCATTTCTTTGGGAGAAAAAGGGTAAGAGAGCATCAGTTGCACTTTGTATCTTGGTGAGAGACAAGGAGTATAACATCTGATTTCCTAGTAGCTAATTACCCCTTTAATATTGTGGCGGGGGGAATCCTAGGATAGGTAGGGCAAGCACATCATTTATCACCTGTCATAGTCCATTCAGACCGCTATCCCCAAAACACCATAGACTGGGTGGCTTAAATAACAAACAGTTCTCACAGTTCTGGAGGCTAGGAAGTCCAAGATGAAGGCACATTCAGGGTCTCGTGAGAACTCGCTTCCTGGTACATAGAGGGCTGTTGTCTCACATGGTGGAAAGAGCTAGAAAGCTCTCTGAGGTCTTTTTTATAAGGGCACTAATTTCATTCATGGGGGATCCACCCTGGTGACCTCATCACCCCTCAAAGGCCCCACCTCCTAACATTATCATCTTGGTGTTTAGGTTTTTAACACATGAATTATGGGGAGACACACACATTCATTCCATAGCATCATCCAAACCTGGATACATTTCAGAATGAGGGGAGCACTATTAATCATTACATCTGAATAACAGGCTTCAACCTTGATGATTCCAGAAAACCAGGACCATGTGATAGGTAGGAGGTGGAATTCCATTTTTTTTTTTTTTTTTTTTTTTTTTTACTGTGAATCAAAAGGAACATCAGATATACCTGTCTTTGCCTCTTGTAGGAAAAACTCTGGACACATTGCCTAGCTTAGTTAATCAGATGCTGTGGCCGGCATTTGACCCTGGAGTGGAAAAAAAATAACAAAAGAGATGCATGTAGAAAGTCAGAAAAATTTCAGTGTAATATGGGGATTCCCCTGGCATAGCAGGAAACGTCCAAAAGCAATTCAGTTCTGCAGAGCAACAGCCAGTGTCCAGGGTTGCTGGACCCCAGAGGCAGCAATAATAAAGGTCAGCTGATGAACAGTGATGTCCCAAAGTCCACTGGGGACACCTTGAAGGGACCTTTCCTTCCTTGATTTCTGCTTGAGCCTGGCTCTCCAGCTTAAATCTGAGAGATCCTACAGATCTCACGAACTACCATTTTTCCACCTAAGTTACCCAGAGGTGGTTTGCTGGTTTCTATTTCAACCAAGAACTCCAACTAAAACTAGTATAATATTAGATTCCTTAGATAATGATGAGGATACTTCTACTTGATGATGGTGGCGATGATCATTTGAACTCTAGTGCCTCAGTTATTAACTAGGGATTGCACTGACAACAGAATAGCATTCCCTTTAGAAAAAAAATCTCTAAATGCATCTTTCGATTGTTAAGGACTTCTCTAAAAATAGCCAAGAAATTTTTAATCCAAATCTTTTCCCTTTCTAGTCTCACAAAAATATCCATAAGGGCATTCACAGAAGTCCTATGAAAGAAAGAGCCTGAGATATTTTAAGAAGTCACACACTTCTCAGTTGAAAGAAAACATTCAAGACTTTTGAGGTCCTTGTCAAATTATTTACCTTCATTTTTAGATGTCACAGCTGAAGTACTGGAATAAACAGATATTCATTTGGAAGATTACAGATGGTGAATATTAATTGTCGCATATATCAAATTATAATGGAGCTTTGTAATTACAGTAAATGGATTTTGTAATTGCTAGAGGCCTAGGGAAGGGGATAAATGTAAAGGATGCTAGAACACCAAGGAAGATAAATATTTGTGGGGCTGTAGGTGTATAAGGCATTTGTTGAGTGTTTCTAATTTAGGAGAACATAAAAGGAGAGCCCATGGTTCCCATCTATGAATTGCAGGTACCATCATAATAAAGCAGAAGTCACAACCTTATCCAAAAGGCAATTGCCAGAATGCCTTAATTGGACCAGTAAGAATCAGAACTTACTTCTATTAATTTGGTTTATGAATAAGTAAGTCATTGGGAATCACCTGATACCACTCTTACAACCAACAGGAGGGGATCTGGACCAGTACGAGCAGTTTCTGGTTTTGAATCCAATAATACTAAAGAGCCCTGGACTTGGATTTGAACCACCTTCAGACATGTCCCGCCTGTTCCAATGACAACTTAGGACCCCAGTCACCTTCTTGGCTTCTGCCTTGTGAGCAGCTATTGAAGGTGGGGGACCACGCTGTGGTCCATGATAAATTCCCCAAAATTCCTTCCATCACATGTCATGTCCAGCTCGAGAGAGAAAGCCTGAACTATAGTACAGTATCGCTCTGAGATCAGGGGTGGGAAAACAGGATATAAAAAGCATTTGGGATTGACACGTACACACAGCTATATTTAAAATGGATAACCAACAAGGACCTACTGTAGAGCATAGGGAACTCTGCTCACTGTTCTGTAAGAATCTAAATTGGAAAAGAATTTGAAAAAGGATAGATACATGTAATATGTATAACTGAATCACTGTGCTGTACACCTGAAACTAACACAACATTGTTAATCAACTACATTCCAATATAAAATAAAAATTAAAAAAAGCATTTGGAACCATTTATTTCTTCCCAATCCATTGCAGGTACATCAATAGAAGTGGGGCTTTTTGTTTGCTTTTTTGTTTTTTTGCTATTTTTTAGAGTCTGATGTTAGGAGTGCTGATTTTGGCCGATGAGGGTGGGTTAAGAAGAAGTGGAAGAAATAATTTCCTCACTTACTTCTTCCTCTAGTTAACTTAAAGTCCATTTGAAAGAAAAAGTCAGTGGTTACCACCTTATCACATACATTTCTGGACATAATTAACAGTCATAAAATTTAAAGAGTTCACTTCTTTTCCATTTTTCCACGTGGTACCACAGGAAGAATACTGGACTAGAGTAGAGAGACCTGCGTTCCTGTCCTTGCTCTGCCCTAGACTAGCCAGGTGGCCTTCTCTCAGCCTGTGTCCACATTTTTTAAATGAGGGGTTTCTTTTTCTCAAAACGACTCCTAATGCCCTGCTTTTTTTCCTTTGTTTTCCTTATTGAAGGTATCCAAGATTCTTTCTATAAGTTTATTTTTACTTGGAGTCACAAATTATGTCTACTTTTTCATCCCAGATACTCAGCAATTCTCACGTAGTACATAGGAAGCACTCCAATGTTATTAAACGAATGAACGGATTAAAGGATGAAGAAGTATATTCTAAATATAAACATACATGTTTTTCTTTATCATTAAAAGGTATTTTATTGATCTTTTCCTCTTATTTGGCTTCTCCCAGAAGTCTCCCAGACTTTGCGACATGGATGAGAATTCAAGTATTTTGTTTGGAACGTGATCCTGGGAAATACAGAGAGTGCCAAAGTGAGACGGGGGAAGAGAAGCTAAGAGAGTTATCAAGACAGTTCTCACTGGGGGTAATTAGAGCTTGACCCAGCTGGGGAAGGATAGAAACCAGCAAGGAGCATGCAGCAAGGAGCAAGGGAGCTGGGGTTTGCAAGCACTAATGCCGACCCGTCATTGGCCAAGGGATGAATAGCCTAGGTGACCAGAGGAAGCCCTCTCAGGTAAACAGATGAAGGTGCTGGCAGTTGGCAGACAGACAAGCATGTACCGATACGGTAAAGGCCAAGTGGTTTACATCAACAGTGCCTACTCTAGTCTCACAACATTATTCTCTCTCTTATGCCTTCCCGTGGAGCCCTGTGATCGCAGTAATTTCCCTATAATACACTTGCCCCTTTACTTACCTTTATTCCTCACTGGCCAATAATCTCCTTGAAGGCAGAGCATATGGCTTCTTCAAAGCTGTATCCTCAATACCTGGCCTAGCATAGTTCACTTATATTTGGGGACTAAACGATGAATCTATAATAAGGGCATAATACCACGAACTTTATAAGTTTATACAAGAACCAAATTAGATAATGTTGACCGAAGCATATTGAGAAGTGTTAAGTGCTCTCCATATCTAAGAGAAGAATGATGGGGAGAAAATAAATACTGTCCCTAAGCTAACCATGCGAGGTTAAGAGTCTGCCATCTTTCACATCAACACATCTTCTTTAGTTGGCTGTAGGACAAGATGTGACCAAGATGTCAACAAGTTTGAAAAAAGATGGACAGCAGTGAAGAATTGATGGAGAGCTTCTATCTGGTGGGATCTAACTGGTTGAGAAATACGTAAAAAGTTTGGACCAGTAAAAGTACCTCTCCTAGATAGCACTCAAGGGTGACCTGGGATAGAGGTAAACAGGGAGGAGAGAAAAGAACAGCTTTATCTAGGAATTCTTCTCTTAAACACAAACTCCTTCAATTTTAAAATGGTGAGAATAAAGTAAAAGATGATGTTAAGGGAATTTATGGCCCCGGTGCTGTTTTGATCCTTAACAAGCTTGTTTATGAAACCAAAGGCCAAAGAACAAGGCCAATGTTTTCCTCAGTGATATGAAAAGAATCATTTCCCTTTTTTTTTTTTGACCACCAAGAATTGAATCTTTTCCATTTCCCACACCAGATTTGAGAAACCTCTCAAGTCTTCATACCATTCCAAATAAGCTGGAAGCCGCCTGCAAATGGTCTAGGAGCTGAGGACATTCTGCCGGACAGTAAGATATACAAGTCACAGTCTCTTTTACTAAGACAGAACAGGCTTTGGGAAATCAGAAATGGAATTTTACTTCATTTGTGGAGAATCTGTAAAGACTGGCTCTCTTTAGACAAAGAACCGGGATTGGTTGGTTCTCAGTACATTTGGGACAACACTGGAGAAATATTAAATGTAGGATGTACTTATGAATATGCCCGCGCTTCCCCTGCTACAGATCCCAGAGCCACCTCACCCTTCCTTGACAGGAAGGCTTCACTGAGGCCACCCATCTTGGTCCAGTCTAGTGAGTTTCACCACCTGGGAATTTCAGAGAGGAGTTAAGTCCTCAACCCTTTTGTTTCCAGGATACCCCTGTATTTCTCATGTAAATTTTCCATATCGCCCTACCCTACCAGCAGAATTTCACTCTACCTGAGGTTATGAAAAGATCACGTCCCCAGAGCACTCAGATCCTAGTTTAATCAAAATTCAATTGTTTGTCCTCACCAAGAACAGTAGATTGACACCTGTGTGTATCTCCAGCAACTTCTTAGGGAATTTCTCAGATCAACAGGTATCATCCCGAAACACAGAAACCTGTATAAATTACCCAAATGATGGTTACCTCACATAAAAATTGCAATCTTCACTGGGTACATCACCATACATGCTATACTTTTTTATCTTCACAATAGTATATGTAGTAATTATTACCAACTTTAATTAATGAGACATTTTTGGGTGAGAGTTGGGGGTGGACCAATAGTTAAGCTTTTAAAAGTTATGTAATTGTCCAAGGTTATACAGCCTATAAACAGAAAAGCTAGAATAAAAATATAGGCAAAATCTAAAGCCACAGTCTTTCTATTACAATATACTGCTCGATGGATTTTCTTCCTTGGAAGCTTTAATAAATAGGGAAGATTTTAATCACTCTAAGAATGTTTAGATGAATGTAGCCTTGCTTAGAATGAGGGGATGGATTAGAAAAACCTTAACCCTTCTCTCCTACCATGATTTCATTACTCATCTGGGCTGTCATCTGCTGATTAAAAAACGGGAACTTTCTTGTGCCCTGAGTATTTGCAAGCAAGTCATGTGATCTCATTTATAATATACGGGTTCCAGCAGTATTTGCCACTGTTTTCCTCTGGAAAATGCCACACCACGAAGCCCTGACTTAACAAAGGGAATCCACTGTAAATCAGGACCATTTAAAGCAATGTGACAGTAACAGAATTAAAAACAGACCTAAAAACATTACTTTAAAGAATGACAGGATATAAATGGAGCAAAGTCCATTTTTTCTATCAGTGGCAGCACACAGTGTGAGAACAATGCTCATTCTGCTTCCAATCACATGTGTCTGTCCAGCAAAGGAAGAAGTTGTTTTCTTCAACATGTTTAGTTTTGGAATTAGTAGTTTTTCGTTTTGGTGTGGCTTTGAGACGAGGAAATACATCCCTATTTCTCCTCTGTCATTGTTCTCATTTTCTCCCGCACCAGGTAGACAAAGTATACATTACAGAAAAGACAACAGGAACCAGCAACATGCCCTAGATAAAAAAATAATAATGTCTCCTCCAGATCAAGGCAACCGCACAAGACTAAAAGTTGGAATCAGCCAGCATCTGAGGCAAACCCAATCTTGAAATTAATGTTTATCTTGTTGCAAAACAAGTCCTACTTGAGGTTCATTTTTGCAGTGAGTAGAAACCCAAAATTGCCATGTTGGACCCATGGTTTTCCCTGACAGATTTCTTATCTCACTGCATCACGGATAATATGTGGGAGAAGTTGCAGCGTAAGGGATCGGCAGGACTGTCCACTGACGTTCGGCTGCCTGGGAAACAATCAGATACTAAGCTCAGAAAATACAGTTGCCATGACTAGACACGAGACCTGCCAGCCCTCTCCCATCACTTGTCCTGACAGAAGGCCCCTGAGGCCTGTGCTGCTGAATGGGACCGTAGAGTTGTTTACATACCAACATCTCCTTTATAATTCTATGCGAGGCCTCTGGGCATCCCTCACCCTTTTCTCCAATATTCTCCAAGTGTAAGTGTTGAGCTGCATTATGAAATCAGATTGGCTACAGATGAGGAGATACCCTCCCCAAGGATACAAAACAACTAATGTTGCAGTTAACTCAGAAGACCCCAAGTCTTAAATTGCTGTCTCATATGGAGTCTCAAAGTTTCTTTGTAAATGTATAAGATGAATTTTATATGATGTAAAGTAAAAAAGATTACATATATATTTTTTCTCACGAAATAGAACATCATTAAAACAAGAAAGAGTACCTCTATCATTTTCTGCAGCGGTACCTCTGTCTGCTTACAAACTGAAGATAGGATTGAAAGTCACAGCTCTACAAAGGGCAAGCTACGTACTCACAACTGGTTGAAGACAGACACAGCAGAACAAGCTGGAAATCCCTGAGTGTTTTTAAACCTGTTCCATTTGGGGTCAAGTGGATGGTAAGGACCTTGCTTTAAGAAAACTAGTTATTTCTGCCAAAAATTGCATTTCTTGTCTGGCTCACTGCTATCTGTCTCAGGAACATTTATGGCAGGCTGATTATTTTCTGAGTGATTCCAAAATGTTTAGACTTTTAGTGCAGCATATAATGTTCTATTACTACCTCAGGTGATAAAAGGAAGATGCTGTTACTAGCTGATAAATTCACCACCCTTGTGGCCATACATTTTATATAGCATTACCCTGAAGGGATACATCAAAAGCATATCATTGGAAAATAAGATTTTAAGTTCAAAAACAAAAACTTTAAAATAACCCCTAAATGTTTACTGTTTTAGGACACAAGCCAGCTTGGACAGATAAAAACGGATGAATCCAGATTGCTCCCTGAATCTTTACATTGAACAGTATATTTTTTTAAAGCCTTAGAAGTCATCCAGCCAAGTTCTTTCTTTATTCTACATGTGAGGAAACCAAAACCCGGTAGGTAAACTGCCTTGTTCAAGGTCAAAGAGGAAATCTGAACTGTGGTTGCATTACGTTTTATTCACACCACTCCCATCAAAATTCAAACGTGACTGAGATGGGAATAAACGGGAAGTGAAAGCTCCTGAGTTTCTGCTGCACAGGCCTGCTGTTTTTCTCACTTTGGCCATTCTGCAGAATTTGTCAACATAAAATCAGCTGCTATTAGCTTCAGACTAAACCCTCGATTCCCTAAATCAGGGGGAAAGGAACTGAAATGATACTTCCTCAACTCAATAGTGGAAGTAGATGGGTAGTAAATAAAAACAAAGTTTGCAAAATATACTCAAGACGGTTATCAAGCATGAATACTTGCAGGTAGCTCCCTAAATGCCATTTTAAGAATCCCGGAATGGGATCCGAGACCAGGGAAAAATATTTTGTGAGAAAACGTTCTTCTCGGAGGTGTTGTTAAGAAGACAAGTTATCAGAAGGCTGTGCCAGAGAGAATCAGAGTTAAGAAATGGAGGGTCAAATCCTTTTGCGGAAGAGGGTGTTTGTTATCTACTCACTCCAGGATCTGCACACGGCAGTGTCAAACCAGCCTATGGACAATTTTTTCTAGTCGAATCATAATTAAATGGTAAAGCACTTAATACTAAAACTTGATGGACAAAATTGATGTGAGGAAGTTAATTCCAAGCTTTGCTGAAGTCAAGATAGATCACATTTATCTTACATCCTTCGGGAACTGGGTCTGTCAGTCAGTCACAGAAGATTAGAATCATGCAGTTACAGAAATCTGGAACAGGCAGAAACTCAGAGATTAGTCTGGATGCTTTGAACTTATTCAGTGTGAAGCGACAAGGAAAATGCCGTATCTGTCAATGAAGTTGCTGTTGAGGAGGGCTTGGGAATGACTGCACCAAGTCAGGGAACAAGGCAACTGTATAAAAGAGAATTAATTATGCCGTGATTCACAGTCACTGGCTGTGCTATAAATACATTTATGGAAGTGTTTTTCTTTTCCCTTTTCCTTTCCTTTTTCTCCAAAAGGCTGCGTGGATGAGCCTTGTTTCCAGGGCTCATATAACTGCACCTAGAATCACAGAATGTTAGAGCTGGAGGGACCCTCAAGGTTTGCCCAAGGTCCTCCACCGGCATTTTACAGGTGAGGAAACTGGAGCCCAGAGAGGTCAGGAAACTTTCTGGAGGTCACGGAGTTAGTGCCCCGCAGTCTGGACCCCTGGTCTGCTGAGTCCCAGAGCGCGGTGCGGTCCACCACACCTTGTCATTTTCCAGTGTGGGCAAAAGACAGTCCCTGGACGGGGCGTGTTTCTTCCAGTCAGAACTCAGCCCCAGAGCCCTGTGCAGCCAGAGAACCTGAAGCATTTCCTTCCCAGAGTTCACGGGTATTTCTGATTGTCACTTTAATGAGAAGGTATTTTTAGCTCTTCTCCTCCCATGAGCATTCTTCCAACTCACTTTCAGGGCTCCGGGTTCAAGCTTCAAGGCCAGGATAACTTTTTTTTTTTTTTTTTTTTTTTAAGAAATCCAATTCAGTAAGCTTTTAGTGAATGCCTTCAATGTATAAGGCATTGAACTGAGGGCCTTGCGAATGGAGACGTGAATGAAATGGATCCCTATGTCGGAGCAGCTCACACGGGATTGTGGAATGGGGAGCAATGAGCTTTGGCCAGGAAAGTGGTGCTGGGAACTTATTAGAAATTAGAAAAGCAAGGCGCTAGCCTCAGACCTTATTAGGAGTTGGGCAGATTTAGTTTCCCAGCGTTGCTCTCCCACTTACGAGTTATGGGACGAGAAATGTGTTGTGCTTCCACATCCTCTTCTGTAAAGCGGGGTCACTAGGGGGTAACCACGCCCTAGGTTTGCTACCAAGATTAAACGAGGCAATGCATGAAGAGTCTCTGCACGGGGCACAGGGGGAAATGCCATGAATGCTTAGGGTCACTGTTATTACTTGCAGACACCTAGAACGAATAGGTAACTAGAAACAGTCCAAGCTGAGGACTGCGGAGCTGCATCGACAGGGAAGTTGACTGTGACCATGAGAAAAGGCTCAAAAGAGGAGGTGACCCTGCGTGATGGGCAGGGTGTTAACAGGTAGACTGGTGGGGAAAGACAGTCCGACAGATTTACCAGCAGGAGTCCAGAGCCGAGTCAAAACATCTTAGGACACAGAGAATGGCGACTAGTGGGGACATCCGGGTGTCAGGATGTGAGAGGGGGGTCGGAAAGAAATGGGGTTGAGAAGGGAGGTTGGGACCAGAACCTAAAGCCACTGCAAGCCTTTGTGTGCCTGGGAACCTCGTGCATCGTTATGAAATTATGTTGTGTTGTTTCGACGTTCCTGATGTCTCAGGAAACTCCAGTGACACAGCGTTTCCCTGTGGATGTGCAGGTGGTAAAGCCGGGGCTCTTCATCCTCATTCACATTTATCCTCAGTGCTCTGCCCTGAAGGGCTTCCCATCACCTGCTGATTTAGAAGCCCAGGATCAGAAAGGTTGCTACAAACTGTCACAGGCAAGAGGTGCCTGAGGAGACACGATGACTAAATACCATGTGGTCTCCTGATGGGATCCTGGAACAAAAAAAGGACTTTAGGGAAAAACTAAAGATGTCTGAATAAAGTATCGACTTTAGTTAATAATAAAGGATCAATGTTGTTTTCTGCATTGTGACAAACGGACCATACAGGTGGAAGATGTTAGTAACAGGATGACTGGGTGTGTGGTGTAGGGGACCATCTGTACTACCTTGGTAATTTCTCTGTAAATCTAAAATTATTCTCAAATTAAACATTTATTTTACAGAAATGCATAACATTTGAAAGGGAAAAAATTGTTCCTGGACAGATTTATATTGTCTTCATTAATTTGCTGGTCTGGTTTAGGCTTACCAAAGGAAACATTCTGAAGTAGTACTTAAGCTGTTCCTTTTTAAATGAGGAGCATTTTAACATGGAGAAAAACACATAAAAAATATTTTTAAACATACCTCATTGTGGCAAACTACTTGAGTACTCCCTTTATACTTTTTTCATAAGATTCCTTTATTTAACTGCTCTTAATTACATCCAGTTGCGTTGGCTCTATCAGGTTGCTTTTAATAGCACTTCTAGTAAACAGAACTACAGAGAAAAATCTTGGTTGGTACCGGTCGCTAGGATGGGGGTGTAAGTCATAGGTATGAACTGCTTGTGTACTTGGGCTGGGAGAACAGTTATGGGGGTCAGTATGGGGGTGGGCAGGTAGAGAGAAAGGGGAGACAGGAGAGACATTGCGATGCTATGAGATTAGTGATTCTCAGCTAGCGGTGATCAACCATCCCCTGGAGATATTTGGCAACGTCCGGAGACTTTTTCTGTCCTCACAATTTGGGGACGAGGGAAAGGGTGGTGGAGGGCTTGCTACTGGAATCTAGATGAGAGAGGCTACAGCGTCTGCTAAGAATCCTACAGAGCAGAGAGCTGCTCACCACGGCCCCCAGCAAAGAATTCATATTGAGCCCCAAACGTGAATAATGCCAAGGTCGAAAAACTCTGCATTAAATAGAAGAGGGAAAAAAATGCGTTTGCCTCCATTATTTCCTATCCCCCAAGGAAACTAACAATTATCTGAACTTATAAGCACTTGTATATTCTTCTGAATTCTACTAAAGGATAACAACTAACCCATTATTATTACTGACCCATTGTTAGTGAAAATACTTGCCGAAGATTCTTCTCAGGCTCCACTTCACATCGTCTTGGCCCTTCTTCCACTGAGACCATTGCTAAGGCAGCAACTGCCAGCAGTGTCATCTGACAGCCTCTTGCTTCAGCTGCGCTTTCTGCCCTGGGGCCTCTCTGACACCCACACAGTGGGATGATTACCAGAACCTTCCGGGCACTCATACATGTGCATCCCGGAAGCTCTAAGGAATTGCTGCCCCCGGGGTCAACATTTGAACCTTGGAGGATGGGAACTAGTGCATAAATCTCCTCTTCTGCCTTCTTTCAGACGGGCAGTTCTAAACCGCATTGAGCCCAGATCTTTATGCCTGTGGGCATAGGCAATGGAGCTACTAAAGCTCAGTGGAGACCACTCGACGAGGCTGCTATTAGCGGGCTTTCTCACCAATCTTTTCTTTCTTTTTTAATTTTTATTGGAGTAGAGTTGATTTACAATATTGTGCTAGTTCCAGGTGTACAGCAAAGTGAATTAGTTATACATATACATGTATCCACTCTTTTTTAGATTCTTTTCCCACATAGGCCATCACAGAGTATTGAGTAGAGTTCCCTGTGCTGTACAGTAGGTCCTTATTAGTTATCTAGTTTATATATAGTAGTGTGTATATGTCAACGCCAAGCTCCCAATTTATCCCTCCCCCGCCCTTACCCCCCGGTAACCATACGTTTGTTTTCCACATTTGTGACTCTATTTCTGTTTTGCAGATAAGTTCATTTGTAGCCTTTTTTTTAGATTCTACATATAAGCGATATCATATATTTGTCTTTGTCAGACTTACTTCACTCAGTATAACAATGTCTAGGTCCATTCATGTTGCTGCAAACAATAAATGCTGGAGAGGGTGTGGAGGAAAAGGGAACTCTCCTACACTGTTGGTGGGAATGTAAATCGGTACAGCTGCTATGGGAACAGTATGGTAGAACTACCAGAGGATCCAGCAATCCCACTCCTGAGCATATATCCAGAGAAAACCATAATTTGAAAAGACACATGCACCCCAGTGTTCATAGCGGCACTATTCACAGTAGCCAAGACATGGAAGCAACCTACATGTCCATCGACAGAGGAATGGATAAAGAAGATGCGGTACATAAATACAGTGGAATACTACTCAGCCACAAAAAAGGACAAAAGAATGCCATTTCCCCACCAATCTTGCTCGCCTTCTCCAGTCCACCACGCCTCGTATCTGAGATTACTTCCCCAAAGAAACTACCCCATACAGCCCTTGCCTCAGGCTTTTCTTTCTAAGGAACCTAGGCTAACAACATGCTCCTTAAGAATTTTTTTTTGTCAAAGATTTTCCTCCCGAGTGGCAGATAAGGATTATTATGGGTTTCATAGAGTCTCTTAGCTCTAATTTCAAGGAATAATCACAATAATAAATATTAACAATAACAAAAGTAGTTATTTATGATAGTCTTCCTTACAGAAAATGAAACTTAGATTCAGAGAGATGGAACTTTGTAGAAATCCCTTGTGGAAAGCCAGGATTTGACCCCAGTCTGCTTGAGCTCAAAGTTCTTACCACACAGGGGCTAGAAGTTTTCCTAGAAGCAGTATGAAGTCCAGGTACAAAGCCTGAGAACAAAATATTTCCTTCTGCAAAACCACCTTGCTACCATATCCTAACTCGTTGAACCTGTCACGATTGCAATACAACGTCTAACACAACAAGGTATTTAAGGTCATGTTGGAATTTCACGTAGAGTTAACTACTGAGTAGGAGCGATTATCTACAATAGTCATAGGGCGCCAAAGCGAGTCTAAGAGCACGGTGGTCAACATAGGGGAAACCGTGCGTGCACATCTAATGTGTGTATGTGTGTGTGTTTGTGTCTGTGTGTGTCTGTACTTCTGTGTGTATGTGAGGGAGAGACAGTCAGAGGAAGAGACGGAGAGAGGAAAAAAAAAGGGAGGAAGGGAGGTAGAGAAGGACAGAGAGAGAGAGATTTTGAACCTCCAGCCCTAAAGCCAAAGGCCAAATTGTAATTAGGTTTTGTAGTCCATTGTTTCATATAACTGTCACACTCCATTTATGTGAACAGTCAAGAGCTCCCTCAGCGGCTGGAGGAGCTTCACAGTGAGTGTGATTGTACAGGGAAGGACACAGCTTTGCCTTTACAAAACTAGGAGGTGTCAATGCCCTGACTTTACCTCCTTTAATACTGTGATTGTGCATGACGGTGGTTGTCTGCAAGTAATGGTGCTGTTGGATTTTGTTGTTACTTTTTTGTTTTGCGTTTTTATTTTTTTTCTGAAATGAGCATTAGTTTAAAGGTTTCCAGGGCACTAGTCTTTGAATCAGAAAACCTACATTGAAGTTCTCTCAATTACTTAATGTAGCTCTGAATAATAGTCATAGCAGAAATAGTTGTACTGGTAGTAGAAGTAATAATTAAAACCAACGAATGCTTATTGACCATAAATTATGTGCCAGGCATTCTGTTAAATGCATTACATGTGTCAGCTCATTTAACTTCCCTCAATAACGCTAGGTGGTGAATACTGTCATTGTCACCATTGATGAGATGATTTATTAAATACAACTAAAGGTAGAGATATTAACTCATCCAAAGTCACACAGCCAACAGGTAGGATACTCAGGACCCAAATGAGTCTCCACGCTCCTAACCCTTTTCTACTCTGCCACCTTATGGAACACTGAGCTTCAGTCTGCTTACCCATAAAACGGAGCTGGTCCTCCTTTCTCCGTGTAGGTGTTGCTGCAGTCGGGGTCTTTCTTTTAAGGAGGGTGGAGAGAGGATGAATGATACCACATATCTGATTGGAAACTCTTCCTTGAAATCCACAAGCTAAACTGGCATTTTGGAACGTCGTTTCTGTAACAGATGAAAATGCCGATATGAGACAGATGTGGAGCACAGCGGATTATGCTCAACTTAATAACTTTCCACCGCACTGGGGGACTGTCCACTGCCCACCCTGGCCTTTCTGATTTTTCTGACACATCTCAATCACAGTCACACCTCGAGAACTTTACAGTCGGAACTTTTAGTCATAGGGGAGACTTTTAGTAAAGTCAAACTGGTTGAAAATAGTAACATGTTCTTTCTTGGCCCGAGAGGTTGTCAAGCAGTGGTGGGCAGCGGGGGTGTGGACAGAGCTTGGACGCGTGGGCTGGGGTGTCCGCACGCGAGCCTGGGGGCCTCCTCAGGTGGCCCCAGAGGTGGAAGCAGCCAGAGGTGAGAGAAGAAGGAAAAACAGGCTTACTTAGGGATGGGGCTGGCTCTCCCCATGCCACCAGCTCTCCCCATGCTGCCATGTGTCAGTGAAGAGTGCCAGAAAGTTCAAGGTATTCTAAATGTCAAGCAAGCCTTCCAGGTTGTTAGGGAGGCTTATTTGTCAAGGTGGGATTATAGAAAATATTGTATTAATGGTTTGTAAGCTTGATTTGTAACTTTCAAGTATTTAGATGGGGGCCTACAGCCCGGACCCCAGCGAGAGGAGGGCGTGGCCTGCGTATTGCTATTAACGGCTTCTCTCCTCAACAAGCGGGCTCCTTTTTGCCCTTCAGATACCTGCATACATGGTATCTTCTGAGAAAGGCCATCTCTGGCCACCCTGTTCTGCACAGCCCTCCCAATACAAGCCGGTCACTCTCTACTCCTTTCCTATTTTATCCACAGCTTTTGCATTATCTGCTTTCTTGTTTATGGTACCTCCAGGCCAGAATGTTTCCTCCTTGGAAGCGAACATCTTGCTTCACTTCTTCATGGCTGAGTTCCTAGTGCCTAGAAACACAAAATTAGTGTTCCATAAATATTTATTTGATGAGAGAATAATGGATAAATTGATAAAATATATGTATATATCTGCACTTTTGTCTTAATAATAATAAAGAGCTGTATTGTGTCTGATGCTTTTTTATAATTTTTATTTTATATTGGACTATAGTTGATTTGAAACGTATTAGTTTCGGGTGTACTGCAAAGTGATTCAGTTATACAAATATCTATTCTTTTTCAAATTCTTTTTCCACTTAGGTTTATTACAGGATATGGAGTAGAGTTCTCTGTGCTACACAGTAGGTCCTTGTTGGTTATCTATTTTAAATATAGTAGTGTGTATATGTTAATCCCAAACTCCCAATTTATCCCTCCCTGATGCTTTTTTTAATGTCGGTACACAATCCTCTCTTATTCCTTTTGGACTTGATAGCCAGCTAATTATAGAGTTAACAGCACTCAACAATTATTTTGAGAATGGAGCAGGAAAGAGAAGCAACCGATATGGGAATAAACAGTGTGTCTTATGTTAAACAAAACGGCAAACAAAATAGTTTTACCCGTCCCTCTCCCAGTCCCATTCGGATCTAAGGCAAAGTCAAACATGATTTTTTTTTTTGGCCCTATAAGAGGATGTTACACTTGTTACAAGTGTTACACATATGCTGATTCTTTTCTGAGACTAAAGAAAGTGCTGGGGATGCAGATTTCAATAATGACATGGTCAAGGCCCAGAGTTTCTTACATTAATAACTTGAACCTCATTTTCTGAGAAAATATACACATTGTCTCAGATCTTAAAATAGTTTATGTATTTCAGTCACTCCATAATTATTATTTTTTTATAAATTTATTTATTTTATTTATCTATTTTTGGCTGCGTTCGGTCTTTGTTGCTGCACGCGGGCTTTCTCTAGTTGCGGTGAGCGGGGGCTACTCTTTGTTGCGGTGCGTGGGCTTCTCATTGTGGTGGCTTCTCTTGTTGCAGAGCATGGGCTCTAGGTGTGCGGGCTTCAGTAGTTGCAGCACACGGGCTCAGGAGTTGTGGCGCACGGGCTTAGCTGCTCCGCGGCATGTGGGATCTTCCCGGACCAGGGCTCGAACCCGTGTCCCCTGCACTGGCAGGCGGATTCTTAACTGCTGCACCACCAGGGAAGCCCCTCCATAATGACTGAATGTTATTTTTAAATGCCAAATATTATACTTATATATTTCATATCAATATTCCTACAAATTATATTTAGGTAAATAAATCTATTTTGAAGGAAGAGGGATTTGGGCTTCGGGGTATGTTTAATAATCTATTTGTTTCTGTCATTGTTGATAAAAAACATTCCATTTCAACACTTTGTAAAAGGATACACATGGAGCAAGCAACCTATTTATTTATTCCTTAGTCCAAATTAAAACTGGTACATAATTGCCATATCTTCAGTTCTTCGAAAACAGAGCTTTGAACCTATACAATCATATTCTGTTGAAATGAAATTAACTGAGATTCAGTAAAGACTGCTTCATGCTCAGTAAATCCAACTCATTGTCTTAAATACACCAGCTTACATACGATCCCCATTTCCCCTCCTAGCTACTTTATTCCCCTTCTTTTCTCCTTTTGAACTGCCGACCCAAGTTAGTAGCCAAACATAATAATACAGTGTTTGATCCTCTGGAAACCCATAAAACTACAAACCAGCAACCACCAGGATGTTGGCAGAATTTCTGTAGACAGCAACCAGCAGGGGACTGTTTTTTGGAAATGAAGCAGTGCATCGCGACCACTGATACATCAGTACGGAAGGTAATAACCTCTGCCAGGGCCTGTCCCCACCTCACTCTTAGAACCATTTGAGATGGGGAGAGAGAATTCATCTTTTACAAGACTAAAGCCTTCTTTCTTCTAGCTTTTACTATTTAAAGTTCTCTCCTTCGATTCATTTTAAAATTCATTCTGCCTATTTTTATTAAGCACAGATGGACTTTTAGAGCCCTGAGCTAAGTACTATAAAGGATAAACATATAAATGAAATGCACCCTCTACATTCCTTCAAGAATAATAAACTCTAACGGCAACTTTAAGTTCTCAGGTAGTGAGGGACTCTCTCCTCGCTACCACAGAAATATTTGATTAATGATACAGCTGAATCCAAATGAATCCAAATGAAAGGAAGGGAAGTTCCCAGGTTCCAGAAATAGAGAGGCAACTCCAGCTAGAGAGAGAAGCTTACAAACGCTTGCCAGAGGGACCCCAGAAACTAACAGAACAGCTAGGCCGTGGAGACTGGGACTGGTATTTTAACTCATGCAGATGAACAGGAGAGGTTGCATTGACCTTGCATTAGATTGAGATTTACAATTAAGCCTTACATCCGGCTAGGGCTGGGCTAGGTTTAAATCTTCTATACGGGGTGGGCTAGCTAAGTCCGTTCATCAGCTTGTGTGTGTGGCGATGAGAACGTATATCTCTGCCTGAGCTCTTCTTAATGGGAGGACAAAATAAAGCATCCTATTGGAAGTTAAGAGTCTCAGACCAACACCACTGGTGTGGAGCGAAGTTTATGCAACCCACATGGTGCCTGTATACCCCAAGGTGAGAAATCGGTGTAAAAGCAGGTCACTAGCCCTTGAAATCCTAGAAACAAATTGCAGAGCAAACTAAACACACACATTTTCACTGAGAAAATGATCAACCTCTGCTGAGGACTGTTGCTACGTCTTCTTGAGATCATGAATGTTGCAGCTCACACACACAAAAAACCATTTCATGAGGTCAGCAAACAAGAGGATGAGCATACAAGACTTGAAGTAACAGAATAATGTCAAAAGATATAACACAGGTAGGTGTCAAATAATGAAGGATATAAAATGAACAATGGAAACATGAGAAAAAAAAGCTAGGCTGATTTATAGAAGGGGGGGAGACCAGAATTAAAAAATGTAATCAAAGAAAGAAAAAAGATCATTGGACAAAATTAAGCTGCTGTTGAAATGAGAATTAGTAATCTGGAAGACAGAGCTGAGGACATTATCCAGAATGCAGCACAAAGAGAAAGGGAAATTCAGAATATAAGACATCAAGAGAAATAAGAAGGATAGAATAAGAAAGTATAAAAATGGCTACTAGGAATTACAAAAGGAGAAAAATGGAGAATAGAGAATAAATGAAATATTTAAAGAGAGAGTAGCTGAAAATTTTCCAGAATTTCTGAAACAGATGAATCTTCACATTTTAAAATCACAGTCTGATATCTGGTTAAAAAGGAGATTAAAGGAGTTCTGAGCCCAGTAGTAGAATATACTAATATTCCTGCAGATAACAACTACAATCAAGTAAAATGTAAAAGCAACTTTGAAGGCACTGCAGAGTGATGAAAAAGAGCAGAAAGTTGGGGACATTGGATCTTTGAAGGAAGGGAACCACACTGGGTGAGACCCCTATTTATACAGCATGTTCTCCTGAGGGCATTTTCCATTGTACAAAGTAGCTGGGACTTGTCACTCTATATGCAAAAATTAATTCAAGAAAAATAAAGTATAAAGTTATAAAATAATGTAAGAGTTAAATCTAGAAAGACACATAGGAGGACATCTTCTCCACCTTAGAGTAGACAAGACAGGATGTACTAACCATGAAAAAAAAAGTAATTGATACATTGGACATCATCAAAATGAAAACATCTCTTCTGACAACACCAGTAAGAAAATGAAAAGGCAAACCACAGCCCAGCAGAAAACATTTACAATTAATCTACCTGAAAGAAAACCACTATATCAAGAATATATAAAGAACTGTTTGCATCTGTACAGATTTTTCTATCACATCTTATGTTAGTTTTGGTGGTTTGTGTCCTTCAAGGAAGTTGTCCCATTTCAACTAAATTGTCAATTTTTTTGCCAATTTTTTTGGCATAAAGCTGTTCATGATATTCCAGTTATCCTTTGTGATTTCCCTTTGCATCCAACAACTGCACAATAATCTTTTCAAGCCCACATGAAATGTTTACCAAGATAAACTATATGCTGGACCACATGGACCAAACATCATATGCGGGATAATAAAACAGGTTTTAATAACTTTCAAAGGTTTAAAATCATACATTGCCTGTTTTGAGACTACCATTAAACCAAATGGAAAGCAATAACAATAAAATATGTAGACGTCTAGAAAATTAAAATATTTTTGTAATTAATCAACATCCTAAATAGTACACAGATCAAATGAAAAATAAGAAGGGAAATTAGAAAATATCTTGAACTGAATGGTAAGGAAAAGATATCAAAGATTGAGAGATGCAGCTAAAGCAGTGCTTAGGAGGAAATGTATACCTTTAAATATTTAAAATCAATGTTTAAAATTGTAATAGTTTAAATCAATGCCTAAACATTAAAATGTTGAAAATCAATCATCGAGCTTCCAACTTAAGAATTTAGAAAAACGGGAAAATATAACACAAGGTAAGTAGAAGAAAGGAAACAATAAATATAAGGATGAAATTCAATGAAGCAGAGAAAAAGAAAGAAAATCGGCAAAGCCAAAAGTTGGTTCTTTGAAAAATGTAATAAAATTAAGAAACCTCTAGTTAACTAAATATCTATTAAAAACGTGAGTTCCTAACCAAAAATACTCCCATAAAGAAATCCCTAGGCTCAAGTCATTTACTGATCAATTCTGAATACTACAGCTAACTGTTCCATGCTCATGTATCAGAAGATTCAACATTGTTAAAACGTAAATTTTCTACCCAACTGATCCACAGATTTCAACTACTCCAGTATAGATCCAGGGAGGTTTTTCTGAGAAACTGAAAAACTGATTCTAAAATTTATATGGTCATGAAGACAAAGTAGAATAGAAAAAATCTTAAAAAGGAAATTCAAATATTTAAATTTCCTGATTTTAAGTCTACTATAAAGCTACAATAATTCAGACAATGTGGTACTGGCATAAAGGATAGACACATAGATCAACAGAACAGAAGAGGGTCCAAAAGTAGGTTGATATATACTGTTGCTTGATTTTCTACAACAGAAGCAAGGTTGGAGGAAAAGGTTTTCCCCAACAAGCAGCTATCTATGGAAAGAGAAAGAGAGAGAGAAAGAGAGAAAGGAAGAAAGAAAGGGGGAGGGAAGGAGGGAGGGAGGGAGAGTGGGAGGGAGGGAGGAAGGGAGGAAGGAGGAAGGAAGGAAGGAAGGAGGGAGGGAGGAAGGAAGGAAAGGAAGGAAGGAAGAAGGAAGGAAGGAACGAAGGAAGGAAGAAGGAAAGGAAGGAAGGAAAGGAAGGAAGGAGGAAGGGAAGGAAGAAGGAAAGGAAGGAAGGAGGAAGGAAGAAGGAAGGAAGGAAGGGAAGGAAGGAAGGAGGAAAGAAGGAAGAAGGAAGGAAAGGAAGGAAGGAGGAAGAAAAGGAAGGAAGGAAGGGAAGGAAGAAGGAAGAAAAGGGAGGAAGAAGGAAGGAAAGGAAGAAGAAAAGGAAGGAAGGAAGGAGGGAGGGAGGGAGGAAGGAAAGGAAGGAAGGAAGGAAGGAAGGAAGGAAGGAAGGGAGAGAGGGGGAGGGAGGGCGGGAGGAGGGGTGAGAGAGAGAGAACCCCAGGACTTCCCTCATATGATATGGAAAAAAAAAACAACTCAAGATAGATCATCGACCTAAATGTTAAGAACCAAAACCAAAACCTTTAGAAGAACAGTTGTTAAATCTCAGTGGCAAGTGCAGAGGTGTGTGATATAATTTTCTGTATTCCTCTGAATATGTGAAGCATTCTATTTAATAATTTAACTTTAACAATTTTTTAATCTTCTTCAATTTATGAGCTAAATTGTGGCATGGCATGTCTTGCTGACTTCTCAAAGTATTCCCTGGGCTTCTGTCTTCAGCTTTTTTGCCTTGTTTCAAGCACTTCTGCTGAAAGTTCACAGTTCTTACTAGATGTCACTCTTTCCCCATATGGTGACCACCACCTATACGACTCAGGAATGATTAGCTCTGAACTCCGGATTCATTTAGCCAATTGCCAATTAACTGTTTCCACCCAGACATCACATGGACAAATAAGATCCACCTCATCCTAGTAGAGCTGAATAACTGCCTCTTCCACATATGCCTCTTTTTTGTTTAAAGGCACTCTACCACAGAGCTAATCTAAAGCTCGAGAGATCTCTAGACTTGTACTGAATATTTTGCCTTTATCACCACATCCAAAGAGTCATAAGTAACGGTGATTTTATCTTCCAATGTTTTATGAAATATTTTCACCTTCCAGTTTCTGCTGAAATAAGAGTTAGTTTGTTTTTTGTTTTTATCAAACCTAGAAAATGTGTCCTAAATGGTCTTTTGAGGCCCTGTCTTCCACACTTACAGCTTTATAATACGTCCTCCACTCTGCCATTAGACCTATTTTTAAAATTTTTTTGGTCATAATCTGATGCTAACCTACTATTCAGTCCTTTTTCATAAACCTTCATGCCTAACACTCCAGCCTTGCAAAACTACTCCGTTATCCACTAAATACACTGTTTCATGCCCTGATATGTGGGGCTCCCTATATTTTAAAACCTTTCCTTCCCTCACTATCAAATATCAATTTGTCTTTTAGTTCCCTGTTGAAATTTCTCCTTCATAAAATCTTCCTAGCTTCCTTAGACAGACTGAGCCACTTTTTTCTCTATTCCCATAGTATTTTTGTGACTATTTCTAACTGTGGTACTTATCACTGTATCTTAATGGCCGCTTCTCTGCCTCTCTTTTCCGATAGAATCTGAGCCTACCACTGGCAAAACCTAAGTCTTACTTACAATGACAATCCTGAATACAGGCCTGGGCTTAATCAGTACTCAAAACATGTTGAATAAGTTAATATATAAGAATGAATTAAGAAACACAAATCCTTGGGAGTTTCTTGGTTGCCTAGTGGTTAGAATTCTGGGCTTTCAATGCCGTGGCCCAGGTTCAATCCCTAGTTGGGGAACTGAGATCCTGCAAGCCTTGTGGTGTGGCCAAAAAAAAAAAAAAAAAAAAAAAAAGCACAAATTCTTTTATTGTCCTTATAGAGGCATCTCTATCTCATAGTCAAAAATGTTCCTTTGCCATTAACTTTGAAGATCAAACTTGAGATATTTTCATGGATGAAAGTCTTTAGAACTTTAGCTATCCTGGAAAGGAGACGGGAATTCACATTTATTTTACCTTCTACAGACGAGCCATTGTGCTCCACGATTTAAATATATTATCTCATTTAATCCTCCCAGCAACCCTTTAAGATATTAGTTTCAAAGAAGTGACTGAATTAGATTAGGTTTGGCCAAGACTAACAGAAAATGTAACAGTGGTTTAAACTATCCTCAGGGACTCAAGGCCCTTCAACCTGGCTATATTACCATTTTCTACATCTTGGTCCAAGATGATCGTTCCAGCCCTGGAAGGAAGGAAAAAAAGAAAAAGTACATGGTTCCTCCTTCCAGGAAGTTATACCACAGTTTTCACTTATATATACCACTGGTTGGAACTTACTTAATTGGGACACATTAACTGCAAGGAAATCTTGGAAAGGTAGGGTTTTAATTTTTTTTTAATTTAATTTTTATTTTATATTGGAGTATAGTTGATTTACAATGTTGAGTTAGTTTCAGGTGTACAGCAAAGTGAATCAGTTATACATAAACATATATCCATTCTTTTTCAGGTTCTTTTCCCATATGGCTTATTAAAGAGTATTGAGCAGATTTTCCTGTGCTGTACAGTAGGTCCTTGTTGATTAGCTATTTTATATCTAGTAGTGTGTATATGTTAATCCCAAACTCCTAATTCATCCCTCCCCCCCACCTTTCCCCTTTGGTAACCATAATTTTGTTTTCAAAGTCTGTGAGTCTGTTTGTTTTGTAAGTAAGTTCATTTGTATCAGCTTTTTTTAATATTCCACAATATGAGTGATATCATATATGTCTTTCTCTGTCTGACTTAACTTCACTCAGTATGACAATCTCTAGGTCCATCCATGTTACTGCAAATGGCACTATTTCAATCTCTTTTTTTTTATGGCTAATACTCCACACTTCTTTATCCACTCCTCTGTTGATGGACTCTTAGGTTGCTTCCATGTCTTGGCTATTGTAAATAGTGCTGCAGTAAACATTGGAGTGCATGTATCTTTTCAAATTATGGTTTTACCCAGATATATGCCCAGGAGTGGGAAAGGTAGTAGTTTTAGATGTGCGTGAGCCTAGATAAAAACTGGCATATGTATGGGGGTTTTATTTCCATAGACGAAGGATAAAAACAGATTTTGGGTGGTTAAATTAGAGTATCTGCCCTGATAAAACCAGCATTCAAACATATATCTGTCAGACCTCAAAACACATGCTCCCAATCTGGTGGTCCTGACCCGTCTCTTCTATTCTAAGTCATCTCATTTTCCCAAGCCCTTTCCTTCTTTGTTAAACAGTGAATATTTATTTCAATCTGTATGTTTCAGATCCATGTACACTTAGCACATAAAAATATGTATGAGGTCAGAGATGAGGAAAACCCAAACTGATGTCTAAAAAAACCTTGAGTTAATTTTATAAACATTTTTCATCTTCTTTAAAGTATGAACTTACTCTTTGTTAAAAATTTCTAGTCACAGAATTAAAAGAATCCAACATAGTTTTAAGGTTCTCAAGTGGTCTCCCTTAGGATGAAAGAAACTGGTAATTGGCTAAGAAATCCACACTAAACTTAAGTAATTCGGATTTTATTACGAAACATTCATTTTTTTGTGAATTCCTTACAGCAAAGTAAAACAGTGAGAGGCTCATGGTTCTCATCTGTGTTGATCGAAATCACTATTTAGAAAAAGAAAGATTAAAGAAAAAGCTAAATCTGGTCAAAGTTACCCCAAATGAGGAAATCCTCTTCATGGGTGAAACACGTAAGCCCTGCAAAACCATGTTTTATCCTAGACTTAGAGGTTCTTCAAATTCTTGCAGGAAAGACAAGTTTATCAGTGTCAACACAAAGAAATACAGTACTACCTCGTTTTATTGTGCTCTGCTTTATTGCACATCACAGAGACTGTATTTTTTTACAAATTGAAGGTTTGTGGCAACCCTGCATCGAGCAAGTCTATTGGCACCATTTTCCCAACAGCCTTTGCCCACGTCGTGTCTCTGTATCACATTTCGGTACTTGTGCAGTATTTCAAACTTTTTCATTATTATTATATTTGTTATAGTGATCAGCGAGTGGTCAACTTTAATGTTACTACTAGGACTTGCTGAAGGTTCAGATGATAATTAGCAATAAAGTATTTTTTAATTAAGGTATGTACACTGTTTTTCAGACCTAATGCTCTTCCACACTTCACAGACTACAGTATAGTGTACGTATGCCTTTTACATGCACTGGGAAACCAAAAAATCTGTATGACTCACTTCACTGCAACATTCATGCAGTGATCTGGAACCGAACGGGCAGCTTCTCCAAGGTCTGCCTGCAGTGGTTCCAGATGTGAACAGACACATTAACATGGCCTTAAATGAGAACAAAATGGCACTGGAGGCCAATGATTTTGTTTTGGTAGTAATGCTACTTAGGATGAGCTGCCTGGGAAGGACGAGGGGATAGATCACTAGCTGTAGGCTGTCTCTATTCCTCTATTGGCTTGTTTACTTCTTTGAAAGATGATCTGCACAGGAAGCATCTTATAATACCTCCTGCAGCGTTAAATAAAACAAAAGACCCTCATGAAGCCGGTCAACACGCATCCAGAGGTAGATTTATCTCTGGTAAATTGGTAAATCCATTACATTACGTGGAAAAGGAGAATAAAGACAGCGGATGGAATTAAGGTTACCCATCTGCTGATTATCCCAGGTTATCCCGGTGTGCTGGTTATAATCACAATGTCCTTAAATATGGAAGAAGAAGCAAAAGCGTCAGCATCAGAGTGACAGGACATGAGAAAGACTTGACCAGCCACTGCCAGCTTTGAAAATGGAAGGAGGAATGTGGGTGGCCTCTAGAAGCTAAAAAGGTAAGAAAACAGGTTTTCCCCTATAGCCTCCAGAAAAACAAACAAACAAAAAATGCAACCCTGCCAGCCCCTCGATTTTAACCCAGTGGAATCCACTTCAGACTTTGACCTCCAGAACTATAATATGATGAATTCGTATTGTCACGGAGTTGGTGGTAATGTGTTACAGCAGCCAGAGGAAATTAATAAATCCCCTTGTCATTTTATCAATTCCTGGACACACCCTCATTTTGGATGGAAAGATTGCTTCTTGTTACTACATACAGTTCCTTTCTCAAAGTTCTAGAGAGCTCCTGACTCTAGCACATCCAGAAGATTTTTGTCTAGTTAAATAACTGATGTCACATACACATGGATCCTTCCTGAGAGACAGAATGTTCTCACCTAGTGTCCCAGGATCTCACAAGCAGCGCTTCTAATTTCTATGTGTTACTTTCAAATAAACAAATTAGTGTGGGTTGCCTATACTTTTATGAAATTAAAAATGAAAGTGAAAATGCCAATTAGTTTCTAGAATCTCAACTTGCAAAGGACGTAAGTTCTTTTGAGTTACGAATCAGAAAAATAGTATCGGAAGTGACTGAGGCCCCCAAATTGATACTGGTGTTTTTTTTTTCTTTTGATGTTACCTTTTTGTGCTTTTCAAATCGACTTTTTTTTTTTAAAATATCTTTATTGGAGTATAATTGCTTTACAATGGTGCGTTAGTTTCTGCTTTATAGCGAAGTGAATCAGCTATACATATACATATATCCACACATCTCCTCCCTCTTGCGTCTCCCTCCCACCCTCCCCATCCCACTCAAATCGACTTTAATTACTAGTTGAAGTTCGGCTGAATTAGGAAGTTTGCAGTAACCGGAAAATAAACAAGTTGAAGGTGAAGATTTTTGACGACTGAATACTACAAATACCAAATTCAGGGTTGCCTGGTAGAGGATGAAGTCTATCCATTTAAGCTGATGACTCTCCATTCCCTGGAGGAGTGTCAGGAATATGACAGACGCTGAAGAAGTATTTGCCGAATTAATTAGGTGAAATATGACCCTTTCTCTCCCGAGATCTATGATTCATTGATTATCACAGAATCAGAGTAAGAAAGCAATTGGAGGTACATAAGCCACGTGCCACAGGTAGGAGAGCCAGACACCAGTGTGATCACACAGAAAATCCCCCCAAAGTACTTTATCTCAGACTGGTATTTTTGACGAAGAAGCAAACCCAGTGTTTCTCTACTCTTTTTAGCATCTTCTCTTTGGGGTACACGTAAGCTGAAGCTCTTTTACTGAATTTCAATTCCAGTTTGAAAAAGATATGCTGTGGAATAAGCTTGTAGTATTTGTGTGTATATATATATATATATTTTTAATTTGCATACAGTAGAAGTCACTCTCTGTGGTACATAGTTCTATGAAATTTGATGCTCATTTGATTAGCATGTCCCCAAATTCCCTCACACTGGCCCTTTGCAGTCAACTGATCCACTCATAATCCCCAGGCAACCACTGATCTGTTCTTCCTCCTTATAACTTGGCCTTTTTTAGAATGTCTTAGAAATTGAATCATAGAGTACGTATGCAGCCTTTTGGGTCTGGCTTCTTTCACATAACAAGATATATTTGAGATTCATCCTTGTTGATTAGCACATCAATTGAATTGTGTGGACGTAACCCAGTTTGTTTATCCAATCACTGAATGGAAAACATCTGGATTGCATCCAGGTTTTGGCGATTATGAAAAAACTGCGAAGACCATTCGTGTATAGGTTTTTCTGTAAACCCCAATTTTGATGTTTCTTGGGTAAACATCAAGGATTAAAATTGCTGGGTCATATGGTAAATGTATGTTAAACTTTAAAAGAAATTGTCAAATTACTGCCCAAAGTGACTGCATCATTTTGCATTTCCATCAGCAAAGTATGAATGTTCCTATCGCTCCACATCTTCCCCATCCCTTGATATTGTATCATTTTTTGTTTGTGTGTAGGTTTTTTTATTTTAACCCATCTAATAGTCAGAGACGGGTAAGGGTATTTCTTTAGATAATTGTAAAGAAAAATGATTTTGCTGATTCTCAGATACCTTGCACGGTCATCCAGGCTTGGATTCAGAGAGAAAGCGTATCTTAAAGACACATCTCAAATGACTAGTTGTAACTCCATAATAATGGTTCCAGTTTTACCCTATAGTCCAGGATACAGGCCTTTAGAGATACTTCTCCATTTTAGTGACAAGTTCAAATAGCACTTAACTAACGATCAAAGTCAAGGATTTGATTCTCACGTGGTCAAGTATCATCTCTTTGTCCTTTGGACTATCCCTGAACCCACTCTTCTCTTTGCAAATGCATTCTTTCTGTTATCGGAGGCATGAGGAAGGCCTCTCAATAGTTCATGGGAAAACCAGTCTATTATTTAGAAAAGTAAACTCAAAGTTGTCTTTCTGTTCATGGTGGCATCTTCTTAATATAGGAAGAGTAGCAATATTCAAAATGAGAAGGGTTGGAGACTGTAAGAAAATGGAACACGTTTGAAGTGCCAAACAGGATCACAGGTCATTGAGAGCACTTAAATTTCCACCGGACACCGTTCACTTAATACTGCTGAGTCAATGACACCTGAATTACCTTTAAGTTCTTTTTCTTTAAGGCCTATCTCAATTAAGTCGTTTCCTCCCAGCTTTGAACTTTTAAGGGAAAAGAGAAAGATAAAATCTGTGGGTTACTTTTGTAACAAGTTATGTTCTTTCTCAATGAATTTTCCATGACATCTGTTTAGGAAAATCTCAGAATGCACCAAAATGAGATAATGATGGGGTTTTATATTTATCAAAGGCTGCCTCACCCCCATGCACAAATAAACTAACTCCCCACTGCATGGAAGGACACTTTCACGTGCCCAGAGGCAGAGTCCATGAAAGGGAAAGGAAGAAGAAGGGGAAACTGGTTCTGATGGAAGAGACCTCCCTGAATCCTCTCCAAAAGCTGGACCCTCTGAACTTGGCGGCTCCGACGTTTTTATCAATGTGGTTTCCCTTTTGCTTTTGATATCGACTTGTCTTACTGGTTCTGCTTCCAGGTTGGACTTGAAAATAAATTTTAAAGCTCTTGATGATAAGGTATTTTCAGAGGAAGAATCTCATGACTCAGAAAGATGAGTCTTTCCTTTCGAACATTTCACAGTTGGTCCCAAGTAGTAGCTGATTCAGAGGGAGCGCATCTCCAGCAGCGATGGGTTGCTTTAGGCACCCTTGCTTTAAGGCACTCTGGGAATAAAACAGTTTTGATCTGACGTGTGCTTTCCTCTCTTGGTGCTTTCAAATGCTACTTAATTTATTATTGTGATTGTTAAGAGGGATAAAATCCATTTCTGTGTTCATGGTCACCAGAGCAGGAAATTACTGGATCTGAATTTTAACTGTAAGTTCTCTGGAAATGCACGTTCGTAGCAGGGGGCGACTGGTAATATTTTGAGACATTTGCGCGTATTTCTCGCAGCCCTGTTTAAGAAGAGAATGTACCTAAGGTTAACCTCAGACTATATTTTTGTTGAACTCTTCTTGACAACAGAAAAGTGCATCTTTTCCTCCTCAATCTCTTCTCCACAGTAGCGGTGAAAGGATTCCCCAGGTGCTGTCCTGTGTTTGTTTCTCTAATCCTCTACGTGTTGTCATTTATTTCTCCCTTTCAAGGTTCTCCTTCTCTTAGTCACGCACAGCACATCTAAATCTACGCCTCAAGTGCTGACATTTTCCTTTAATTCTGTCTCGAATTACGAACTGCCGACTGGACATGAAGATCTGCGTTTGGCTGGCATCACGAATGTGTGTCAAAGTGGACTCTGCACCACCTGCCATCAAACCCGTGCTTGCCCCCCACTCTTCTCCTCCTGTTCACACGGCTCCATCATTCCTGGCACCCAGATACCCAAGCTCCTATTTTTCAGACTTCTCTCACAACATCCGACCCAGGAAATACCTTTACACTGTGATTTTTTTTTCCCAAAATGTATTTTACTTTACTCCCTTCCTTTCTGAGTACTCAATATCATCAGTTATCAACCATTCAGGCATTTAAGAGCCCCAATTACGTAAGGTCTTTGCCGATCTATCCACACCCCACCCACCCTAATGGCCACCTGACTAACTTGCCTAAAATTCTACTTTAATAGGCTATTTTTCTATTCAAAAAATCCCCCAAATGTCTCTATTTGATTGCCCAATAAAGTCCATTGCCCTAGGAACTTTACTCAAAGCTCAAAGCAGACTGACTTGTACTTTTTCAAGACCTACACTTGTATCTTGCTATTTCCTTATATACACCCTACATGCCTGCTAAATGTTTGCTTTCAAACCCCCAGAATGGCTTATCTTTGGATGCCACATTTTTGTTCATATCCTCTCTACCTAGAACTGTTTAACTTTTTCACGTATTGAAATCTAATCTTTCCCTTAGAATTTGTTAACATTAGTGTACATCAGAATAAACCAAAGAGATTGTTAAAAATTTGGATTTCCTCATCCAGTCTCAGAATTGTGATTTAATAGGTCTAGGATAAGGCCCAGGAGTCTATATTTTTAATAAGTTCACCCAAGTGATTCTCAGACAGATGGTCTTGGGATTAAAAACAAAAATAACTTTGAGAAACATTGAAAAGACCCAAAAGATAGAATATTATAAAGACTTCTCTGATGTCACTTGTTGAAAATAATTTCACTTTCATTGGACTACATGAAGCATCTTGATTATACCTGAAAAGGAGTGGGTTTATTGCAGACAGCAGCCTGAACTAGCACCCTGATTCTAGCACCATCTAGTTCTGTGGCCTTGGGAAATCACTTCACTTCTCTGTGATACCCCTTTCTAACACAGAATGGAGCATATAATGGTACCCAAGTAATAACTTTGTTTTCACCTGTGAGAAGTATTTGGCCCAGGTTCTGGCTCACAGTAAATAATCACACATTCGCTACTATTGTATTTCTTACCATGGTTCCTAGACACACAGTGACCTTTTTTTATGTCTTTGGATGCTGGTCCCAGCCTCTCTTTTCACCCTCTGGCAAGCATCAGGTTTATGTGCAAACATGGCCTTTCTCTTTAATAGATCATCAGTTCCTTAAAAGCAGTGACCATGTTCAGAGAGTGAACATTAAAAAAAAAAAGGCTCAATAACTACGCTACTTTCTTCTGCTTATTATTACCCCATCTAACTCTCTGAACCGAGCAAATGTTCAATAAATATTTTGAATGGGTTAATTCAGAAGTTTCATAGGGGGAAGGGAAGGGGAGGGGAGAGGAGGGGAAGGAAGGGGAGAGGAGGGGAAGGAAGGGGAGGGGAGGGGAGGGGAGGGGAGGGGAAGGAAGGGAAGGGAAGGCAAGGAGTGGGAGTGTGGGATTAGCAGATGAAAACTAGTATAGATAGGATGGATGAACAACAGGGTCCTACTGTATAGCATAGGGAACTGTATTCACTATCCTGTGACAAACCATAATGGAAAAGAATATGAAAAAGAATACATATATATGTATATATATATATCTCTATATATAACTGAGTCACTTTGCTGTACAGCAGAAATTAACACAACATTGTCAATCAACTATACTTCAATAAAATGAAGAAAAAAAGAAGTTTCATGAAAACGAGCTTAGACTTCAGTGTATTCTGAGCAAGTTAAAATCAGAGTACACATTAGAGAATCTTAAACTCTGTGGATCATGGCTATTCTGCAGGCGAACCTATTGCTCTTGTATGATTACTTTTCACAAAATGACAATGAAGCTCAGAGAGAGGAAGTGCTCCGTTTTCCACAGTCAAATCGTGGCAGAGCTGGGACTGGATCACAGGTCTCTAGACTCTGGTCCTAGAACTACATCAAGTGTACTTCTGCCACGATCGCTACCAGAGCTTTCCAACCAGGATTTCAAAAATAGAAAAGAAAAATCAGTAAAAGTTCTCTGAAGACGTTCATAGAACAGGATGTACACGTTTACTATTTTTGAGTAACTAACCGAGTTCCGGTATAGGTAAGCTATGGATTCCCTATAAAAACGCCTTCCTAGAAGAGTACATAAAGCTGAGCGCACAGGATACAGCTTAAAAACTAAGGATGTCTGCGAAGAGTCCCAGAGCCAGGTCCTTACTCTTTTGAAAGTCAGACTGCATGTCTATAGAGGAGCATATGTTTAGCCTTGACATGCTGTGTCCTACTTTTATAGCAGTACAGGAATTAGACTGAGGAAAAGGGGCCCTTGATCTGGCAAACAAACAAACAAAATGACTCTATGTCTAGAAACGGGTTTCATACTCCAAAGCCCTCCATCCAGGATATCTTGTGTCTGTAATGTCAAAACTCATATGAGAAAAGAATGTAGACAAAGCCCAGAAATCTGGCCGCTGCTTAGTTCCTATTTGCAGCTATGATAACGCATATCTGTGTGATTAAAACAAATGTTTGAGAAATCTCAGTGAGATCTCATTGATCAGACACTACTGAGCAAATATTAACAGCAGAACGTGATGAAATAGTCCTATAAACAAGACTTCAAAATTATTGATTTAATCCCTCACAGTTACCCAGTTTTCATCCATACAACACAATATTGAATATCCAGCCAAATTCCCTTTTAATTATCTTTAAAAATCAAACATTTCACACGTCCTCAAGTGTTTATTCTACCACCTCACATATTTTTACCTAGACTTTCTTTATAGCATGCCTATTTTTTTTAACATTTTAGCTTTATCCAATATTCTCACTTATTTTGTCTTTTTAACATGCTATAACAATTCTTTAATATTACAACCTTTGCTACTGCACTGTTGCTTCTTCCACCGAAGACCAATGTGGATCATGACATCCTTCAACACAGATATCAGCACTGAGAGTCTGTTGTAAACATACGCATCTTGCCTTTTTCCCCCCATAACTCTGTCCTGGATAAGAGTAAAGGAGAAAGTTTTAAAAAATCAACACCCTTACCTCTTCTGGAATAAGCAATATTTATCATCTCGAGCCTTTAGGAAGATTTTCCAGGAAATATGAACCATCACATTGACTCTCCTCATTAGAACTCCACAAGGAAGAGGAAGCCCCTCAAGACCTATTGAATTATTGAATGGGAAAAAGACTACACTCACTGGCAAAGAGTTTTTTTCTCATTCATTCAACAATTTTTTGATTACCCTTTATGCACAAACCCCGGTGTTTATAAAACTTAAATTCTTTGAGTGATATATCTGCCAGAGTCCTGCAAGAAAAAAAAAAAAAAATGCCATGCTCGATTTACAGTAATTTGAGGGAGATTTAATACAGGAATTATTAGCAAAGCTGTGGGGAGCATTCAGAGAAATCACACACACACAAGTACACACAATCAGGGCAGCACCCCAGGGCTAGGGACATCCAAATTGTTATCTGTGCCTAAATGGACGAGGGAAGAGAGCAGTTACTGAATCCTGACGGGAGGGTCCTGTAGAGACTCTGCCATGTGAGGATGACATGGGGGTGGGGACGGAGCTCTCAGAGAGGCCCAGGCAGCCTAAGCAGATCCTACAGGGAGGGGAATAAATGATCGAGCAAGGGACCTGGCTCTTCTTCTCTCCTCAGTCCTGCTGCGGCCTCCCGTTGGCTGAACTCAACGGGCACTCAAAGGGCTTGATAGAATCCACAGGGGTCAACCTCTCAGCGCCCGGAGTGAGGTGAATGGTGATGGAGAATGATTGCAGGAGGGAAATCACACCATCACTGGTCCCAGCGGCAACCCTCATTGTAACGACCTAACTTCACTGAAGTTAAGATGATCTTCACCTTGTTTTAGAGGAGAAAAAGCGAGGTCGGACACCCAGGTTTGGCTAAGTAGAATATTCTGTGTATTTTCTACTCTGCAGGAATGTGACATATTCTATTTCTGTATGCCTATTTGCTAGTTTCTGTCATCAGGTCTGTTGAAAAGGTAGGAAGGTTGACGCCTAAATTCCGTAGTCTACAAATTGAACAAATGCTCTGATGTGTACATTTAACATCTAGAGACCTGAAAATGAACGGTGTGGTGGACAGACTCTAAGGCAGCCTCATGACCCTTGCTTTCGAGTGTTCACGCCTTTGTGAAATCCGCTCCTATGGAGTGCGGCGGTAACTGTAACCTGCTTCGATCCACAGAAACTGCGGACGACGCTGTCTCTCCTGTGATGATGTTAAACAGTTACGTGCAAAGGCGATGATGTCACTGCCATGATTATATTACTTTATATAAAACTGCCCTGCCAGCAGTCTCAGGCAGAAGACTTTCTCTTTTGATGGCTTCCAAGGAAGAAGCTGTTGTGAGAAGGCCTGAAGAGAGGGCCACATGATAAAGAACCGTGGCAATCTCCTGGAGCTGAGGGCAGCCCTAGCAAACAGCCGGCAAGAAGGAAAGAACCTGGGTTCTACAACCACAGAGATGATCCTGCCAGCGCACTGGGTTTGGTAGCAGATCCACCCCGGTCAAGCCCCCAGATGAGGACCCAACTCTGACCAACACCTCGACTGCAGCTCTCCAGACACCCCCGCTAAGCCAAGCCCAGATTCCTGCCCCACAGAGCCTGTGAGATAATAAATGTGCACTGCTCTCAGCCACAGAGCTTGTGGTCATTTGTTATGCAGTCATAGAAAACAAATACAAATAGGTATTTCATTTTTCTGTATTGTGTTATTCAATAACTCCTTAGAATACTCTCCCAAACTCCCTACAACTTGGGTCTTGTGGCTCAGTCATTATTTTAGTCAACATCTGTGCAGGATTTACCATTTACAAACTAGTCTCATAAGTACTAAATCAACAGTTCATTAAGATAAGCTGTTGCGATTAGTCTCAGGTAAGAGATAGGACGCTGAATCTGCGACGTCTGAACGGACTTACCCAAGGATAACCAACTAGTAGATGACACATTGTGGCTTTGGTCTCAGGACCTTGACTACAAATCCCAGGTTACTCCACTCCACCACGTTGCCTTCCTTAATTTAGTCTTAGGTAATTAAAACATAGTGGCAAATGAGCCACACTTTCTACCCTTCCAAGGGCCAGTTATATTTATTCTGTCTCCTATGATGGCAAAACACCTTTCCTTTACCTCAAAAATGCATATGTAAGGGGCTTCCCTGGTGGCGCAGTGGTTGAGAATCTGCCTGCCAATGCAGGGGACACAGGTTCAAGCCCTGGTCTGGGAAGATCCCACATGCCACGGAGCAACTAGGCCCGCGAGCCACAACTACTGAGCCTGCGCTCCGCAATAAGAGAGGCCGCGATAGTGAGAGGCCCGTGCACCGCGATGAAGAGTGGCCCCCACTTGCCGCAACTAGAGAAAGCTCTCGCACAGAAACGAAGACCCAACACAGCCAAAAATTAAAAAAAAAAAAAAAAAAAGCATATGTTACTGGCCCCAAGACTAATAACACACGCTAGTAGAAAAAAAATCTCACGGAAAAAGGATTGAAAGGCCGCCTAGGATCACGGCTCAGTAGCAGCACCCTTATCTAAAATCAGGTGATGAATTGCAGATAGGAGTGTTATTATCATCAGCAGCAAAGGCATAAAGCCAACATTAAAAACATCTTTTACAAGGTCTACCCAGGCTTAATTAATTCCTTCAATAGCTGGGGCGGGGGGGCGGGGGGGGGGAAAGGGCTTTGGCAAAACACTTTATGATTAAGACCCAAACTCTAAACCTTATTAGTAACCAAAGCACATGGCAAAATTAGCTAATAGATTTTTTTTTAATTGTTCTCTGTTGAAAGAAATATTTGGAAGTGATGGAAAGGACTCACAATTTATCTCTTTGTGAATGGCCAACGGTGGAATTCTAGCTGTGAGGTCTGTTGCTGGTTTGATCCAAAGGCCAGCTAATGGGGCACACGGCAATCCCTTCTGAGATGGAGCAGAGCATTTTCTATAGTGGAGATCAAAGGCAGTAGCGCAACGAGTCATCAAAATGGGCACCTGTAATAATACAAATGATGATTAAAGTGGTCCCACCCTGCATTTCCCATGAATCAATGTGAAGAGCTGTCATGGGACACTCTCCCCCATGCTGGTCCTTTTACTTAAACCTGTCAGTATCATTGAAGCTGTGGGAGCTTAAGAATCATTTTATAACAAATAAAGGATTGTTTCATGTTGGCCAAACATTTAATAGGCTTCTAGAAAATATCCTGTTTTAGTTCAGCTCAGAATTTGGCCCAAGATGAGAGGATTTTGTTTGATTGTTGGTTGCTTATTTTTCTGAACCTACATTTTAAATGACAGCAGGTTTGGAAATAAATGTGATTCAACCTTGGAAGGCTCTTGCTATGTGTCTGTGTGTCTTTTATCAGGGCCCTTGATTAGAAGGAAAAGAGAAAGGAGTCCTTTTTGTTCCATCTCGCCCTGTTATTATATTCATTATGAATCTTTCCCTTTCTTTCCGCCAATTAGGACCTGTCCCAATATGGCGGGACCTCCAGAGTACTAGCGCTGCCTTGCATGCGTGACTCTTTCCAGAAATCGCTTGGCTTGAAATTCAATCCCCCCCGTCCTTTTTTTAAAGAAGAAAACACAGTTCGACTGAATTCCAAAGCATTTATATTTAGAGTTTTCATGACACAAGGATCTATTATCAAGAGAAAATGAGAACGATTCTATTCTCACCTTTACCTAAACAAACAGGCTCATTGGGTGCCAAGATATTTGAAAGACTTATTGGTTGTCCTACAGAGAAGCCTCTTATCACAGTGTCAGTTCAGAAGGATAAAGCAGAGTTGGACAGTCTAGACTTGGATTCTAATCCTAACTCCACCATGTACTAGCTCTACAGGTGTCGATGTATCAAGTAACCTCTGTAAGTCTATTTCCTAGTCTATACCAGAGTCATAAATAATCATGGCTTCTTGCGGCAATGGAAAGGGTTGAATGGATTGTCTGCAAGGCCCCAGCCCACCATCTGGAACATGGGGAGTCATTTAAAAGTGCTATTATTTCAGGACTGATTACTGAATAGTTTTCTCTGGTTGCCTTCTTCAGTTAGTTGTTCCATCCACTTGATTTGCCTTCAGTCTTGTTTGATTAGCTCCACACCAAACATGTTCAAGTTCTACCTACATAGAACCAAAGATGTGAAGAGCTGAAAAAGTACCTGTTTATTCTGGTCATAAATTTGCTTTGGAACTTAGGTTTATCTGTATCGATCTCACTACATATACCTTCAAAATAATATTGAGGATTGCTATCAGGGTAGAGGAGCAATTTGGTAGACAATTTTGTTCATTCTTAAAGAGTGGCTCTACAAAGCACGTGGGTCATAAAGCATTCAGTGCACGTTTGCTCATGAAATGAGTAAATAACTGAAATGATGACAATTAATAATTATGGTGACCAGTACATTAAATCTTTCATTAAAAGTATTCTGCAATTAATCACTTACATTTACATTCCCTAGCCTTCTTTTTGTTTTTAATTTTATTACTCAAAGATCAACAAATTGTCAATCCAAGGATATTTTTGCTATTTTTGTTGAAATTTGGGGAAAGTTGCCATCTGTATCATACTGCTTCTTCTAATGAATGCACTTCTTATACCTTTCCATTCATGCAGATCTTCTTTATTATCTTTCAACCACGTTTAAAATTTTGCTCTTACACATTATTCTATTTACTCTTGCGAACTTGATATTTTTTTGCCTAAATTGTAAAATATTGTTTGTTAAATATACTTTTTATTCTGAAATAATTTTAGACTTACCGAAAAGTTGCAAAGATAGTACAGAGAGTTCCCATACACCCTTCACCCAGTATGTTTCTCCTAATGCTATCACCTTACATTTCTGTGGTACATTGGTCAAAACTAAGAAACCAACATTGGAACATCACCATTGCCTAAACTCCAGACTTTATTCAGATTTCAGCAGGCTTCTTTTTTTTTTATTATTATTAACGTTCTTGTTCTGTTCCAAGATCTTATCCAGGATACCATATTGCATTTAGTTGTCATGTCCCCTTACATAATATAAAGATCATAAGTATTTGTACATAATATACATAATAAATGAGTGTTAAATTTTGCCATGTGTTTTCTCTCTATGAATTGATACAATCAGGTGATTTTTCTTCTTTAGTTGTTGATATGATAGGTTGCACTGATTGATTTTCTAATATTTAACTAGCATTGTGTAACTGGAATAAACCCCTCTGGGCCACAATGCATATTCTTAACATATATTTTGCTGGATTCAAGTTGCTAACACTTTGTTTAGAAATTTTACAGCTAAGTTTATATGAGATATTGTCTGTAGCTTTTTTCTTTTGTAATGTCTTTCTCTAGTTGTGATATCAAGGTAATTTTGCCCTCATTCAATGAGTTGGAAAGTACTTCTTCATCTTCTATTTTCTGGAAGAGGTTGTAAAGAATTGTGCTAGCTCTTCTTTAATTGTTTGAGAGACCTCTAAATATTGGACTGACCTGGATCTTGGTCACAGAGCCTTGATTCCTTTCTACCTACATTCTGCTCTTAGGAAATTTAATTTTTGTTCCTTTTAAAATACCTTTCAACTGCCAATAAATCCCAAATTTATATCTCCCAACTCAGATTGCTCTACTGAGCTCCAAACTTATATACAATTGCCCTTCAGTATTGGTGGAGGATTGGCTCCAGAAGCCTCCACAGATACCAAAATCCACGATGCTCAAGTTCATTATGTAAAATGGAGTAGTATTTACATATAACTTATGCACCTCTTCCTGTATACTTTAAATCGTGTCTAGATAACTTAGAATACCTAATGCGATGTAAAAGCTATATAAATGGTTGCTGGCATGTGGCAAATTCAAGTTTTGCTTTTTGGAACATTCTGGAATTTTTCTGAAAAAATATTTTTGATCTGCAGTTGGTTGAATGCACAGATGCAGTACCCATGGATACAGAGGGCCCACTGTATACAACTTTCCCCTTTGATATCTCCACTACAACTAGAATAGAACTCTTAATCCCTGTCTACTCCATTCTGATAGCCTATTCCTCCCCAGATGAGAAAATAACCATCTCAGTAAAACCACCCTATTCTCATTTGACTAAGCCAAAATTGTCTGAGGAGTTCTTTCATACCATCGCACACTGTATTCAGTATACTACATAATTACTACATAATTCTGTTGATTCTACCTTCAGAATACATCTTGAAATCTGTCCTTTTCATAATCTCTACCGTGACCAGCCTAGTCTAAGCTGCTAACATTTGTTGCCAGCTGGTCTCTCTCTTGCTACGCTCCCCAAATCAAATGATTCTTTATTCACATCGCAGCCAGAGTGACATCTTTAAAGGATAAATTAGACCCTCCTTTTGAATAACATTCCATTACACATAGAATAAATCAGAACTTCTGAACCACAGTGCAACATATTTTCATAAACAGGAGGCTGGCCTCATTTTCAACTAGTCCCTAGGTTAGGTTCCTGTATTCATCTGTTAGAGCTCCCCTAACAAAATACCATGGACTGGGTAACTTAAACAACAGAAATTTATCTTCTCACAGTTCTGGAGGCTAGAAGTGGAAGATCAAAGTGTCAGCAGGTTGGGTTTCTTCCTGCCGTGCAGACTGCTACGTTCTCACTGTGTCCTCATGGAACCTTTTTTGTGTCCACATGGAGACAGAGAGATCTCTGGTGTCATTTCTCTTCTTAGAAGGACAGTCCTATCAGATTAGGGACCCACCTTTATGACCTCAGTTAACTTTAATTTCCTCTTGAAAAGCCCCATCTCCAAATACAGTCACATTGAGGGTTAGGGCTTCAACGTATGACATCTTTTTTTTGTTGGGGAGTGGGAGGGAAGTACTTAACTCCGTCCATAGCAGTACCTAATCTCACTCTCTAGAATCTAGACATACAGGCTCTCTTCTACACATAAAGGACACCAAGCTCATGTCTGTCTTAAGGCCGTTATTGCAATTCCCTTCATCTGGAATGGTCTTCCCCTAAGTCCAAATGTTTGGATGATTCTTATCTTTTATGTCTCAACTCAAATGTGACCTCCTCGGAGAGTAATGTCTTAATAACCCAATCTAAAATCTCCTCTACACCCTGGCCATCACTTTCCATCCCATTTCTCGTTAATTTTCTTTATAGAACTTATCACTATCTAAATCATCTTTTTCTGTTTACTGGTTTATCTTCTCACAGCCTCTCTCCCCTTACCTGACACTAGAATAGAAGCTCCATGAGGGCAGAGAACTGTTTCTATGGTTTGCTGCTATATTTTTGGTTCTCAGGACACTTCCTGGTACATAGCAAATGACTAAAAATATTTGTTGGCTGTTTTTTTAAATTAATTTTTATTGGAGTATAGTTGATTTACAATGTTGTGTTAGTTTCAGGTGTACAGCAAAGTGAATCACACATATACGTATATCCACTCTTTAGATTCTATTCCCATATAGGTAATTACAGAGTATTGAATAGAGTTCCCTGTGCTATAGAGTAGGTTCTTATTAGTTATCTATTTTATATATAGTAGTGTGTATATGTCAATCCCAATCTCCCAATTTATCCTTCCCCCCACCTTTCCCCCTTTGGTAACCATAAGTTTGTTTTCTACATCTGTGACTCTATTTCTCCTGTGCAAATAGGTCCATTTGTACCATTTTTTAAAATTCCACATATAAGCGATATCATATTTGTTGACTGTCGAGGGAATGAATTTGGTTTAGCCAATGCTGGCAGATTGCATGGGACCTATTCAATGGGGGAGTCCTAGTGTGCTTGGTGGTTTTTTAAAGTTTCAAGAGATAAACCGTAGGTAAGAAGCTCTGTCCTTTTCTCATATTGTCAAAAGAACTGGCCGCAATCACCTCATAATTTGATGATTATGAAGGAGACATTTAAGGACTTGGATTCTTATGCCCTAGAACCCAGGGTAAAAAGACAGCAATACTAACCACCAAAGTCCCCTCTAGTCTCTCAGGTCGGCTCTGAGTGTAAATGAGACAACGGTTTGCTTCTTCGTTTCTACCTGGTCACCCAGGAAGTGCCCAGTGGACGCTGGTGCCTCTTCGTTTCTACCTGGTCACCCAGGAAGTGCCCGGTGGGCGCTGGTGCCTCTTCGTTTCTACCTGGTCCCCCAGGAAGTGCCCGGTGGACGCTGGTGCCTCTTCGTTTCTACCTGGTCCCCCAGGAAGTGCCCGGTGGACGCTGGTGCCTCTTCGTTTCTACCTGGTCCCCCAGGAAGTGCCCAGTGGACGCTGGTGCCTCTTCATTTCTACCTGGTCACCCAGGAAGTGCCCAGTGGACGCTGGTGTCCACGTATACAAGCTATATGGCGCCAGTGACGGAAGAAGAGAAGGGAAACGTAAGCAAGCGCCCTGTACTTTCAAACAGAGACAGCATTTCTTACCTACACACAGTTTCTCCTACTGTGAATTTTATGGTTAATAACCCACACATTTCAACATACTTGGCCTTGTTGGTGCTCTTCTAACATGTGTCTTCCCTTTGCAGACAATATAGTTATTAACGAATGAAATTAGCTCCAAGTTATAGCGATGGGCGTTCAATTTTGTCCAATTAGAGATTCACAGGGAATTTACACGTGCACATTTCAAAGTTATCAAATATTCAGGGGCTTGTAAAGAGCACAGAACTCCATTTAGGCTGACGTCAGGAAAGAGTCTGAGGTCTATGACAGAGTTATTTTTCTCACTTGCCATGATGGAGCCTAGCTTTTAAGAGACCACCTACATAAGCACTTTGGTACAAATTTCAATGCTTTCTTGAAAATATGTGATCAGAGACATGGAGGGAAGGTGTAATAACTTTATTGGATGGTTATTTTCAGGTTATCAGTCTCCTGAATCATGCAAGTCTAAAAGGAATTTCAATTTGTGGAGATTTCAGTAAAGAGATAACATTCAGAAACATCTGCTTCAGTAAGTCAATTCTCCCAAATTTAGAAAGCCCAAATAATTAATCTGTGGGCTGAATTCTATGTTCACATATTTTTTATTCCAAGTGTAAACTAAATATGCCACTTGAGAGATTACAAAGAAGGCAACTTGGCCCAGAGAAAGGTGCTGCGTTAAGTCAACATTCTTTCTCAGATTGAAACTTGGTCCGTGTTCCTGAGTAAAGCGCCGAGGACAACAGACGTCGTTGTGAGATCTCCTAAAATCAGGAGATGTTTTGCATGATACCTTCCCCCAAAGGGAATAATGGTTGGCCTCAGAGCCAGATTTTTCGAGGATGACTTTTTCCCACACATCATAAAAATGCAACCCCATTTTCTTACTTACCTTGAGTACCTTTCTGGTCGGATTCACAGCTTTGTTTTCAATACATTGCTTTCTTGACTACTTCTTTGAGCAAGCTATACCATATACCATGGTACAAAATACCATGCTATCGGTATATTGATCAGAATCAATATACCGATAGCATGGAAGGGAAGAAGAAATGTTGGGAGAGCAAAGATGGAGAACCTAGTCCAAGGGGGCAATTGTTGGGTAGCTCTTGGGGACAGCTGCACATAAGATTGTACCATCAGCAAGTACATTTGAAAGCAGCGATATGATCACTCGTGAAGCTAGCCCAGGAGTATAATCTTCCCATTTAAGATCTGAGAGTGATGGGTAGGAGGCAAGAAATGCCTTCTATCAATAATGAACAGGGGGCTTCCCTGGTGGCGCAGTGGTTGAGAATCTGCCTGCCAATGCAGGGGACACGGGTTCGAGCCCTGGTCTGGGAAGATCCCACATGCCACGAAGCTACTGGGCCCGTGAGCCACAATTACTGAGCCCGCGCGTCTGGAGCCTGTGCTCCTCAACAAGAGAGGCCGCGATGGTGAGAGGCCCGTGCACCGCGATGAAGAGTGGTCCCCACTTGCCGCAACTAGAGAAAGCCCTCGCACAGAAACGAAGACTCAACACAGTCATAAATAAATAAATAAATAAATAAATAAATAAATAAATAAAAGAACGTGAATTTCTTAAAAAAAAAAAAAATGAACAGGCAACCCACACATTAAAATCACTTTTCAAAACACACATGTCCTGCATATTGCAAGAGTTTTAAGACACAGAAGAAAATCATTTTTAAGCTTATCCTGTTTCTTTTAAAAGATCAAAGGGCACAGAAAATTGTACATGAAAGACACAACTTTTTGTTATATAGATAGATGTATAAGGCTAAATATATATGTGTTTATACTCATTATATAGATATACATATACATAAGACTAAAGTAATATAGTGTGTACTCTGTATATATATATGTATATATATAGTATACATTTATCTATATTTATCTTTATCTTTCTATCTATCTATCTATCTAATATCCTAGATAACATCTTAAGTCTTGGAAGTATTAAAGTTATTTTATTTTTATTTTTTTTAAGATTTACAGCAGTGGTTCTCAACCAAGGGCAATTTGGCAATGTCTGGAAACATTTTTGGTTGCTATAATTAGCAGGGAGGGGGCTACTGGTATCTAGTGGGTAGGGGCCAAAGATGCTACTAAACACCCCACAATGTATAGGACATTCCCTCTCCCAGGAAAGAATTATCTGACCCCAAATATCAATAGAGCCAAGGTTCAGAAAACCTGATAGAACCTATAAATTGGACAGGCATACCAATGAACTCTTAAGACGTCTTAGGTCTGTGACTGAGTTTATTTGGGGGAAAATATCAGATACCAGCAGTTTAAAAAGGACATTCTTCCCACCTCACTTTTCTAAGGAATCAGTCAATACATTCCAGTGTTTTCATTGCCACATCATAAAAGATATGCTTGTTTATTTCATTTCCTGGATGAGTGAAAATGAGCAAGTTGCAGCTTGCCTCAATAATTTCCAGAGGATCTCAGTAACTAGGACATTATACCCTGAGTCTGAGGAAAAATCGGCAAACGTTTCAGGAAATTTCCCTTTTTTGGCAAAACTGAAAGGCCACAAATTCACTTTCAAATGGATATTTAAGGGCATTTTATGAGTCTTTTCGATGTCTCTCCAAGTCTTGCTGGAGTTGCTGTGTTGAAAAGCTGTAAATTTTAGTTGCAATAAAATAGACATTACTTTTAATTGTTTCCTCTCAGCATTATCACATATATGTAGATTTTTTTTTTTTTAAGCAGCTTGGAAAATCAGCATTTACAGTTCCAAACAGCTTTCATACTGTCATCAGTCTATATTCTAAGGTGTTTCTGCATTGAAAGAAGATACATTAGTGGAGAAATATGAGGAAAGAAAAACTAAAAACTACCAGGTGTTCTTGAAACCTCAGAACAGATCATTTGTATCCCTTGTAGCTTCACTGCTTCCAGGTATGATTATCCATGTGGAAGATCCAGAAGAGCTAGTCTCCAGCACTGAAGGTCAGCGTTAACCTCACCACCTCCAGGATAACTGAACATTGAGGCGTCATAAAGAACAGTTCTAGGAACTCATGCAATTTGATTTGCTTTTCCAAAATTAAAATTTGGATAATTAAAAAATATATAAACAGAACGTACCAATCCCTATAAATTATCATTAAAAAATTGAAAACTGGGGCTACTTGACTCTATCTGGGGACGCTGAACTTTTCATCATAGGCCAAATACTGCTGCGTACGATGCTTTGTAAATGGATAGTTCTCTGGCTGGGCTGATTCTTTTTGACAGTTCTCTTGGTTCCTTTTGGTACTCTACCCATCCGTGGTACATGTGAATTTGTACTTGATGTTAATGGTCTCACTGCACTTTTTATTTGATTGGCTCTGTACCAACAGAAACAGTATGAACGCTCCATCATCAGCCACTACAGTCACAAGAGCAGTGTTGAAGTAAGAATTCAATTGTGAACATGAGACAAGAAATTTCATTGCCAAAAGGGACTGGAAACTGGAGAAATGCAAGGATCCAAAACTACGAGACCTGGCATCACGTCTTCTCTGCTTTCATTAAACAAGCAAACAAACTGCTAGAAGGAAATGTCATGAAATAAACAAACAGAGTACACAAATAATTGTTTATTTCTTTGGCATCCTCACTTCTTTCTCTACCTATGTTTTATGATTAAAAGGGATACTTTGTTTCTTGTTTTCATCCTAAGCAATGTAGGTACAGATAACACGGTACTTTAAAATATGTGAAAAGTGCTTTACAATGAATGGTTTCTTTTTATGCAGATTTCAAAACAGGGCACCAAACCAGATTCTTTCGAGATTCAGGGCAAAGCCAGATTTACCATTAAAGGATAATAAAAAATTTTCATTACTGAAACATGAAGGAATATGAAAGTGAGTCTTCACGTTGGCATTCTCAAAAACAGAAAGATAATATTCACAGTTATTAATTTATTTCTATGGGCCTTTCCTATACAATTTGTATCTTGGTTACTGGTTTTAAACCAACTGAAAAATAACTAATAGAATAAATTTTGCAAAGCACCCATTAAGAACCCTTTATATCAGAGGCAAACAATCTAATAATGACTTTCTAACATGAACTCCATTCAAAGATATGTCTATTCGACCACTTATTCCACATGTGACCTAAAACATCTGCCTCAAAAAGTGTGTCTTTGGTTTCAAAGTACCAGATTCAATGTACGTGAATGGTTTATCCAAAACGCATTTTGACTCGTGGAAACGCAATCAAAATCACATATCATGAGCTATTTGGGGGCCTGCCATTATTTCTGTATAAGCAAAATCGCATATTAATCTGACTTTGAAACACAGGACACTAATAAAGTCCTTTTCTGCCGGAACATGCTAAACAGAGGACAGCAGATCAGGACTTAAACGTAGCAAATTGAAAAGAAAGATAAAACTTGTTGGGACAGGGCTTCCCTGGTGGCGCAGTGGTTGAGAGTCTGCCTGCTAATGCGGGAGACACGGGTTCGAGCCCTGGTCTGGGAGGATCCCACATGCCACGGAGCGGCTGGGCCCGTGAGCCACGGCTGCTGAGCCTGCGCGTCTGGAGCCTGTGCCCCGCAACGGGAGGGGCCGCGATAGTGAAAGGCCCGCGCACCGCGATGAAGAGCGGTCCCCGCACCGCGATGAAGAGTGGCCCCCGCTTGCCGCAACTAGAGAAAGCCCTCGCACGAACCGAAGACCCAGCACAGCCATAAATAAATAAATAAATAAATAAATAAATAAAATTTAAAAAAAAAAAAAAAAAAAAAACTTGTTGGGACTCATTTGATTGTATCAAAGACACTGGACAGAAGAATTCACCCACTTACTGAGTTGTAACAAGATAATTAGTGAAGCTACTTACAACAAGCTATACTGAGAAAAAATAATGAATGCAATATCAATATATATTTGGCAAGTGAAAATGAAAGCAGAGGAAAGAACACAGGTACACCAAAGTGCTGAGGTATCTTTGCTCATGCTACTCTAAAAAACATGTCAGGAGGACAAGCGTCCTTCATTTTCATTCAGTGATCATCCATTTTACTATATTTTCCATAATGGACTTTTATTAACCATCTACTTTGTTTTAGGCACTTCTGAATAATCTGCCTCACTAAATTGTCATATCCTCCCTGCCAAGTAGTCATCTGTTTCATCACACAAACGAGGAAGCTAAGGACCAGGTAAAGGTAACAAGTTAAGTCTGGGGTGAGAAGTGCATGATTTTGTTCCTTCCACTGTTCCACAGCTACTCTCAAGCAGGTTAACACTTACCTTGACAAGTCCTTTGTATGATTCCTGGAGGATAACAGCAGTTATTGAACATATGACTGCATGGAGAAAACTGTGACCCACAAAATGAGTACCTTCTGGTGACTGACATTAACAAATTAAATATAAACCCAACGCATACAGATACCAATGTCAAGTGGAAGACAACCCTGGTGACCCCCCCAGATACTTTGGTTCCCAACATCTCTTTTATTTCTGTTAAAAATTTATTAACAGAAACTTTTCAGAAATTAAGAAATGAGAAAACAGATGTTTGGAGAGATTCAGAAATCTCTGGAAGATGAAGCTGTTAATGATTTGTACCCAGGTTTGCTTTATTCCAAAGTCTTTTCTCTTCTTTCTACATCGCAGCCTCTGCCTCGTAAAACTGTAAGGGGAACACACTTACTCCTGGATGCTCTGCTCTGGCAAAGGCGCTCACTTGCATTCACAGAGCATCAATTATTTGGCCGTCTCCCTGGATTTTAGAAGCCTGCTCTTCTTCCTCTGTCCACTCCACAGTATTTGTGTCTGCACCATGAAAATCCTACAAAACGTTCTCCCTTTTGTGGAAATTTTGAGCATTTCAACACCTAAACTCTATCTAATTGTAGGTGGGTTGACAGCATAGGATTACAAAATATTAAGAAGAAAATGAATTTCTTTGGGTTTACTCATTATTTTTCTGTAGAATTGCTCTTTTAGGAAAAGACATCTAGTTTAAAAAAAAACCCTGGTCATTCTTTGAGAGTTCCCCATTATACATTTGGTGCTTGTTCTTTACCAAGAAATATCCATTAGGGCAATATAAATGGGACTAAATGTCCTCTATGAAAAGATTCTGGAGACAATATCACTGCTTCCTCAGGTTCATATCTTTAAAGACAATAACTTATGCCATTTGAAGCAAAACTGTCGTGAAAATTTTTCATTTTGTTGTCTTCCAAATGCTCAAGAAGTAAAGATGATCATCAAAAACAAAGTCTAGCCCATCAATGCATATAGCTGTGGCTTAAAATTCTAACAAAAACAGATTTTATCACATTGGATAAGCTAATATTAATCTCATAAATATTCTTGATCGAAATCTAAGTAAAAATAAAAAGGCTTCTAGAAAAAATCCACCCAGCATTAATAGCTCTTCTAAAACATTTTTAGTTTTTTCCATCTGGTCACTTCCAAGAAAAACTATTCAGTACTTCCAAGTAATGAAGAATCAAACTAGGTAAGTCCTACTCACAGAATTTCAGAAAGACTACCAGAGGGAATAAAAAATGCTCTTAAATTTCAAAGACACAAGTTTTTCTCCACCAACTCTGGCACATTTCATGACCTTATTCTGAGGTCATACAAGTAGATGGTCCACCAGAAAGCACAAGCACAATGGCTATGCAATGTCTCTAGCTTTTCATGACAAAATTGGCCAAAGTCAGCCTAATGTCAATAAGAAAGACTACTATTTTTGTATGGTTATTTGTCAATCATATCTACAGTCTGTCACCTTGACAAGAACTAATGCCCAAGCAGTAAATTATTTCCCTTCTCATCCATATATTTTAGAGAATTAAAGGCATTGATTTTACAAGGAGAAAAAATGCTTCTCATTGATTCTCTATGGGGAATAAACGAGCAAGAAGAAACGCTCTTCTGAATGCATAATGGACTTTCCTATCTCCAGAACTGTCTCTCACTCCCCTCCACCCATACATGCAACCAATGTCATTGTTGTCACACCTAGCAGGGTATCAGGTGGAGGTGAAGCCAAAGGACTCTTTCCTCTACAACCAGGGGAATCACCATAATTTCCAGTCTAGCACAGTTTCCAGTTTAGCTACAATTACTTAGGGTGAAGATTACTCCCGGGGTTTCAAAGGAAGGTAGATAACTGTGGGGTTCAAGGCAGTGATCCCAGATGTTACTAAGCTCACCCCTTTCTCTGACTCTTTTCTAACACCTTGTTTTTATTAACTTTCATCAGGTCAAATTCATAGGCTGTACTTTGACTTTCCAGGGAACACAGGTCGTCTGAAAACACAGCTAAAGGATTATAATCCCCTTACTTGGGTATGTTCCCAGAGTAAAGTAAAACATTAGACTTACCTCTGGCAATCCATATTGCATGCCAGGGTCCCACTTTCCCAGGTCCCCACGTTGTCCTTTTCTTCGTGCAGACGCATCACTCTCCCACATCGTGGTTGGGAGAAGAAGTAGAAATCTGACAATCCCTAGCAGAAATTCACAGTGCAGGAAGGAATAAAACAGGTAGTCAAATGTCCCAAATGGCTGATTCCCATTGCTCTTCAAAGGCATTGATAAAGGAACAAATTTGTCACAGAAACACCCGTGACCCCGAACCATCTGTTTCTGAGGCATGAAGGGGCCAACTGACCAACTGAATCCAACCTAGGGAAGCTACTGAAATGGTACTATGCTATTATAAACTAATTTAAAAGGGTCCCAGGCACTGACACACGCATACATGGTACCCAAAACCAAAGATTCGATCTAGGATCAGAGGATCTGGAATGAAAAAATTCGGTGTGGGCTTCGGATTTGTCGCCCTGTCTACCCTCTTACTTCTGTCCCTCTGATTATTAAACCTGTCCTTGGTGGACTCTTCCAAGAGTCACCTAAATTTGGTCAGGAACAGAGCCACGGGGATAATAGTCAAAACTGAATGCTCAGTATATACTGACTTAAGTGTGACTGTTTTGGCTAAAAGATTTTCCCCAAAGTGGTATTTTTAAAAAAGATAATAGACTTTATTTTTCACAGCAGTTGTAGGTCCTCAGCAAAACTGAGAGGAAAGCACAGAAAGTTCCCATACGCCCTCTCCTCACACAGAGGCACAGCTTCCCTACTATCACCATCCCCCGCCCGAGCAGAATATTTGTTACAGTGAACGAACCTATGCTGACACATCATTATCACTTGAAGTCTATAGTTTACATTAGGGTTCACTCTTGGTGCTGTACATTTTATTAGTTTTGACAAATGTGTAATGACATGCATCCACCATTGTAGTATCATACAGAGTACATTCCATGTCCTACTATCTTGGTTAAATTTTTATTGATTCATTCAGTTAGCCATTTTTATTCGAGTCTCTTTCCCCTATGCATTAAACCCTGTGCTACACCCTGGGAATCTTCAAAACAATAATTAAAACAAATTAACAGCCTTTTCTTTAGCCTATCTCTCCCTTCTTGCATCTTACTGAAAGCAGAGAGAAGGAACCAAGCGTCACTCTCAATACCCGGGCTAGAAACACTCTTGGCTAGACCATCCAGAAACTGAGATCATGAGTGCTTGTTTGTTTAGGATGCTAAGTTTTGTAGTAATTTATCACAGAGCAATATACAACTAACACATGTATTAATATCAAGAGTGGAACATTGCCAAAATACGAACCCAAAGCTTGGGGGTGGCTTTGGAACTAGGCAGTGGGCTTTGAGAAAAGGGTTAGGAACAGCCTGAGTGCCTGGAAGAAACTGTCGACAGAAGCCTGTGGTCATTCATCAAGCTCCAGGTGAAGGCTGGCAGGCAAATGAGGTAAATGTTACAGGAAACTGGAAGAAAAGCGATCTCTGTTATGTTGTGGCAGAAAGTTGAGTGACACCATCGAGTGGAAAGTAGAAAACGTATCAATGAATTGGGTGATCCATAAAGATGTATATATTATATACACCCCTATTCCTTTAAATAAAAAGTAGACATATTAATTATTGTTGTTGTTACATTGTGGAAGGAATCTTTAAGTCTAATAGGAAGACAAAAGTACAGCTTCTGTGGTGTATCTTCTTATTCTTCAAAATACTTACTGACATTCAGGTGTCTGCCTCGGAAGAACAGGTTCTCATCTCCATCCTACTGTACTCTGAGGTGGATATGTGACTTGCTTTAGCCAATAAAATGAGTGGAAGCGGCATGGATCACTCCCAAGCAGAAGTTATAAGAGCTAGTGCGTGCTATATTTTTATTTATCCTATGGTGAAATGTCTCATTTTATAAGAGCTACTCTATCAGATTGAATCCTGGAAGGAAGCGATCCAAAGCCAGCCAGCAATGACCATGTATTTGAACAAGAAAGCAAGCTTTGTGGTTAGAAGTCACTGTCATTTGTTACCGCTCTATACATTATCCTTGCCTGACTGGTACAGTTTCAGACAAATGCTGGAGTTGAAGGATGACCCATGGACCAGGGGAAGAGGACAGATGCTAGGGCAGGTGCAGGGGCCTGGAGTGTGTGAGAGACCGTAGGAAGAGTGTGCATGTCTAAAACGTAATATGGAAATTGGTTCAGGAAAGGGAAGAGGGGAAAGGAACAAATTAGATGGACAGGGTCATTTATTCCACGTTAAGAAAGTCTGCCCCCCTGTCAGGATGGAGAGTTCATTGAATTATAAGGGGAGGAATAATATGACCAAATTTTATGTTAAAAAGTTAACAATGACAGTCTTGTAGAAGGTGCAGGTAAGGTGCCTGAAACACAGGGAGGGAATCCACTGTAATAGTTTAAGGAAAGTATGTTACACACATAACCAAGGAATGGAGAACATTGGAAAGGTATGAGAAACACTAAAGAGAAAAAAAGTGAGAGAATTTAGCAATGAGGTTGATGTGTTTATGGCATCGTTATAGGAACATGAAGTACAATATATATATTGCTTGTGTTAGATTAGACTGTTAGGGACAGTCCGTCTCTTCTTCCCCACTTTCTGTGGGAGGAGTACATTTCTCCAACACATGAACATGTAACTTACAATGATAGGGGTGTGGAAAGGATAGTGTGCAAGTTCCAAGTCTGGGCCTTGAGAAGCATCGTTTGCTTTTCCTCATCCTCTTTGGGATCATCCCTCCCCCTTCATGAGCACATTCCCCATCTAGTCTCCTGGTTCCTGGTCCCTGAGGACAAACCTGCAACAAACCTGATCTGAATCTGTGGCTGGAGCCCAAGTCCAGCTGATCCCAGCCAAGAGCGGAGAAGTCCCGCCCCCCTTCTGCCAGGCAGACACGTAAGTGAGACATAAATGCCTGCAGTTGTGTGCCACTGAGTTCTTATTGTTTTCTAGCCAAAGTTGATTGATAGACCACTGCACTCAAATTTCAATGAGCTACTATCCTCAACTCCACGTTCCTTTTATGACTTTTTAAAAATTTTTTGCTGCGCTGGGTCTTCGTTGCTGTGCACGGGGTTTTCTCTAGTTGCAGCGAGCGGGGGCTACTCTTCGTTGCGGTGCGCGGGCTTCTCATTGCGGTGGCTTCTCTTGTTGCGCAGCACGGGCTCTAGGCACGTGGGCTCAGTAGTTGTGGCACACGGGCTTCAGTAGTTGTGGCTCGAGGGCTCTAGAGCGCAGGCTCAGTTGTTGTGGCGCACGTGCTTAGCTGCTCCGTGGCATGTGGGATCTTCCCGGCCCAGGGCTTGAACCCGTGTCCCCTGCATTGGCAGGTGGATTCTTAACCACTTCGCCACCAGGGAAGTCCCCCAGTTCCTTTTAAAAATAATTGACTACAAGGTTCCAGCCAAACTTTACCATCTTTTCTTTAAATAATAAAAGATCAAAGGAAGATAATTCTTAAATGTTCTGTTGGATATGTTTTTATTTGGGGGTTTATTTTTAATCATTTATCCCGGTATAACCATGAAGCGGGACATGTAGTTGTAATTATTTAAATTTCCCCTCAAGTATGAGAATATAGATTTTTTACTATTGATTGAGCAAGTTGACTAGTTCTCACTAGAAGCAACAGCATAAAGCCACATAAAAATGCAAATATTAATTAATATTACTTAGACTTGAGAGATTAGTTTAGGTTAATCAGTTAGATGTTTCTGGGAAACGGTCAAGGCCCTAGTCCTAAATCCACTCAACAAAGACCTTTAAAATTTTCAACCTTTTCATCCTTTTTAAACGCTATGGTTGGCTCTCTTCTTAGTTTGAAATAATGCATGTAATGTTTTTACAAGTGCAAACAGCAGTAAATAAAAGAGTGATAATGCATTAGGAAGGGAGTTTATTTGAAAACCTTCAAAAGTGGTTTACTTTAATAACCAAGGTATATGCATATTATAGTTCTGATAATGAGGGCATACAGTAAACTGTAATAAAAGTCATTGAAAGGTTTGCCAAGATATATTCTCTTGTTTGAATTAAACCTACTCTAGGAGACTGTAATTTTCCCTCTTTCATCAAAGGATATTAGCCTTGGTTTATTTCTGACATATTTTATTTGGGTTGTATCATGTGACCTAAACGGACTGGGAAGAGGCAAGGTGAACCACTGCAGCATGTATCTGAAGTCTAAGGGAGTGGTACCCAGGGGATGCAAAGATGGCTAGAGAACACCAGTAATTGGGATGCGTTTTTTTAGACTGTTTCACACAATCTGTTGGGAAACAGATTTGCCCATGAAATGTGAGGAAGCCTCAGTTTGGTGCAGCCTCCTGTAGAGAAGGCGTCCTCCGAGTTTGTGGGCTGGCATCACCAGTATACTGGCCTGCTGCTGCTCGGTTTCTGTGAGTCTGTTTTTAATTATGGAAGTAATACAACATTGTTAAAGGAAGATTATAAATAAGGTAAAAGAAATATTACTATTTTAACCTCACTCCAATTTTTCATTTTTGTATGTCTTTCCCAAGCTTTTTGAGTAATTACTAAGTTCCCAGTAAGACTTTCTCTGCCTCAGCTCACGTAAGTCTCATGACAACAATAGAGAGTATGATCCTTTTTTTTAGAGAAAAGAGCTGGAGGTTTTAAATAACTTCCCCAAGGCTAGCAAACTACCAAGTCACAGAGGAGTGAGGAGAAAACTAACTGTTTGATTTCCTAGCCCAGGCTTCTTAATAAGCATCTTACATAGTTGTAAACGTAGTGTGAAGACAGTTTTGTATCTTGCTTTTCCCACTTAGTGTTGAACTGTATTTTCCCGCATGAGAGCGTAGTCTGTTACCATTATTTTAGTAGCATGGTCTCCCTTAATAGAGATATGTCCTAACTTCCTGAGCCATTCTCCTATCATAGGACTTTGGATTACTTCCAAATTACCATTTTGGAATTTTACAGTTTTATAATTAATACTACAATAACTATCTTAATGCATAATATGCTCTTACATAATTCAGGGTTTTTTTTTTTCCCCCTATAGTCTACAACGTTTAGAAAATTTTGAAGATTTTTTTTATATGTGTAAAATCTAAATGGGATTTTTTCCATTGTTTCAATTTTGGCTGGGATTTCAAAGCTGAAAAGTTATGTGACAAATGCCCCTACCTCCTAGAGAGAGACGCCTGGTCATTTACATGTGACCTGCAAAGGAGACTGCCCAAACCAGGTTCAGCCCCTCTTAGCCTATCACCCGCCTTCTATTATACAACAAAAGCTAAGAATGCGTTAGGAAGATGGATAAATAATGTTTTAGAACAATTGTCAGTAAATCCCACACTTTTCTTCCCCTCCACTACGCTTTGTTAACCAACTTCAGGCCCAGTGAGAAAACTTTGATCTTGACATGTGAGGAATTTGGAAAACAAAGAGGCTGGCTCTCGCCTGAAAAACTTGAAAGGCAAGAGGTTGGATGGAAGGAATCCGGATGGCTGAACACAGAAAAAAAGCTGGATCAGGGTGGACCCTACAGAGGGCAAGGAGGCAGGTGCCACCTGGAGAGGATCTCATCATGTGGTTTGCCTACAAGGGCTGAGAGCCCGCAAGAGTAAAAGGTTATGAGAAGACCACCGCCAGAAGCAGTTCAGATGGATGTCATACATGGGCACGCAGTTGGGTCACTGCTCAGGTCAGTGGACAGTATCAGGGGTAGTCTTTCAAGAATCCATAGATACCCTGAGGCAGAAAGACAGCATTTAAGTACCTGTCTCCATCACAGGACTCTGGACCCAGATTACAAATTGCACCAATTGATAGATAATTTTTGAGCCCTGATTTCTCCTCTCGGACTCCCTATCACCAAGGAGGAGCCAAGAAGCAACACAGTAAGGGAGGAGGAATGGAAGAATGAGGTGGAAAAACGATGGAGTATCCACCTTCCCTACTATAGGTTTACAGGTTCCAAGTTAGGAGTCCAGAGAAGAAGCCTGAAGCTGGATTATACAATGAAGGATTGGTGTTGTGTTTTGTTTCTTAGTCTCAAACTGGACTTCTGTATACCTGAGGATGAGTATACCAGACGTTTTTGTCCAAAGGCAAAGAAGGAAGATCCAACACAAAATTTGGAAGAAAAAATAGGATTATTTCACAATTTCACACCTCTGAACCCAGCTCATTCAATCAAGTGCGTGAAATTTCAAGTTGCATTCCAAAACATTTTTACCAGTTTACAAACATCACCAGTGATGAAGGAAAATCAGTTCCATGATGTTTTGCTCTCTTTAAAAATTCTCTTTTGATGTTTATTATAATTTAATAGGTGAAATGTAATCTCAATTTAATGATAATTCTTAAATTACTAGCATAAGTATACATTTTTATTTGCATATCTATTATTTATATTTGCTCACTTATAAATTAGCTATGACATTGGACAGTATATCTATTAGTTAATTATTTTGTTATAAATTTGCATGTGGCAGTAAGAAGAGAGACAACCTCTTTCCCCTGTTTGGTACTCTGTAGTTTGCCTTTCAATATAAAATATTTTTTTTAAGTATGAAATTTTAAAAATGTAGTGAAACTCCAACTGTCAACGTTTTCCTTTCAATTTCTCCTCTTTGGAAATTTGGAGAAAAAACGTCTATCTTTTCTTTATTCTTTTGTTGTGGGATTTCTAATGTTTAAATGTTTGACTGTTTCTCCCATCTGGAGCTCATTTGTATACAGCTCAGAATCTGATAAGCGTGAGTTAAGTATAACAAGTTGGCTGGGAAAAACATGTTGTTTGTATGGATATATCACTTTCAGCAATATTCGTATTCCAGTTTAAAGCACAACAAATGTTCTCACTCTCTAGTAAAGGCTGAAGAGACTTTCATAATAAATTTTCCTTACCAGAAGAATCCAGAGTCTCTCCCTTTATAAACATCAAGCTGCCTGAGCTTAGCTCTCTTTTTTCTCTGCCACAGCTCTTCCCTATCAGAATTTACACACCATCCACTGTCAGGGATGCAAACTGTTCTACAGTTTGTTAATATCCAAGAAAGGCCATCACCTCTGAATCATTTTTTCCCCAAACATAAATCCTTGGGCCAACAAAGAAAAGTGGTATTTTTCCATCTCCATAATTCCTGTTATTTTAAGTCTATCCTTTAACCAAAGTGGCTTGGTATTTCTTTTCCCTTGATAACTCACAGGTTCAAACGTAAAAAATTATTATTACAAGGAACAATTATGAGGTTCAAAGCATACTGTGTGCATTCCATGCTTCTAGTTTCTGGTACTGATATACGGAACGGAATACTTGTGGTTGTCGGTTCGCATGAAGTGGATGGGTTCCAACCACTGGTGGTGAGAGGCTTAATGAAAGTCTGCCTTCATCAGACCCAACAGGGACCTACCATCATGGGAGGTGACCCAAGTGCCCTACTGGAGGCATCTCAACAACAAACTTTCGACCATTAACTTATTCAGTCCAAATGGCAACCACGAAACGGGGGGTGGGAATGGCTTTGCTGATTTTCTTAGTTTGAACATTATTCTAGATTTTAAGATTTCAATATCTCTTTCCTAAACACTGAACTAGAAAAACCACCGACCTTTTAAAATACTTTTCATTTTTACTTTTTCAGTTTGGCGTGTTTAGCACTTTGATAACCCCCTCCTCACAATCTTTCTTATTTAATGAGATAGTACACTTACATAGCAAAGCAAAAAACAAAAACAGGACATCATTAATTACTGTTGACTTTTTTCTCACCGTCCCTATTTACTTCTCTATAAGACCAGGACATAATAGTTCCTTTTTTAATGCTTCTATAGCACATATATAGTTTTTTAAAACCATTTTTTATTGAAGTATATAGTTAATTTACAATGTTGTGTTGGTTTCAGGTGTATAGCAAAGTGATTCAGTTATAGAGAGAGAGATAGACTCTTTTTTAGATTCTTCTCCATTACAGGTTTTTACAAGCTATTGAATATAGTGCCCTGAGCTATACAGTAGGTCCTTGTTGTTTATCCATTTTATATATACTAGTGTGTATATATTAACCCCAAACATACATAGTTTTATTATAGAAAAAACGAGTTGTATTTTAGTCAGCTGTGTACATGTTTGCCTCCTCTGGAATACTGAGAGCTTTCTGAGGACAAGAATGTATCCTCTTGATCTCCATTAGTCTAACACTTACCACGATGTCTGATTACCAGATATCGTCGAAAATGTATCAATAATACATATAATAACATAATAATATATTCGTGTAAATAAATGACTTCTGATCTACAATGCTTTGAACACCTCAAGATTTCAAAATGACTTGCAGATGAATATTATTCCATCAACAGCGCTTTTGCTGCTAAATATTCAGTAACTATCAATGATAGTGCATAGGACCCTGATCAACACTGTATCACAAAGTGCAGCTGGCTTTTGGTGCACAGTATACTCAATTCTGCATCCTCTGGTGTGACAGAGACTGCACATATGCACCGAATTCCATGACCTTTTCCCACTGGAAACACACAGTGACAATACGCATCCTATCACCCTTTGTAACTAGATGTAGCCATATGACTTAATTCTGGACAACAGAATGTGGGCAAAGGTGATGTCCACTTCTGGCTCAGTTCATGACAAAATTGTACAAGTGATCCTTGTTCTATCTGTTCCTGAAAGGAGAAGGATCTGTGAACCTATAATAAGACAGAACTACAAATATGGAAGGAACTTGAGTCCTTGAATGACCACATAAAAAGCTGCTTGATCGGAATTAACCTCTATGGACCATGATATGAGTTAGAAATAAATCATCAGAATGCTAAAGCTCTGAGATTACAGGGCTTGTCCGTTATAATACCTTAACTTATTTAGAAATTGGTATTTGGAAGCTGGGTGCTAACATAGCACAAACCTAAAATTTGTGGCACTGGCTTATTAGTCAGCAAGTAGTACAGAAACTGACATAGGAGGCTGGAAAGATGGAGGTCTAGTCCATGGTTTTCCACATCAAAATATATAGCAGAACTGTTGAGTACGGTAAATAGGAAGTCAGCCCAGACCTCATGTAACAATTAAGCCTGCAGTTCTTACACAAGATGTTGATAAGAATGAGATTAATAGTGTCTATTTGCTATTACTGGCTTCTCTTAGCAATATATAACAAGAGATGAACACAGACAAAACCCAGCTTGTTTTGAAGCAGAAATCAAGGTGTATATAGCATCCAGAGATCAGTAACTTTTAGGCTTCGAAAATCTCCTTTGGAACTCCAGTTAATAGAGATAAATTGAAAAAGGCTCTGAATGACAAAATATAGTAAAATTCTTAGCAAAACTCAAAGCAAAACAAAAGCACACAACCATAAGATAAAGATCAGATGAAAGGTATGGTCTTCAAACATATAGTTTCTGATGGCTTTGAGGAGGATGAGATTGGCTTGGAGGAAGCAAGTTAAGAAATCAGACTTGAGAAATACTGCTATGAAAAAAAACTTCAAATGCAGTTACTGGCACATGGAACTATCTAGAAATAAAAAGATTATAAAGCATGCTAATTTTGGAGACAATTATATCATTAAGGATATGATGAGCTTGGTCTAAAAAGACTGACTTCATAAGCTTTAAGGTTACTGCTGGGTCCCCTGACTTCACCAGGGCCAAGTACAGTCCCCAGTACCCACTTTGTTAAGGCCATGGTGAGTACTGGACAAAGAAGGACCTCCCAGAGGCCTGAAGCCAGAGCCATGGAGAACACAAGAAAGGGAGGTTCTAGAGAGCATAATTCAAGATGAAATGAAAAACTTTCCCTACCCGAAGAGTAGGGTCCTCCGTAACATCTGTCTAGAAGAATTTCAAAATTGCTGTGAAGCAGTAACAGCTGTGAGTCTTTCATTCTTTCCTTTTCCAAACAAGAGTTTAAAAGCATATTTTCCTATCTATAGATCACCATTGGATATTGTGTGTGCGCATGCGTGTGCGTGTGTGTGTGTACACAGGGTTCGTAGGTTCAAGGAACCTTCCTCAGTCCTGATTTAGAGGTCTGAACATCACTCAAAGATCTGGGATTTGAACTTGAGGCAATGACTGGGGGTGACCTTGGGTTTTCTACCTTCTGGAAGGACAGATGTGTTCCAGGTGTAGAAGGAAGATGAAACAGATGTTTGGGGGCTAGGAACAGACTGGGCAGAGGCTGACTAGCTCTTCATCGAGTGCATTTCCTTTCTTTCCCAAGCACACAGATAGGCTCCATTTCCCGACGTCCACTGTTCTTAGGTGTGGCTACTACCAACCAGGGTTCCTGGCCTCCTTAATCGATAGAAATTGATCAGAGGACAGTCCAGAAATTCAGGCAAGGCTTTATTGGGGCCCCTGCTGCAGCAGCGGGGAGAGAAAACAAGGAACAGGTCCCCTTGCTCGCTCCCCGAAGGGGGGGGCGAGGGTCCCTTGTATGGGGTGAGGGTAGGCGCGGGTCCAGGGGTCGGGCCAGAGCGGTGGCTGAGGTGCTCTGCCCACCCCTTAGGTGGTGTTGAGCGCAGGGGGCATGCACAGGACCCTGCTTCTGCTCCCGGCTCCTCAGAAGTGGCAGTTGGGTTTTTGGTCTTTTTGTATCTTATTGTTCATAATTTGCCCCAATTGTGCAGCTATTTTTAGTCCCTCATAGTTTCTTTGTATTTTGTTGCTCAAAGAGACGTTTGTCCAGGTGCAAGCACTGTGGCAAAGGGTCCCAGGTCCCAGGTCTCAATTATAGCCACATAATTGAGCACTGCCCAGGGAATATGGGAGGAAATAACCTTCGCTATTTCCAGGCCTGACCCATAAAATGACACATACGAGAGCCTTCCTCTCTTTCTGCACGTGGTAACTGAATGGAGAAAACCGTGAAGCCCTGTTGGAAGGTGGACCCAGAAGCTGGAAGGAGCCTGGGGTCCCTGAACAGTCCCCAGGAAGGCTGTCCCGGCAAAGACACCCAATGAGGGTCGGGAATAAACTTTTATTTAGGTAAGCCTTTGAGATTAGCTTTGTTTTGTTTTCTTTGTTACAGCCTGTGGTATATGCAGAATGATGATGCTTTCCAAAGATACCCGCCCCCTAACTCCCTGGAACCTGTGAACAGGTTAGGGTATGTGGCGGAGGGAAATCAACGTTGCAGATGGAGTTGAGGTTGCTTGTCAGCTGACCTTAAATAAGGAGATGGTTCTGGATTACACGGGTGGGCCCTTAAGTCAGGGTGATCCAATGCTAGGACTTGACTCACTATTACTGGCTTTGAAGACGGAGGAAGAGGATACAAACCAAGGTGTGTAGACAGCCCCTGGAATCTGGAAAAGGCAAGAAAGTGGATTCTCCCCGAGAACCTCTAGAAGGGGATGCAGCCCGGCCGACATCTTGATTTTAGCCCAGTGAAACCCATTCCAGACTTCTGGCCTACTGACTATAAGATAATAAACTTGTATTATTTAATCCACCATGTTTGTGGCAGTTTGCTACAGAGGCAGTGGCAAACTAATACACACTCATAACATCACATTACGTTTTCATTAAACAGCATTTAAGAAATTCCTCATTACCGTGCCTCTTCTTCTCACTCTATCCAAACCTCCCCTCAGACTCTTCATTCATTCTGTGTATCAGAGCCTAAACAGTGTAAAATGGATAGCTCCCAGAAAGACTTGAACTTTAGAGGTGAACAAATATTACAGTTAATGTACAAACCTCTCCCAGATGGAACTTCAGTCTGATCTAGAGAGTAGGAGAAATATTCCGGCCGGCAGAACAACAAGATATAGTTATTTCAGTTTCCCTTCCAATGTTCCAGAACCTTCCTTGTTCTGATTTCAGACAACCATTTGTCAAAGACCAAGGAAGCTACCAAAATAGAGAATTGAGCCCCAGAGACTAGTTATCTGACTCAAAAAAATTACTCCACTGCTCTAGCTTGGTTTTTTCCTCCAAAATGAGAGGAACTAGATTTAGACTAATTAATCTTTCCTATCCCTCTTTGTTCTAAGCTGCTATAAATCAAATATGTCTATATTTTTCTAATGGTTTTCATGCAAATTAGTTCATTAGTAAATATAATTTTTTGCATGCTTGAATTTTCCCTGTTGTAGCTGTTCCTATGATTAATTAGCAACTAAGAAGAAATATGAAAAAAAGTGGGTTATGTCAGAATAACAACTTGGGTATTAAAAGGCTTTCTTCACTTAATTCTTAAGTCGTTAGAAGTGGGATAACTTTCTCTTGTGACTCAGGAAGAAATGGACTAGAGGACCTTAAATATTCGAAGTTTCATCAACAGACATCAGATTTAGTTGGAATCACATGTATGGTGGCAATAATCAAAGGGGATGCAGAAAGGGTAAGGGTTCTAAAAACGAAGTAGAACACAAGAATCTCTACCACCACAGAGAGGGGAAGAGACTCTCTGCTTTTAGTCGACTGTTACAAAATTCTGAATAGGAATTCTGTTTCACAGGTGTTGAAAGAGAATTGAAATACAACTGTGACCAGCCATTGAGAAGCAGCTGTTCGTCCTCCATGTCAGTTATACAGGAGGAATTGGCTTGGCAGTACAGCAAAAGGGGCTTAATTGAAAGAAAAATTTCCAAAGCAGGGAAGCAACAGATGGTGGAAGAGGAAACTAAGAGATCACGGAATCTACTTTTCTGAGAGTTGAAAATTGGTTAAGATTTTCTCTGCCTGGTGTACCATCTGAAGGCAGGAAAGGGTCCCAGTTCATCTCTTACAGACTCCTGTGGGGAATATTCTGATGCCAGCTTCATTTTTTGTGTGTTTCTTCTCCCGATATATCCACAAATGTATTGTGCGCATAACTGAGACTTTTTTTTTAAACTTCCCTTTAGAAGTAACTTTCCCATTCTGCTGACAGAAAACTAGAGGGAAGTCAGGGTGGGTCCTAAAAGTTCTGCCCAAGGTGAGATCTCTCCATGAAAGACAAAAACTCAAAACAGGCGACTTTTCCAAGTTTACAAAGGCTTCTCTTTTATCATAATTCCTGGTTAAAACCCACTGACCAAGAATACTGTTAGATGGTTCTGTAGCCCTCGACAGTATATCTGAACTCTAGGCTACTACATGGAAGGGAATTTTCACCATGGGCCGTGAGCAAACACGTCTCCTAGAAAGAGCTGGTTACTCGGAAGAGTCGAGTGGTCATAGGGCGTTTGTTGTCTGTGCTCAGCTAGCAGACACTTCAGCTTCGTAGGAACTGCTTGCTTGCTTTCTACCAAAGGAGAGTATTTTGATCCTGTCCCAATTCAGAAACCAAACCCCAAAATTCACAGGTTAAAGAAAACAGCCCCGTAAACCGATGGGACAGACACATGAATACCCCGGAGACATGTTATTTAAATTCAGACTCGTTAAGCAGGATGCCCTTTTGTCACTGACCAAATTGTTAAATTGGTGTCTTGGCAGGAGCCTTTTATACTTCTCTGAAGATTCCCTGGATCCAAACCTCTGTGGTATTAAAACAAACAGAGTAAATATTTTCCTTGCAGTTTACATCCCAGATCTAAATATTTCCAAGCATGTCAAACTCACTTTTCTCAACCACTCCCTGCAGGGTCCGTGTAGACCTCGGCTGCCAAAGAACCCGGCTGAACTTGCCCCGGGAGGGCCCCATCCCCGAGGACAGGCAAAGCGCGGGGCAGCCGGCCAGGAGCAGACAGTCCTGCAGCTGTGCCGCTGGGCTGCGCAGAGGCGGCCGTGCAGAAGCAGGTGTGCGACCTGCTGATTCCTCCAGACAGGGAGGGAGGGACGCTCTGGCCGTGCCGCTGGCTCCCTGAGCTTGAAGATCTGCCATTTCCCTGTTACCTGTTCGCAGAGAAGCGCCAAGCACTTGCCAGGGAGACCTGCATTTCCTTCCACTAGCTCTTCCCATCCAAGTCATTCTGCTTGCTTCCTAACTTTAGCTAGTTGCATCTGCAAAAGCAGGTGATTCCTCTCAAGAACCCAGCAGACAGGACCAGCAGACTGTTTCTCTCCATCTCCCGGGTTTTTTTTTTTTAACTTTTTATTTTATATTGGAGTATATATAGTTGGTTAACAATGTTGCATTAGTTTCAGGTGTACAACAAAGTGATTCAGTTATACATAGACATGTATCCATTCCTTTTCAAATTCTTTTCACATTTAGGTTGTTACATAATACTGAGCAGAGTTCCGTGTGCTATATATACAGCAGGTCCTTGTTGGTTCTCCATTTTAAATACAGCCGTGTGTACCTGTACACGTCAATCCCAAACTTGGGTTTTCAGTCCAGAATGTAGCTGAAGTCCTCTTAGAAAAAGGAAACAAAGAATCGCGATTGAGCCTAAGTGCCATTTCAGTCAGTATTTCTTTAGGCCACATAGCATCATCTTGGGGACTTAAGTCTGCAAGTGTCCCGACACAGTGGCGAAGGCAGTGCTTTGACTTTTTAAAAAACTGTTTCTTTTCTAGGTGCTGACAGCAAATTCGCAAACCACCAGAAAAAATGCAACTTGAACTCAATCAGGAAATAATGAACATAGCGGTGGGCACTGATACCCTTGTCTTTGGGCTCAGAGAAATACTCCAAAGTACAGGGTACAGATAACTCCTGCCTTTAAAGAAAGACTTCCAGGGCTTCCCTGGTGGCGCAGTGGTTAAGAATCCGCCTGCCAGTGCAGGGGACACGGGTTGGAGCCCTGGGCTGGGAAGATCCCACATGCCACGGAGCAACTAAGCCCATGTGCCACAACTACTGAGCCTGCGTGCCACAACTACTGAAGCCCATGCACCTAGACCCCGTGCTCAGCAACAAAGAGAAGCCACCACAATGAGAAGCCCGCGCACTGCAACAAAGAGTAGCCCCCGCTCACCACAAGTAGACAAAGCCCGCGTACAGCAACGAAGACCCAATGCAGCCAAAAATAAATAAACAAATAAATAAATCTAAAAAAAAAAAGAGAAAGACTTCCATTTATCTGGAGTTACCTAGCGTGAGTGGGCACCGGGATGCACTGTCCAGATGTCCCTTCACTCAAGAATTGCTGCTCTTTGGTTGCTAAGAGAGCTGTCAGCCCCTTCAAGGGCTGCAAATAGCTGTCTCCCTCATGGCCCCATCCCTTCCCAGGTGGCCCACGTCCAGTAACTGACCGATGAGGAAGTAAGGTCCTGTCCACATCAACCCAACTTGAGACAAGTCTGAAGGGCCATTCTAGCTCCGGGGCCCCCAGGGCTGCTGTCGGGCCCCCAGTGCGGCTCAATGTCTCGCTCTTCCTTGTCTGCTTCCTTCTCCCCCCTCCCCAGGTGTCGATCCTAAGAGGGCACCTTAATCAATATCCTGAGCTGTAATGTCCATCTCGGTTTCTGCTTGCCAGGGAACCCAACCTTGGCCACATAGGCTCAGAAAGGGCCCATGTGCAGGGATCATTTCTGTGCTGTTGCAAGAGGACAGTCAATCAAGTATTTGATAAACAGGTCCAAGGGATTAAGCAGCAGCCATAAGAAAATCAGAAAAGAATACTATCTGCCCTCATCTTGGCAAGAGTTTATAGTCTAGTAGGGGACATAGCATAAATACATGAAAAGATCATCTGCAATATTACATAATAATTGACAACAATCAGAGGACTACGTGACATTGGGATTTAGGAGAAGGGAAGATTGGTTTTAGGACAAAATAGTTGCTGGCTGTCTGGGCCTCATCAGGGTTATGGTAACCCACCATTACCTGCAGGCTATTTTTCTTCCTGGAAAGTGAGTTTCTCAGTATTTACAGTCCTCAGCCTGCAAATGAGCTGGACTCCAAGTCATCTTTCTGCTTCTTCATGCCTCCTGATGAAGCTACCAGACAATTCACAATAGCAACAGGTAAAGAACATATTTTCATAAATACTTTTGCTGTGAGGTTTGTTCTACTTGGCCCTCTTCTTCCCGGTTGCTTAGGTTCCCAAAGCTTCTCAGCTTTTCCCATCCAAGCTCCAAGGCATTGTAATCCATCAAAGGTGCCCTGCCCTTCTCCTTGCCGGGCGGGTTTGCGGGCTCAGTCCTGCCAATTCAAAGCGCCAAAGATAGGTCTTGCTCTTATCCTGATCTGCCTTATTTTTGAGGAGATTTCCTCAGTTGACCTTGCTTTTCCTGGCATCCTCATTGCCTCCATTTCTAATTCTCACCTCCATTTTGCTTCTGTAGATTTTCTCACCCTCTGTGAACTCCCAGCTTCTATCCAGAACTAAAAGGATTTGCTCTGTCTTTATACAAAGCCACAGTCCAAGAATAAGGCTAAGGACACCATTACTTATTAGCTGTGTGACCTCAGGCAAATCATTAAATAGCTATTGTTTAGTAGTAGTCTTATTTATAAAATGAGGATACTAATTCCCACTTTTCATAGATAATAATGATTTACGAACTGGCTTGGAAGCAAGAGTCCCCAAGAAGTAAAAACAAAGCACATCTCTAATGATTAGTGATGTTGAGCATCCTTTCATGTGTTTGTTGGCAATCTGTGTATCTTCTTTGGAGAAATGTCTATTTAGGTCTTCTGCCCATTTTTGGATTGGGATGTTTGTTTTTTTAATATTGAGCTACATGAGCTGCTTGTATATTTTGGAGATTAATCCTTTGTCAGTTGCTTCGTTTGCAAATATTTTCTCCCTTCTGAGGGTTGTCTTTTTGTCTTGTTTATGGTTTCCTTTGCTGTGCAGAAGCTTTTAAGTTTCATTAGGTCCCATTTGTTTATTTTTGTTTTTATTTCCATTTCTCTAGGAGGTGGGTCAAAAAGGATCTTGCTGTGATTTATGTCTTAGAGCGTTCTGCCTATGTTTTCCTCTAAGAGTTTTATAGTGTCTGGTCTTACATTTAGGTCTTTAATCCATTTTGAGTTTATTTTTGTGTATGGTGTTAGGGAGTGTTCTAATTTCATTATTTTACATGTAGCTGTCCAGTTTTCCCAGCACCACTTATTGAAGAGGCTGTCTTTTCTGCACTGTATATTCTTGCCTCCTTTATCAAAGATAAGGTGACCATATGTGCGTGGGTTTATCTCTGGGCTTTCTATCCTGTTCCATTGATCTATATTTCTGTTTTTGTGCCAGTACCATACTGTCTTGATTACTGTAGGTTTGTAGTATAGTCTGAAGTCAGGGAGCCTGATTCCTCCAGCTCTGTTTTTCTTTCTCAAGATTGCTTTGACTATTCGGGGTCTTTTGTGTTTCCATACAAATTGTGAAATTTTTTGTTCTAGTTCTGTGAAAAATGCCATTGGTAGTTTGATAGGGACTGCACTGAATCTGTAGATTGCTTTGGGTAGTATAGTCATTTTCACAATGTTGATTCTTCCAATGCAAGAACATGGTATATCTCTCCATCTGTCGGTTTCATCTTTAATTTCTTTAATCAGTGTCTTATAGTTTTCTGCATACAGGTCTTTTGTCTCCTTAGGTAGGTTTATTCCTAGGTATTTTATTCTTTTTGTTGCAATGGTAAATGGGAGTGTTTCCTTAATTTCTCTTTCAGATTTTTCATCATTAGTGTATAGGAATGCAAGAGATTTCTGTGCATTAATTTTGTATCCTGCTACTTTACCAAATTCATTGATTAGCTCTAGTAGTTTCCTGGTGGCATCTTTAGGATTCTCTATGTATAGTATCATGTCATCTGCAAACAGTGAAAGTTTTAATTCTTCCTTTCCAATTTAGATTCCTTTTATTTCTTTTTCTTCTCTGATTGCTGTGGCTAAAACTTCCAAATCTATGTTGAATAACAGTGGTGAGAGTGGGCAACCTTGTCTTGTTCCTGATCTTAGTGGAAATGGTTTCAGTTTTTCATCATTGAGAACAATGTCGGCTGTGGGTTTGTCATATATGGCCTTTATTATGTTGCGGTAAGTTCCCTCTATGCCTACTTTCTGGAGGGTGTTTATCATAAATGGGTGTTGAATTTTGTCAAAAGGTTTTTCTGCATCTACTGAGATGATCATATGGTGTTCCTCCTTCAATTTGTTAATATGGTGTTTCACATTGATTTATTTGCGTATATTGAAGGATCCTTGCATTCCTGGGATAAACCCCACTTGAGCATGGTGTATGATCCTTTTAATGTGCTGTTGGATTCTGTTTGCTAGTATTTGGTTGAGGATTTTGCATCTATGTTCATCAGTGATATTGGCCTGTAGTTTTCTTTTTCTGTGACATCTTTGTCTGGTTTTGGTATCTGGGTGATGGTGGCCTCGTAGAATGAGTTTGGGAGTGTTCCTCCCTCAGCTATATTTTGGAAGAGTTTGAGAAGGATAGGTGTTAGCTCTTCTCTAAATGTTTGATAGAATTCACCTGTGAAGCCATCTGGTCATGGGCTTCTGTCTGTTGGAAGAGTTTTAATCACAGTTTCAATTTCAGTGCTTGTGACTGGTCTGTTTATGTTTTCTATTTCTTCCTGGTTCAGTCTCAGAAGGTTGTGCTTTTCTAAGAATTTGTCCATTTCTTCCAGGTTGTGCATTTTACTGGCATACAGTTGCTTGTAGTAATCTCTCATGATCCTTTGTATTTCTGCAGTGTCGGTTGTTACTTCTTTTTCATTTCTAATTCTATTGATTTGAGTCTTCTCCCTTTTTTTCTTGATGAGTCTGGCTAATGGTTTATCAATTTTGTTTATCTTCTCAAAGGACCAGCTTTTAGTTTTATTGATCATTGCTATCGTTTCCTTCATTTCTTTTTCATTTATTTCTGATCTGACCTTTATGATTTCCTTCCTACTGCTAACTTTGGGGTTTTTTTGTACTTCTCTAATTGCTTTAGGTATAAGGTTAGGTTGTTTATTTGAGATGTTTCTTGTTTCTTGAGGTAGGCTTGTATAGCTATAAACTTCCCTCTTAGAACTGCTTTTGCTGCATCCCATAGGTTTTGGGTCGTCATGTTTTCACTGTCATTTGTTTCTAGGTATTTTTTGATCCTCTTTGATTTCTTCAGTGATCTCTTGGTTATTTAGTAGTGTATTGTTTAGCCTCCATGTGTTTGTATTTTTTACAGATTTTTTCCTGTAACTGATATCTAGTCTCATAGTGTTGTGGTCAGAAAAGATACTTGATATGATTTCAATTTTCTTAAATTTACCAAGGCTTGATTTGTGACCCAAGATATGATCTATCCTGGAGAATGTTCCATGAGCACTTGAGAAGAAAGTGTATTCTGTTGTTTTTGGATGGAATGTCCTATAAATATCAATTAAGTCCATCTTGTTTAATGTATCATTTAAAGCTTGTGTTTCCTTATTTATTTTCATTTTGGTGAAAGTGGGGTGTTAAAGTCCCCTACTATGATTGTGTTACTGTTGATTTCCCCTTCTACGGCTGTTAGCATTTGCCTTATGTATTGAGGTGCTCCTATGTTGGATGCATAAATATTTACAATTGTTATATCTTCTTCTTGGATTAATCCCTCAATCATTATGTAGTGTCCTTCTTTGTCTCTTGTAACAGTCTTTATTTTAAAGTCTATTTAGTCTGACATGAGAATTGCTACTCCAGCTTTCTTTTGATTTCCATTTGCATGGAGTATCTTTTTCCATCCCCTCACTTTCAGTCTGTATGTGTCCCTAGGTCTGAAATGGGTCTCTTGTATACAGCATATATACGGGTGTTATTTTTGTATCCATTCAGCCAGTTTACGTCTTTTGGTTGGAGCATTTAATCTATTTACATTTAAGGTAGTTATCGATATGTATGTTCCTATTACCATTTTCTTAATTGTTTTGGGTTTGTTATTGTAAGTCTTTTCCTTCTCTTGTGTTTCCTGCCTAGAGAAGTTCCTTTAGCATTTGTTGTAAAGCTAGTTTGGTGGTGCTGAATTCTCTTAGCTTTTGCTTGTCTGTAAAGGTTTTAATTTCTCCATTGAATCTGAATGAGATCCTTGCTGAGTAGAGTAATCTTGGCTGAAGGTTTTTCCCTTTCATCACTTTAAATATGTCCTGCCACACCCTTCTGGCTTGCAGAGTTTCTACTGAGAAATCAGCTGTTAACCTTATGGGGATTCCCTTGTATGTTATTTCTTGCTTTTCCCTTGCTGCTTTTAATATTTTTTCTTTGTATTTAATTTTTGATAGTTTGATTAATATGTGTCTTGGCGTGTTTCTCCTTGGATTTATCCTCTATGGGACTCTGCACTTCCTGGACTTGATTGACTATTTCCTTTCCTGTATTAGGGAAGTTCGCAACTATAATCTCTTCAAATATTTTCTCAGTCCCTTTCTTTCTCTCTTCTTCTTCTGGGACCCCTATAATTCGAATATTGGTGCGTTTAATGTCCCAAAGGTCTCTGAGACTGTCTTCAATTTTTTTCATTCTTTTTTCTTTATTCTGCTCTGCAGTAGTTATTTCCAATATTTTATCTTCCAGGTCACTTATCCGTTCTTCTGCCTCAGTTATTCTGCTATTGATTCCTTCTAGAGAATTTTTAATTTCATTTATTGTGTTGTTCATCCTTGTTTGTTTGCTCTTTAGTTCTTCTAGGTCCTTGTTAAACATTTCTTGTATTTTCTCCATTCTATTTCCAAGGTTTTGGATCACCTTTACTATCATTACTCTGAATTATTTTTCATGTAGACTGCCTATTTCCTCTTCATTTGTTTGGTCTGGTGGGTTTTTACCTTGCTCCTTCATCTTCTGTTTCTCTGTCTTCTCATTTTGCTTAACTTACTGTGTTTGGGGTCTCCTTTTCACAGGCTGCAGGTTCGTAGTTCTCACTGTTTTTGGTGTCTTCCCCCAGTGGGTAAGGTTGGTTCAGTGGGTTGTGTAGGCTTCCTGGTGGAGGGGACTGGTGCCTGTGTTCTGGTGGATGAGGCTGGATCTTGTCTTTCTGGTGGGCAGGACCACATCCACATGGTGTGTTTTGGAGTGTCTGTGAACTTATTATGATTTTAGGCAGCCTCTCTGCTAATGGGTGGGGTTGTGTTCCTGTCTTGCTAGTTGTTTGGCATAGGGTGTCCAGCACTGTAGCTTGCTGGTCATTGAGTGGAGCTGCGTCTTAGCGTTGAGATGGAGCTCTCTGGGAGAGCTTTCGCTGTTTGATATTACATGGAGCCGGGAGGTCTCTGGTGGACCAATGTCCTGAACTCAGCTCTCCCACCTAAGAGGCTCGGGCCTGACACCGGGCCGGAGCACCAAGACCCTGTCAGCCACACGGCTCAGAAGAAAAGGGAGAATAAAGAAAGAAAGAAAGAAAGAAAGAAAATAAATACATAAAATAAAATAATGTTATTAAAATAAAAAATAAAAATAAATATTATTAAAAATAAAAAAAATAAAAAGTAATTAAAAAAATGAAAGAAAGAAAGAAGAGAGCAAGCAAACCAATAAACAAATCCACCAATGATAACAAGTGCTAAAAACTATACTAAAAAAAAAAAAAAAAAGACAGACAGAACCCTAGGATAAATGGGTTAAAAAAGCAAAGCTATACAGACAAAATCACACAGAGAAGCATACACATACACACTCACAAAAAGAGAAAAAGGAAAAAAAAAATATATATATATATATAAAAAAGGGAAGAGAGCAACCAAATCCATAAACAAATCTACCAATGATACTAAACACTAAACTAAGTATTAAGTTTAGTATCTAAATATTAAACTAAGATAAACATAAAACCAGAAACAAATCAGATGCAGAAAGCAAACCCCAAGTCTACAGTTGCTCCCAAGTCCACGACCTCAATTTTGGGATGATTCATTGTCTATTCAGGTATTCCACAGATGCAGGTACATCAAGTTGATTGCGGAGATTTAATCCGCTGCTCCTGAGGCTGCTGGGAGAGATTTGCCTTTCTCTTCTTTTTTCTCACAGCTTCTGGGGTTCAGCTTTGGATTTGGCCTCGCCTCTGCATGTAGGTTGCCTGAGGGCGTCTGTTCCTGCCCAGACAGGACAGGGTTACAGTAGCAGCTGATTAGGGGGCTCTGGCTCACTCAAGCCGGCGGGAGGGAGGGGTACAGAATGCGGGGTGAGCCTGCGGCGGCAGAGGCCAGCGTGACGTTGCACCAGCCTGGGGCGCGCCAGGTGTTCTCCCAGGGAAGTTGTCCCTGGATAACGGGACCCTGGCAGTGGCAGGCTGCACAGGCTCCCGGGAGGGGCGGTGTGGAGAGTGACCTGTGCTCGCACACAGGCTTCTTGGTGGCTGCAGCAGCAACCTTAGCGTCTCATGCCCGTCTCTGGGGTCCGCGCTGACAGCCGCGGCTCGTGCCCATCTCTGGAGCTCGTTTAGGCGGTGCTCTGAATCCCCTCCCTTTGCGCACCCTGAAACAATGGTCTCCTGCCTCTTAGTATATATACTTTTTCATATTCTTTTCTATTATGGTTTACTACAAGATATTGAATATGGTTCCCTATGCTGTACAGTCAGACCTTGTTGTTTCTGAATATTGGTTTTAAATAAAGCAAATGAAGACCATTTGCCCAGTTAAGTTAGATTATTATCCTATTGAGATTTAGATGTTGATTGATCTTTGAAATAAAGAATTTGGATTCAATAATTTCTCCCTTCTTGGCAAACGATTATCTTCAAATGGCCAATCTTATCCCCTCATGTGAAAATGATAATAAATCACCACAGTGATTATTTCTGTGCGTACAGGGAAATTCACTTATAACCTTCATCTTTCCCAACACAGTTCACCAGTTAGCCTGCCTTTCCAGCCAATTCTCTTTGAAAGTGGGAAGTCCACTCAAACAGGTTTCTTTCTTTTGACATACATCTTAAAGTTTCCTTAATTAATTCATTGTGCAAACATTTTATGACAGTCCTATCATGTGTGAGGTACGGTATTATACAAAAATTAATACACTAAGGCCTCTCTCTCCAGGGATCTTATGGTTTAATCATGGATAAAGATAACTGAACACAAGTTAAAAAGATGCATGCACAGAAGTGGTTTAGAGAAGGTGTCTGTGAGTTCAGAGAACAGTAAGATACTTAGAAGACTGGTTAAAAGTATTCTTGCTTGTTTTTATCTGATGGCCCTTATAAACATCAGACCTGATCATTTTTCCCTTTCTGGCCTATCTACACGATGGTCAGAACCAATTTTTGTGGTCCATAGTTTCACCTACAGTATAAATTTGATACGTCTACGGAACCTCTGAGTTTTTCTCATTTCACCACTTTTATTTTCTCTTCAGCTCCTCTTATTTTTTTATTTTATTTTTAGTTTAGTTTTGTTTTATGTATCTTTTTAAGCCATGCATAAATATATTTTAAATGAGGCAGGACATAAGTAATGATGTTAAAAATAATTCTGGGAAAGGCATAGTAAAGAGAACTGTAGAATTTCTTGCACCTGTTCACTCAGAGCAACTATATTTTTTAAGTGTCATCACATCATTTAGCTAAAAATTGCAAAGCATGTTAATTAGAGAGGAGATATTTACATATTTTTATTCATAGCATACTGATTCCCACACTCTAATTTGAATTGTTTGGTGGGATTACAGAGATGTATGTAAAGGAAAAGCAAAATAACTCATTACAGGATTTGAAAACAGTAAATATGTGGTCTATGTTCACTTCACCACTCAGACCCTAATCTGTAGAGTTAAATTAATCTACATAAAGGTAAAGGTAACCTGCATAAAAGGAAAAGGCAATCTACAGAGAGGTAACCTACATTCATGTTGGTTGAGTCAATGAATCAATACGCAAACGATATTTTCTGAGCTGAAGTGCACTGGCTAGATGTTTTGCATGTAGTCTTGAATTTGGTCCTCAAATCAGTCCGAAAGGCTTTTTTTTTTTTTTTTTGGCCTCACCGCACAGCACGTGGGATCTTAGTTCCCTGACCAGGGATGGAACCCGCACCCCCTGCACTGGAAGCGTGGAGTCTTAACCACTGGACCGCCAGGAAAGTCCCTCCTAAAGGCTTACACCATTCTCCCCATCTCACTGAGAACAGACAGCGGCAGAACAAGGCTAATTAATACAAATAGGAGCACTGGTCTCAGTGCTCTGCGTGCACTGACTCATGAGCCCTCCCGCAAAACTGATGCGGTGGGGTCTGCTGATTTCTGTCGTCATTTTATAATTGAACAAATAAGGGGCAGAGAAGTTACATCAATTCCCAGGTTCTACAGTTAGTGGCGAGGCTGGGATTCACACCCACGCGATCTGACTCGAGCCTTTGTACCCTTAGCCACTAAACTAAGCAATTCCCCCAAATGTATCCTGCCAAACAAATGACAGGCACTCAAGTCCTACACCAAAGCCTAGGCTCTTTAATTTACACCACGCTGCCTCAGGATTCAGGCCAAACCACACCTACTGTGTGCACCTTTTTTGTGGGATTCAGACAGAATTAGATATTCCTTCCCCTGGGTCTTCCTAGCATTCTCTCTCTATACATAGATATATCATGTATGTGTAAATAAATAGTAATTTTAATCTTTTAATAATCTTTTAATAGGTACATTTACCTTTAAAATACAATTTCCTTAAATGGATTATCTAATAATGAAATAACTTTCCTTTGATTAAATATATCTTGAAAGTATAAATGAATCAATGAATGAACAAATGAAAAACCCCACAATATACACCTTTGGCCTATTAAAATTTCTTCAATGCAAAGAAATCTGCACTTAGTGATTCATCTCTTGAAGAGATCCTGGAAAGAGTTGATGTGTTAATCCGTTATCTGTCTTTTATGTTTTAATATAAATAGATTCATCAGACCCTTTCCAGGAGAACAGTTTTGATGGAGCAAAGTACAGACAGAACAACAAGATACTAATTTCTTGATAAAGTCACCTGGGATAACCTCTGAAGGAAGTTAAGGACAGCTGAGGCACATACTAGAAAACTAATTTTATAGACTTTGGAACTTTCTTTTTTGGACTGGTCTCTATTAATATTCTCAAACCCCATCTAAAATATCATTTACAAATAAAATCTGTCCTTGACTAAAGGAAGTGGAGGGTGATAAATTGGGGATGGTTATAGATTAAAGTGAACGGGTGCATAAGATTTTAAGTTGCTGTAACCTGCGATGCCCAAACCTGGTAGGGCAACAGAATCTCCTGGGGGCATTGAAAACTTTTCTTACCTGTGCCCCAACCCTAATAAATCACCTGAATTCTCTACAGATTAAAAAAATAAAAGCAAAAACTCTCCCTATGTGATTCTAACATAAGAAGCTTGGCAAGAGAGAGTAAATCTGCTTTAACAAACTTTTAGGTCATGCATCACCATACTCAACATGAGCTGGGGGTGGTCTAGCCCTTAAAACGTCTCTCCACTTTTTAATATCAACTTCAAGCCATAAATATTCCGAGTAGTGGTACCGTTGGTGGTATGGAGGGCACCAGGGCCGACTTCACGGGCATGACACCTGTACAGTCACATGAGGCCCATAGTTACAAGGGCTCTGTGTTTGATTTAATGCTCTGCTGTCACCTTCTTGAAACTCTTAATAATTTTTTTAAAAAGGGATCTCCTTTTTTATTTTGTACTGGCCCAGCAAATTATGTAGCTGGTCTGGGGTGGCATGCATTGAAGGGCAGGGAGTTTTATGGAACGTGGGGGGAGAATGGTCATTGGCTAGTTTTTAGATCCAGTTAACTAGATGAAAATGAAGTAGTCAGGGAGGGTGTCACTCCATATCCAGAGGAGTCTTGAACAAGCCCGTCCTCTTGGTAGGCTTTATCGTGACCTTTAGAAAAGGGCAGGGAAGATGGAGTAGGCGGTCCCTAGCATCACATCCACTTCTAGCACGTGGCAAAAACTTCTCTGTGTTCAGCAACACCTACTTCCTGTTCATACTTCACACACAGCAAGACTTCAAGTGCAAACATCTCTCACAAATGGGTGTGGCCGTGCATATGAGTTTGCTCGGGCTGCCATAACCAAGGACCGCAGACCGGGCAGCTTAGCCAACAGAAATCTCCTCTCTCACCATTCTGGAGGCTAGAAATCTGAGATCAAGGTGTCGACAGAGGTGGTTTCTTATGAGGCCTGTCCATCCTCTCCCTGTGCCTGGTCTTCTCTCTGTATGTGTCTGTGTCCAAACTTCCCCTTCTTTTAAGAACACCAGTCACACTGGATTAGAGCTCGCTCTACTGACCTCATTTGAACTTAATTACCTCTTTAAAGACACTATCTCCAAGTACAGTCACATTCTGAGTACTGGGGGTTAAGACTTCTACGTATACATTTGGGGGGAACACAGCTCAGCCCATAACACCACGTGATGGAGTGTTGACTAATAAAATATGGACAGCACTTATAGATGCCACCTCAGGTCAATGCTATAGACACCCTGCATACACAGCTCGCTATTCCTTTGTCCCCTTCCACCTGGCTGAATAGAGACCACCCTCTGGGCAACCTTGAAAGCCACATGTCGAAAACCAATGATCCACAAGGTGGAAGGAGCCTGGCTCCCTAAGTCAGCACTTAAAGAAGTGCCACTGCACCAGAAATGCTCACACAGAAATGGGACGTGAATAAGAAACAAGCTGTCATGGTGTCAGGCTCTGCGATTTTGGGGTTCATCTGTTATAGCAGCCAGTGCTATCATAGCTAAAATAATCATCCCATGAAGATTCAGAGAAATGGAGAGATCACGTTTGCTTTGCTTCAGTTAAGCAACTGCCAGTTATTAAGCACCTACTGGGGGCTTAGGTTCACGCCAGGTGCTGTAGGGCACAAAAGAAATAAAAGGCACCATGCCCGCCCTTCACATTGTGGGCAAGGCAATGGGTCATAAGAACACCATTAAATGCTGAATTGCAGAGAAATACCACCAAGTTAAAGTTTGAAAGAGTGGTTTATCCACGGAGGCTGGTGGCGTCAGAAAGGCTTCATTTGATGAGTTGGACGTTGACCTTGGCTTGAAGCCCAGGAGGAATTCGGATCAGTGTAGGGTATCCCAGCAAGGAGGATACTCATGCAGGAAACCAAGTGTGAGAAGAAGCCAGGCATAAGTGAGAAATGGTGAGAATTCTCCCCAACAGAAGCAGAGGATCCGGCCGGGGAGTGCTGCTAACAGAGAAAACCACTGCACCCAAGCCAGGGTCAGACAAGCCTAGGGAGCTAGGTAATTATTCTAAGCTGCTTTATTTCAATACAGCAGTCCCGACTCAAACTTGACTGGGAAAATTCTTCACAAAATTCTCCCTTGTAGCCTTTCTCTTTGAATCGCTACCTCTTACTTGTCTCCTCTCTTGAGCATGTATTTCTGGAGCTTGTGAACAGATACTAAGATAGAACTCTAAAGCACAACCCCACCCCTGTGGCTCATGATCTCACTTTTATTTTGTTTTCATTCTACTATCATATGTAAGTCTTATTTCTAACTCCCATTTTATCTTGTGTTTTTTACAAAACTTCTGCTACATAGGAAAGAATTTCCTTCTTTCCTCATTTATAATGTAACGAGGACTTAATTTTGGGTTCTCCAATGAAATATCACCATCACCATCATCCCTTTTTTTAATCCCTAGCTTCCATCTGTTGCACCTTAATTTAACTCTTTTGTTCGGCATCTCTCTCTTTCTCTTGGCCATTTGTTACAAGACTCCAGCCAGCATTTCCTGCTGCACTCAGTAATACCACAGTAATAGTTTTTCCATTGAAAAATACCACAAGTACAATATTTCCAATGGAAATACCACAAGAACAGTGTTTCCACTGAGCGTACCACAACGAGAGTGCTTTTGTGGTACCTAAATTCTGAGTTGAACTCGTAATGTTCATCTTGGATTCATTATAACTAGAGCCCCTACTTTCTGGAAAGCACCAAAACAGGGATGGAATTTTTATTTGTAGTTAAAAAAATACAATAAAAATAAAAGTTGGATGATGCCAAGACAATTTTGCACTTGCTTTTGTGAGTAAAATATAAATAGATTAAGCAAGTGAAAGAATGAGGAAAAACTTCATAAAAATGTACAGAGAGGCTTAACAGCTGGAAAAGCAAGGATGTGTGTGTGTGTGTGTGTGTGTGTGTGTGTGTGTGTGTATGATAACATTTAAGGCAGCTCAGCAGCTGGGAAAGCAGCAACCTGTAAAAACACTTAACATTTATAGCCACTCAGTGGCTGGAAAACCAACTTCTCATAAAATCGATTTAACATTTTGGTCGCTGTTGAAGACATTTAATGCATGTGTGTTTATATATCTCTGTTTACACTGTAGCCCCATGGATTTCAGTGGGTTTTAACAGTCATAACTTGGACGAGACCACTTGAAACAGTTGAGGGTATACGATGTTTTGCACCATTTGACAATAACGATGTTTACCAACACATATAGATTGCTTTTAGACATTGGAGTAAGTGTACCTAGAGTCTGATTAATTACACTCTCTTTATTAACGTTTGCATTTGTACCATATCACTGATCTGCAGTGTCCTACTTTTGAAAGTCATTTTTTTAAACAAAATTTCCAGTTGGAATTATTCTCTTATTTTCCAGGCATTTAAGACTAAGCTTCTTAAATCCTGATCTGCCTGTAGTTTGGCAAACAAAATTATCTGTCAGGATAGCCCAGTTTTTTCCATTTCCCTTGTTATGTCTTAAATCAGTTCAGTTAAAGAGGGTAACATTTTGCTATTCTTTTCTTTCAGTTGTTTTTTTTTTTTTCTTGGTTAGTTCCACAAAATGAACTTGATGAGCGACTTGTTAAAGAGAATCCCATTTTTTTAAAATTTGGGGTGGGAGGGAGGAATGGAATTGAAAAAAGTAAGTGGAATTTTAAAAAATTATCCTTGAAACTTTTAAAGTTAGTAATACTGGAGCACAAGTTATATTGGAAAAGGCGCTAAAATTCTAAGGCACAGCCCATCATTTCATAGATGTGTTACCTTGAAGATAAAGAAGTCACAATATCTTGCAACTTCAAGTTTCTACTTGTAAAATACAGATAATTGTACTTGCTTTACCTACTTCTCCTGATAGCTTTGAGGCTCAAATGATGTACTATGTGGCAATGTGTCTGGGTGATGTCAAAGCACTAGACATAAAATATTATCATAACACAATAATTAAACTATAACTCTCATGAAAACTTCAGCACCTTAAAGGTAAAAACTTGGGACTTCCCTGGTGGCGCAGTGGTTAAGAATCCACCTGCCAATGTAGGGGACACGGGTTCGAGCCCTGGTCCGGGAAGATCCCACATGCCGCGGAGCAACTAAGCCCGTGCACCACAACTACTGAGCCTGCACTCTAGAGCCCACGTGCTGCAACTACTGAAGCCTGCGTGAGCCTAGAGCCCGTGCTCCGCAACAAGAGAAGTCACCGCAATGAGAAGCCTGCACACTGCAACAAAGAGTAGCCCCCGCTCGCCGCAACTAGAGAAAGCCCGCACGCAGCAATGAAGACCCAATGCAGCCAAAAATTTTAAAAAAGTAAAAAGTAAAAAAGCTTAATCAAAATTACAAGGAAGTATATGTTCCTAGGCTTCCATTAAGTGGACATTTTCATCCCTTCAGAAGATGAAAGTTAGAGAAACTAGAAAATCAATAGACAGGTCATACAAATGATCATGACACTGTCCACTCTGAATCCAGGAAGTTATTTTCATCTGTTTCCTCCTCTGATCATAGCCCACCTCTACACAGAGGCATTCAAGCCGACTAATTATTCTTAAACTAGTTATTGTACTTCAGGTTCGAATCCTTCTTCCTGTTGGAGAAAGGCTTTATGATTATTTATATCAGAGTTTCCTCAAAGCAACTCAGAGGAGTAAGATCCTAGATTATTATGGCAACACTTCATTACAGCACAGCAAGTATGATACAGGGTTTGTTCTCCTCCTCCTCCTCTTTCTCCTTCTCCTTCTTTTTATTCTTTATATTCCAAGGACAGAATCTACACAGAAAAACTTACTGCAACCATCTCTTTCCTACAAGTCATGATTATGGCTTGGAACCCAGATGATATTATTATGCTCAGTGTCATGGTCTCAGCTTAGGTCTCCCCCAACCCCCCGCCGCCAAAATGAACAAAAGCCCCTTAACAGACAAATAGAGACAAAGATTTGAAATGTCAATTCTTAAGAGTTCTCTAGATTTCTAGGCCACTGATCCGTCCAGATTAAAAACAAATATTCGTAACTAAGAGGTGTTTGAAATCTGGAACCTCTAATTCCAGCCAGGAAGGCCCGGAAGCATCCTCCCTTTTATTCATTTTATAATTGAGAATTAGCTTCAAGTGGTAGTAAAAATAAAACATGAAAAAGAAAATAAAGTTGTTAAATGTTAGTCATCTGAGAGAACTTTCTCCTTAGAAACCCTGCTCTCTTCTAACAGAGTGGAAATAAAAGCAAGATTTGGGGGAGGGATGTGATTGAACTTGCCTATCACTCCATAAAGATGTTTATTTTGTGCTCAGGAAGAGCATTACACTTTGGACATTGTATTAAGAAAGGACCAAACAACAATATGTCCAAGTGGGAAGGCATGGATATTTCAACCTCATAGAAAACCAAAGAAAAGAACTGCTTTGTAAAAAGTGTAAACTAAAGAGGCGTGAATGAACACCACAAAAACTCTCTACTGATCCCTGGGTTCCAGGCACGGTTTCCACAGGGCTCAAACCGCTGTCCTTCCCTCCCTCCCTGGAGATGTCCAAAGAGTGTAGGGTAACCACAGACCCCAGTGCTGTGCAGTCATCCTTCCTGCGGGAAGTGGCAAGACTGTTGATAGTAAAGAGACTTCCAAAGTTTGAAAGTTGTAAACAAGATAAATCACGAGCTATGGCAGAACCAGCAGGAGAAAATGAGAATGGGAGTGGACAGCTTAACTGGCCCTGACTCTTCCTCATTATACTGCTACTAAAGCCAAAGAGCTTCTTCGAGACCCATGGACACATGAGGTATTGGACTAGTACACGTAGTGAGGCTTCCTGAATATAAGCATTATAACATAGCGTAATCTTGGAGGGACCAAATTTAAAGGTAGAGGATACTGTGGAAGATGGTTGTATCCTCTTATTGGTATGTCTCTGATATCAGGGAACATAAAACTCTCATTAGGAACAGGGTCTAAACAATCAATAGCTAATGAACGATAGTTAATCTGAGAGTCTACATCTCAAACTCAGGAGATTCAAGAAAATCTGAATGTTAAGTGAAGTCTGATTGAGCAAAGCAGGTAATTTACCCACTTCATGGGTGGCACTTAATTTATAAACATTGCAACTGCTGGCCAAAAATTTAAAACCAGAGATAAAGGCGAAGAGATGAAAGAAGTCGGCAGTGTAAGAACATATGAGGGTAAGAAATAGCAAGAGGCTCCAGTGGAGATATAGTTGGATCCAGGAGGGGAAAAAAAAAAAAAAAAACTAAAATGAAAGAAGAGGAGGGCACAGAGAGCAGAGGAGAAACTTCTGGAAAAAGATACTCGCTTGGCAAGATGAATGGAAAATAAAACTGCAGAATGAAAGAGTGCTTAAAAGAGCAGTCCCTAATCTTCTGCCAGCACAGGCTAATTTGTATTTCTGGAACTAGCAGAAAGGATGTCAGTGGAAAGCCATGTTAGAGTCACCTTGTAGCAAATATTTCACTGCACATGTGGCGTCAGGAGGGAATGGGATGAATTTAGGGTTCATGGAGTGAAGAATGGCTTCAGGAACTCCAAACATCCCATTCCTGAGCTTCAACTTCAGAACATAGGCTCTTTCATTCTAACTGCACATGGGAAATAAAGAGAACAGGGGCTGGGCTGTCAATTAAGATTTAAATTTGGCTCCACGGGGAAGGGAACTAGCACCCATCCAGCTGTAAATGCTTCTTTAATGAAGTATGAAGGACTAAGCTTGACACCAAGAAAAATACTCCCGCAGACAGTTCGAAGCTTTGAAAGAGAGGGGAACAAGTTGTACCCGCTCCAGACTAACATTCTCATTCTGGAGTTTGCTTTGGTTAGTGTGAAGGGTAATCCGTTTATGCTGTGTTTTGTCCACATTGCTTTTCATGTCGTTACGATGACTGTTAAACTGTAGATCCCTAGAAAGTAACTCTTCCTTCAGTCTTTCCTTCCTCCTTTCCTCTCTTTCTCCTGCCTTTCCTTAACGATTTCTTGTCAATTCAGTTGAGAGTACAAAAAAAGTACAGCCTATTGAATTTTCACAAAATGAACATACCCTGTAAGCATAACTTGCATGAGATCACAAAGCAGAAAATTCCTAACATTGCAGAAGCTCTGAACATCTCCCTCAAGTTACTACCAAAGGTGAACATTGTCATGACTTATGACAACATAGATTAAATTTGCCTGTATTTGAAATTTATAGTATTAGATGCATACAGTCTATTCTCCTTTGTATTTGGCTCCTTTTATGTTCCTAAGAGTCATCCACAGTGTTGCAGGAAGCAACAGATGATTCATGTTCATTCTCCATCGTATGGCTGGACCACAACTTCATTTATAGACTCTTCTATTAATAGAAATTACTGTACATGAATACAATACAATATTGTATGTGTATATGTGTGAATATGTGTATATACCTCTTTGGGGTGTATACCCAGAGAAGTGGAATTGCTGAGTTATAAGATATGATTATCTCAGCTTTAATAACCATTCGATATCCTCTTTGTCGAGTTCCTGTTCAAACCTTTTTCCCATTTTTCTATTGGTTTTCTGCCTTTCCACTCTCTTAATGGTTTATTTTGAACGAACAGAAGTTCTTATTTTAATATAGCTCAATTATCTGCTTTTTAAACCCTATATGGATAATTCGCTTTTTGTATCTTATTTAAGAAATCCTTGCCTACTTGACAATCATGAGAATATTTTCTTATGTGTTATTCTAGAAGCTGTGTTTAGTTTTACATTTAGATCTACATGCCATCTGGAATCAACTTCTGTGTATATGGTGTGAGGTAGGAGGTGGAATTAGCAAAAACAGCAACCACATAGTTAATTAGCAGGACAGAGAACAGAGGCTATCTGGGACGTGGCAACTATTCGTTCCAGGAAAGTCCTGCAAACCAGCTTCTCCAGGCAAATATTTTATTTATCTAGGAAAGTATGTCTCTCCTGTCAGGATAGTAGATTTCTCACCTAAGCAAGCGGTTCACTTATAAGAATCAGTTTACTTAACCTGGACTCATTTTACGGCTCTCTCTGTCTGCCAATCCTAAACTATTATGTCGCGGAAATTTTCTAATCTCATTCAGTTCCCAGCCTTGAAAGATTTATCTTTAACCACTTTGGTCCAAATCCCAAAGCTCCAAATACCTTGCTTTGACTTTTGTCAAACGTAGACCTAACAAATTTAGTTTCCATAATCAACAGGTTTTGGGGTGGTCTTTTCAGGAGTTGTCAGCAGACAGAGGAAAGGTGTGTTTGGGTCTTTAGAGATACCAAACTGACTTAGCTCCATTTACTGAAAAGACCACCTTTTCTGTATGCTATTGCATCTCACCTTTGTTAAAAATCAAGTAACCATACGTGTGTTTTCTTTTTTTATGCTTTCTAGTCTGTTCTATTTGTCTACTTTATGCCAATACCACACTTTCATAAATACTACAGCTTTAAAATGTCTTATTACCTAGGATTCTGCATCCCCAAACTTGGTTGTCTTTTGAGATTTTCTCGGCTGATTTTGACCCTTTGTATTTCCAAATAATTTCTGGAATCAGTTTGTCAGTCCCCAGAAACACTTCCAAGGATTCTATTCAATCTATTGATCAGTTTGGGATAAATGTAATCTATAAACTACTGGATCTTCTAAATGCATGTATATTTATATTTGTCTTTATTTCTATCACTAATGCTTTACAGTTTTCTCTGTAGATATTTTGTACATCTATCATTAGATTTATTCCTAAGTATTTTACATGTTTTGATTAAATTACAAATGGTATCTTTTTGCTCTATTTTCTGTTTGTTGTATTCAGAGATCTTGCTAAAATGGCTCATTAAAGCAAATTCCTTATCTGTTATGGATTATCTACTTATGCGATCATGTCATGTGTGAATAAAGATCATTTTATTTCTTTCCAAACTATGCATGTGTGTAAATACTTTTTGCTAGCAGAGTAGTATTTCCCCTTACTGCAATATATCTGGTTTATGTGTTTTGGGTGGTTTTTTGTGGAGTTGAGACAGTTGACAGAAGCAAGATTTATCTAACTCCTTTGAATTCCAATAGTTAATTAGTCCTGGGATTCGAAGCAGAAGACCTGAACTCATGTCTGTTATAACATAATTTTCAAAAGGGTAAAATTATGACTTTCATACAAATATACAATAAATATGTGTAAATTTTGAAAATTTAAGCCATTAATTAGGAAAGCTGTTAGATGTTAAAATCGGTTCAAGGGCTTCCCTGGTGGTGCAGTGGTTAAGAATCTGCCTGCCAGTGCAGGGGACACGGGTTTGAGCCCTGGTCCAGGAAGATCCTACATGTCACGGGGCAACTAAGTCTGTGTGCCACAACTACTGAGCCTGCACTCTAGAGCCCGTGAGCCACAACTACTGAGCCCACGCACCACAACTACTGAAGCCCACGTGCCTAGAGCCCGTGTTCCGCAACAAGAGAAACCACCGCAACGAGAAGCCTGCGCACTGCAACGAAGAGTAGCCCCCGCTGGCTGCAACTAGAGAAAGCCCGTGCGCAGCAATGAAGACCCAACACAGCCAAAATTAAATAAATAAAATAAATAAAATTTAAAAATAAATAGATAAAATAAAATAAAATAAAATAAAATCAGTTCAAAAGAAAAATCTGAACACAGATACAAATACAGGTGGTTCAGGAATGCTGAAGTAAATTTGCTAATAGATGCAAAATGGGTCAATATCCACCAGGAATAAAATGTAGTATTTGAATCATCTTTTCCATAGGGTGGAAATCAATTACAAATTCACCAGACAACATTAGTTTGCATCCCATCAGACAAGAATCATTTATGTTCCACTCTGTCTTCTACAACTTACAGAATTGTAAAATGGCTCAATCAATAAAAGGTTCCGATTCCTTTAAAAAGAAACCCAACATTTTATTGAAAGGACACCCAATAATCAGATGTCCATTTTAACATGTTTATGTGTGTTCCCCACAAACCTATAGAATATGTGATTTAGGCACGTAAATTAACATCCTTAAATATCAACTCTTCCATTTGTAAAGTGAGAATAATAGTTCTTATCTTATGAAGTATTATGAGGATTAGGTGAAATGATGGTTATGAATACATTTGAATACTATAAAGATCTGTAAATGTAGATTTATTTAAATCTATCAGAATACTTATAAGAAAATACTCATTTTAAGAGGCACCAGTTCAAACTTGTTCCAGTTCTTAGCTATATTCCACATATTCCTCATTACGACTTTCTCAAGTTTACCATAATTCTCCATTCCCAGGGTCTGGGCTTGAATTTTCTGTTCAAAGTCTCTTCAAGAATCCAGGATAAATGATTGCAATTTGCAATTTGTGTTCTCTTTGTCCACACATAAGGACCTCTGAATAATAAACTAAGCATACTGCTTAAGAAGTAAGGCATGAATTGGTGCAAACACTGTGGAGAACAGTATGAAGATTCCTTAAACAAACCAAACACAGAGTTACCATATGATACCACAATCCCACTCCTGGGCATATATCTGGAGAAAACTCTGATTCAAAAAGATACATGCACAAAACAAACAAACAAAAACAAAACAAAACAAAACAAAAGATACATGCATCCCAATCTTTACAGCAGCACTATTTACAATAGCCAAGACACGGAAGCAACCTAAATGTCCATCAAAAGATGAATGGATAAAGAGTACATATATATGTTTTATATATAATGGAATATATATTTATATAATGGGATAAATAATGGAATATTATTTAGCCACAAAAACGAATGGAATATTGCCATTTGCAGCTACATGGATGGACTTAGAAATTATCATACTAAGTGAAGTAAGTCAGATATTATACAACCTATATGTGGAATCAAAAAAATAACATGAATGAATCTGTTTACACAACAGAAGCAGACTAACAGACTTAGAAAACAAACTTATGGTTATCAAAGGGGAAAGGGGGGGGTGGGTAAATTAAGAGTATGGGATTAACAGATACACACTACTATATATAAAATCGATAAGCTACAAGGATTTACTGTATAGCACAGGGAACTATATTCAATATCTTGTAATAACCTACAATGGAAAATAATCTGAAAAAATAATAATATGAACATATGTAACTGAATCACTTTGCTGTACACCTGGAACTAACACAATATTGTAAATCTAAATTTACAAATAAGTAAATATACTTCAATTAAAAAAAAATAAGGCACAAGTAATGGGATTAATGTATCTTAAGAAGTGATTATGACTTCTTAGTCGTTGTGCTAGGTTTCCTATACACTCTACTTAATATAATTCAACACTTACAATAGCCCTGTAAGATATTATCCTCAAGGAGAAACTAAAGATCAGAAAGTTTAAGTACTTGCTCTATAATAGTGAATAGTAGATTTGGGTTATAAATCTAGTCTACACAATTTCAAAGTCCATTTTATTTCTCTATACTTTGTACAAAGAAACTAAAGGAAGGCGAGCTGGGAAACACGGTCTGTCCCTAAATTGAACCAAACCAAGTAACTTCTAATTTCTATGTCCTTAGAATAAAGACACATACTAATTGGCAGCCTATTCACTATAGGTAGACTATGACCCTAAATTGGCAAAAGGAGACCTAGTAGAAGTAGGACCTGCAGGATGTAACTTTCTTTGCCTTCTCATTGCCAGGAATGCAGCTGATTCTTAATAAATAGATCTCTGATGTAATTGTTAAGCTCAAAAAATATGCTTCTAATAATCAGTAGCTAACACACTGATTGCCAACTTATTCTGTTGGTTTAAATCAGATTTTCTTTTCTAATATATATTAGCCAGAGAAGATGCAGAATTTTATTTGAACTCTGATCTTTTTACCAGGATATTTCCCTTGTAATTCTTTATTATAATAGTTCTGCTACTTTGGATTACAAATGTTTATATTGACACTGTAATGAATCCTGAAAAACGGTTTTATAGATAGACATGTAAGATATACATGTATATACAGATATAGATGTAGGTAAACAGATATACGGATGTCTATCTATCTATCTCTATATGATTTATATAGATATGATTACATATTCTCTCCAGAATGCCTCCAGTTTCTTTGGTCAACTTCTGTCATTTTTTTATGAGGATTCTAGAAGTCAAGTTAAGAATTTTACTTTTATTGCCATTTTGCAGAAGAGGAAAAAAGTAAATATAAACTAACTTCTCCAAGTTGACTAAATTACTTTCCAAATGAGGAATAGAAGGAAGCTGGTTGACTGACATTGTTTCCAGTATTTAATTGTGCTGAAACTTTATAATAACTGTGAAAGGGTCACAGACTATGATCCTAAAAGAAACCTTAAAAACCGTACGCATTTCTTCACAGTGAGTGTGCCTGCAGGCCACAGGAGCAACCCAATCTGAATGTCAAGCATTTTCCAAATGACTGGATATGTCTCAGAGGGTGTTAAGTCTTAACTGACAAAATTCCCTCACACACACACACACGCACACACATACACGGCCGAATAACAGACGAAGCAGAGGTCTTCTAGAAGGACAAGAACATGGGCATGTAAAAGCTAGGTAAGGGACTAGAATCTTACGTTCTCAATGCCAGCGGCATGTTAGAATAACTTGGAAGAGCTTGTTCAATGACCAGGCCATTTCCAGAAATTCCAGTTCAGTTGCTCTATTACCAGTGTTAATTTTAAAAGCTCCCCAGTGACTCTAATGTGCAACCAGGACCGAGACTCACTTGCTATAGGGCTTTTAACGAAAGCCAGAAGGGATGAATAATTTTGAATGAGACACAAAATGATATCCCACAAATTATCCCCCAGTTTCCCAAGAGACCTGGTACCAGCTTTCTATAGAGAGGGCAGCTATGAGGAAGTAAACGAGTTGAGGAAAGAGCTGGGTCTCTTGGGATGCTGTAAGAGAGTGAAAGGGCAAGCTGATGCTACTATACAGATGTAAGCTGTTATACAGAGGATGGATAAACAACAAGGACCTCCTGTACAGCAGAGAACTACAGTCAGTATTCTGTGATAAACCATAATGGAAAAGAATACGAAAAAAAAAATATATATATATAACTGAATCATTTCGTTGTACAGTGAAAATTAATACAACATTGTGAACCAACTATATTTCAATTAAAAAAAAAAAGATGACGCTACTCTAGGTCCTAGGAATACAGTAGAACACAAATAAGAAGTTCTTTTCCCAAATTTCATTGTGGTGAATCAAAGTTGATGTGCAAGAATTCAAACCAAACAGGAGTTGCAGGCACACTGATACTGGGACCAGCTTGCTGAAGGTCAAGAGCAGGATGGGACAGATAGTTTTCAGGATCTAGTGCACAATAAAAAGGAGGGACCACTGCTTAAAAAAATGACTAAGAATTCAAGACATCAACAACAGAGCCTTAAATCAAGCAGGAGGATTTCTTTAAGGGGAGAAACCGGTGACCCGTGAAGCTGGTCCTGAACAGGATGACGGAGGAAGGGTTCCCTTGAGAGAATCTGGAAGATGGTCACACTTCTGGTGCACACCTGCAAGTCCTCAGAAGGGAAGAGAGGGATCGAGAGCAGCTGAGATTCCAGTCATCTTGATGTTGTGAACTTTGTTAAAGAAAATGTTTTGCACTTTTTAAGCAGCTTTAATTTTTAAAATTATATCCCAATGTCACACAGTAAAATTCATTATTTGGAGTGTACAGTTCAGCTTTTACCATCAAACATAGTATAAAGCGTAATATTGGAAAGATACTTTTTCTAGGTGAAGAATTCTGGATTGACAGGTGTGTCTGTTTTTGCATGTCAGGACTTCAAAGATGTCACTTCATTATCTTCTACCTTCCATGGTTTCTGATGAGAAGTGTACTTTAATTCTTATGTTTCTTTCTCTGTAATGTCTCATTTTCTCTGAAGGTCTTCAATTTTTTTCCTTTATATTTAGTCTTCTGCAGTTTGGATATGATATGCCTAGATGTGTATATGTCTCTCTCTCTTTAAATGTATTCTGCTTGATGTTCTCTGAGTTTCATGGATCTATGTTTTGCTGCCTTTTGTTATTTTGGAAAATTCTCAGCCTTTTCATCTTCACTTATTTTTTATCCCCACTTTCTCTGTCCTTTCCTTCTGGGATTTCAATTATGTGTATTTTTCATCATTTGGTATCGTTGAATGGCTCTTCCATACTCTATTCTGCTTTCTCCTATTTATGTATGTAATCTTATATAATCTATCTTTTCTCTTTGTGTTTCAGCACTGGAAATTTCTACTGACCTATCTTCAGGTTCACTAATTCTTTCCTTGACTATGTCAGGTCCAATGGTTAACCTGCCTGTACTGGGGTGAATAGATGTCCCCCAACCACACAATATTCACGTCCTTCCCAGAACCTCAGATGGTAAACTTATTTGGAAATAGTTAAGATGAGGTCACACTGAAGTAAGTTGGACCTTTAATCCAGGATGACTGGTGTACTTAGAAATAAGAGGTGAAGAGACAGACCCACAAAAAGAAGACAATGCCATCTGAAGACACAGAAGACACACAGGAAAAATGCCATGTGACAACAGAGGAAGAGATTGAAGTTATCCTTCCACATGTCAAAGAACACCAGAAACCACCAGAAACTAGGAGATAGCCATGGAACAGATTTTCCCTCTGAGCCCCCTCAGAAGGGACCAACCCTGCGGACACCTTAACTTTGGACTTCCGGCCTATAAAACTAGGAAAGAATAAATTTCTGATGTTTTAAGTGCCCAATTTCTGGCATTTTGTTACAATCGCTCTACGAAACTAATACACTGTCAAAGACATTCTTCTTACACGTGGCATCTAAAATACGGCACAAGTGAACCTGTCTGTGAAACAGAAACAGAATCACGGACACAGAGAACAGACTTGCGGTTGCCAAGGGGGAGGGGGGTGGGAGAGGGTTGGACTGGGACTTTGGGGTTAGCAGATGCAAACTGGTATATACAGAATGGATAAACAACAAGGTCCTACTGTAGAGCATAGGGAATTATATTCAGTATTCTGTAATAAACCATAGTGGAAAAGAATATAAAAAAGAATGTATATATATGCATAACTGAGTCATTCTGCTGTATAGCAGGAATTAACACAACATTGTAATTCAACTATACTTCAATAAAAGATAAATTTTAAAAAAGACATTTTTCATTTTTGTCACTGTGTTATATCTAGTATTTGTTTGATTCTTTTAGTTTCCATCTCTTTGCTGAAATTATCCATCTAATCTAGCATTTATCCTCTTTTTTCATAACCTTTCACAGTTCTATTAAATTGCCTTGATAAGTTCCAACATCTGTGTCATATCTGAGTCTGGTTCTGTTAATTGTGCTGTGTCTTGGCAGTGTGTTATGTGGGTTTTGTTTGTTTGTTTTTTAGTATGCCTTGTAATTTTTTCTTGAAAGCCACACATTTTGTGTAGGGCAGCAAAGACTGAGGTAAATAGATTTTTATGCGTGGAAATGGGCTCCTGTTTCCTTCTGCTGAGTCTTTAGTGTGGGGTTGGAATCAGTCTAGGGCAAGAGTCAGTCGAACTGGGTTTGGGGTTTGTTGTTGCCATGGTTACCCTGAGTGTACCACAAGCTTCAGCCTCCTCTAGTGTTTAGGGTGGTGACTGGTCTGCCAGAGGGTTTTTCTCATCCTCAATCTCTGTTCCACTCCCAGCTTTAAGTCTCCTCTTTACACTGTGTGTCAGGAGGGTCTTTCTCCTGCAGTTTTCCACTGTATTTGTTATTCAATGCTGATCTGACTGTTTGGGGTGGGAAGCAACATCCTTGCTGTTTTGGATAAACCTCAGGCTTAGACAAGCACCATGTTCCTAGGCCTCGGGGATCTGGCCTGCTGTACTCCTGCCCCACCCCCAGCTCTTGTTCCCAATTTATATTCCCGTCCCTCTCGCAGGCTCAGAGGACATTTGCTGTTGTTGTTCCCGTCCCCCAGCTGTAATGAGTTTTAACCAGTGACCTAACATCTAGAAAGCTCCCTACCCATCCTGCCTCCCAGGCTGTAAGGCTCTTACTGTGTAGGTGAAATGGGGGCTCATGCTTCTCCCACAGTGACCACTACCATCCCACCCTCCACAGCCCTGCACAGTTAGGGATGCTTTCTCAGGACCCTCACCCATCTTTTTTTGAGCATCCAGGGAAGTCCAGAGCCTGCCAGTAGGTGTAAACTATTCCCAATTTGGCAGCCCCCAAGGCCTCCACACTCTCTCCAGCCCCTACCTGCCCCCTCCCAATGCACAAACAATTCTAGCTGAATTCTTTTACCTGTGTCTCTGGTTATATTTGCCCCAGGTAAGCAAGTGCCAGAACCACTTCTCTCTCTTCAGATGTCCATCTCTCCTTAGATTTGGGGCCAGCTCATTGCTCTGAAACCTCAGCTCTCTGATGAGTTTGTGACAAATCATGACCTCAGTTTGCCCAACACCTTTTGTGGTCCCAAGATTGGGACTTCCCAGGTGGCGCAGTGGTTGAGAATCTGCCTGCCAATGCAGGACACACGGGTTCAAGCCCTGGTCTAGGAAGATCTCACATGCCGCGGAGCAACTAAGCCCGTGAGCCACAACTACTGAGCCCGCGTGCCACAACTACTGAGCCTGTGCTCTAGAGCCCGTGAACCACAACTACTGAGCCTGCGCGCCTAGAGCCCGTGCTCCGCAACAGGAGGAGCCCCCGTTCTCTGCAACTAGAGAAAGCCCGCGCGCAGGAACGAAGACCCAAAGCAGCCAAAAATAAATAAATAAATTTATATTAAAAAAAAAGAATGAAAAGATCATGTAGTCTTGCAGCTTGCCTTTGTCTGCTCCTCATTTTAACTCCACCTGTAGCAAGTGTTCTTTTGGGTAACTCTGCCCCGAAGTTTTCTGATCACCTTTGGTGGAACAGACCCTGACTTGTGTGGCCAGGTTGTCTGACACACAAGCACTCACAGCTCAAGCTCCAAAGAACTTTAATAGCAACAATTATATAACACTGTCTGTGACCTTGCCAAAAACCCTGCAATTTCATAGCTGGAAGAATCCTCCAAGATCACTTAACACAATTATCCATTTCTTAGCTCAGGATATTCAGGAAGATGAAGTGACTTGCTTCACAGATTGGTAGCAAAACAAGAGCTTTTCCCAGATCCTCTGACGTACTTACCTCCCCTGTAATTTATTTGTATGCCTATTCATTTCTTAAAAAAAAAAAATTTATCGAACGCTACTTCATGATGGGCCCTCTTCCAGCCACTCATATGAAATGGAGAGCAAGACGGGTGTAGCCCGTGCCTTCCTGGCGGGTGCATCCTGGTGACTTCAGCAAAATGCCCAGTGTCAGTTTCTCCACTCACTCACGATAGAAATGCAGGGGGACCAGGAAGCAGAGAAGCCTTAGGGCCACTGAGACCACGGACGAGGATCCACTCACTCCCAGAACTGCTGCCTCTCGTGGATACACACGGCTCCCACCCCAGAACCCTCAGCTTTCTAAAACTTAGCTCCTCTCTCACTTCTGATTCTAACCTTGAATCAGATCCCCCTTTTAACAGAGCCTCTGAAAACCATGTAAAACTACTCAGCAGTCCTTGAACCCTCACAGCTGGTTGCGAACTTATTCAGGAAAAGGTCTACCTTACCCCAGGCCCAAACATCTTCTCCAGCGATGGAGAAGCACCTCCATTTTCATCGTGGTTCTCAGTGGGGAACCTCCCAGGAACCATGCAGCCATGTCTGGAGACAACTGGGAAGGGGCGCGCCTGGCGGCGAGTGGGGAGAGACCAGGGGTGCCGCTCGCCACCCTGCAGGGCACAGCGCAGCCCTCCTCCGACACCGCTAACACCGAGCCCAAAATGTCAACCCCAAATGCCAACTGTGTCCAGGTTGAGAAACTCTCATCTAGAGCTCTGGTCGCCTCACACACAAGTAACCGTAACCCATGAAGCTCCATGGCCCTTCAGATCCACTCAGGAGAAATTAGTACAACTGCTTTAAATAGACTCAAATCCAGACCCTTTAGCGGATCCCAAATCACCTTGCTTGGTCCAGTTTCATCCCTAATGAGGAACTGCAGTATGTTATTCCACACACATAAATGCTCATATAAAATAAGGAATCTCAATCATCAATACAGGGTGTACGCACCACCACTGGATTTCTTGGTAGTCTTCAAAACCACATGAAACTACTATTAACATTAGCTGCATTTTCTGTTACACTTAATGATAAATAAATTATAGGTTTAAAAGCCTATCAAAATACAAGAAAGATATACTTTCCCCACAAACCTGGAAAAGACTGCACAAGAAACTAGAAATGTCAACATTGTGAAAAATACAGTAGTCCCATTTTAAAATAGAATACTATCAACCCCAATTCTGAACTAAACCTATCCAAGATGTGATAGACTAAGGTATTTGGTCTAAATATCATCAGTTCACCTCTTGACCTACTCAAAACTGGTACTCCCGAGTTGACAAAAACAGAATTGTTGATGCCAAGGGAATTCAAGGAATAAAGATCAGTTCTTTTAACACAACTGCTAAGGCAGTAAATAATTATGTATCACACACCCAGCTCACACAATAAAAAAGCCTGATGTGCATCATCAAAAGTAACCTTCCTTATTGAATTCTCGTCATGTGCTTCTTCGTGGTCTTCACAACTGAGATTCACAACCTTGAGAGGCAGGTATTATTTTCTCCAGGTTAAGATTTTTTAAAAAGCCTCCAGCAGGTAGACAACATGCCACAGGTCACACCGAAGGAAAATCGAATCCAGCTTGATGTAGACCCAAGTCCCACACCCTTTCTCCCACGGCCCTTTCTGCAGGGGGTCTTGGCATCTGGCGCCAGTACTTCACAGCAGGGCACCCATCTGCTCCCCCGCCCGCAGCTCCTCAGGTGGCTCTTCTACAGCCCACGCCCTCTGCGAGTCTGCGGGCTCAAGGAGCACAGAGAAATCAAAGTTCACCAGAGCCAGGTCCCTAGTTAGTTCAGTAATATCAACTCACCTAACACGGCTTAATCTTGTTCACCTTCTTTAGAGTGGATGACAGCACCAGATTGGACACAACTAGCTGGACCAGTTCCACTCAGCCAGTGACCTAAAATTGCCTTTGATCAGAAGCAAACGTGGTTTGTGGAATGGGCTGGTTTTAGATGCCAAAAAAACAAATACAATGATTTTTTTGGAGCTAGACAAACACTGGGAACGCTTACTAGCAACCACAAAGTTAGTGTATTTGATCTTCCACGCTTGACGTCAAGACAAGGTTTTTAAATATCCTAGTATTTGGCTAGCTCTCAACTTAGCATTAGAGATGTTTAGAGATATTTGTAGTTAATAATGTTGACACATAAAAGGAAAGGGGGTCACTTACAAGAAGAAAACATGCAGATTTAAATAACAAACTAGTACAAAGAGCAGTAGTGTTCAACCCTGACACACGAGAGAAGCCTTGAGAAATGCAAATGCCGAGTCCCACTCCAGACCAACTGAGTCAGAATCCTGGGGCATGGAGGGAGCAGTCGCATTGTTTTCAAACTTCCAGGGTTGGTTATGACGGACGGCAAGTGCTGAAAATGACGGCGCAGAGAGGGTTTGAGATAGGCGGTTCTGTGTGCAAACCTCAGCTCTGATATTACCAACTGCGCACGCTGAGAAAACCCATAAATTCTCTGACTTCCCCTTTCCCCCCAGTGATGCAGCATAAGTGGTCTTGACCACTTTGTGGTGCCTTAAGGATGAAGGCAAGATACATCTGTCACGTAACATTGGGCCAATGTCATTACTACTCTAAGATTCACTCTATCCATATTCTCTTAGAAGTAAAGGATTTAGTTCTAAAATGGGTAAACAGACCAGTCCTCAGAGGCCCTGAAACTACTCATCTTTGTTTCCTTCTATGATCTGGGTTGAAATCAAGTGACTTGCTACTGGAGCACAAAGGAGAAGGCTGCTGGTTCTGACTGCACCGAGGTGCTTTGTGGGCCAGAGGCTGGAACTCTGAGCACCCCTCACCGGCATGAATGCAGAGTTTTGCTAGGATCCTGAACCGAATGGGCCTCCGTTAGCCACAGAATCAAAAGTAGGTAACAACTGCATCAAAACATCTGTTCAAAGTGACGCTAGTATCCAGGAAGGCTGCTAAGCACTTTACAGTGCTTAATGCATTTGTACCTCACTTTGGCCCAATATCAGAGGTATAACCTCAACTTCACCAACAAAGGAATCGAAAGAAAACAGCGTGTCAAAAGTCTCCCAATTAGTAACTGGCATTTCCTGCATCTGAAGCCATGTTTACTTGATTCAAAATCCTACTCTCTTAACCAGTGGATTTACTGTACCTGGAATGAAAAGAGAACACAACACAGAAAGGATGGAAGTGCCACCCTGACTACAGTCTGATCTGCATCCTCCTAAGTTGGCTGCTTCCTGGGTGAGCTAACTTACACATCTATGGCTCTAGAGAGGTATCAGTTGTCAGGCTTACGCAAAACAATCTTCTGGGATGTAGACTAATACGCAGACTTCCAGGTCCTACCTGCCAGTGATTCAGAAACTGTAGGTCTGCGATGGGGCCCCGAATCTGCCTTTTTAGCATTCATTCTAGGTTTCTCTAATACACATTGTTTCTATTTTGCTTCCTTTGAGAATTATGTTTCTATAGGTTATCTATGGCTTTTATTTTATTACTTTAAACCTATTGCCCTAAAACAGGAGGCTTTGGGCCAAAACAAGCCAGCCACCTGTTTTTGCAAATAAAGTTTTATTAGCACACAGCCACCCCTGTGCATCATCTATGTCTGCTTTCATGACTGCAGAATCGAGTATTTGCAACAGAGCCTGTATGGCCAACCAAAGCAGAAAATATTTACTGTCTGTCCCTTTACAGCAGAAGTTTGCCAACCCCTGTCCTAAAATGACTCGACTGCCAGACTTTGGCAGAAGTGCGGACCACTGATTAATTTAGAAATGCTTTTCTGTATCTAACATCGTCTGAGTTTTTCAGCTTCTGGGATTCAATCAGTGCATGAAAATGTATTTTATTCATGAAAAACATATCATTCATGATGTCTTGAGCCACGCCTGTCAGACGAGTGCTTAAATAAATTACATTATCTCCTTTTCCTACCTTCTTATGAGCCTAAAGTCCAAAGGCAAGAGAAGCAAGTTTTTCTCTAGCAGATGACCAAGAAAAAGCAGGTGTTCTCCATCAAATCTGCAAGACAAATGGAGAAAAATCTGAGGAATTCATTAAGAATCCTTCTTAACTGATTTACTTGAAAAAAAAAAAAGTCAGGAAAGGCACAGACCTTTCCCTGTTGCCATATACTTAAAGAAATACCCAGATTGAGGAGAAGGGCCAACTGACATTGGTGGAGGTAACTTCTTCCAACTGCTGACTGCCAGGAAAGTTAACCCACCTCTTCCTCCCCAACCCATCATTATGCAAAGGAAATAGTTGCCACATTAGGTCAAGCTCCTTTGGACCAGAGAGGGAGAAGGGGACAAATCATCAAGCCAGAGAAAAGAAAAGGAGATGAGTAAGATCATAGTCAAGTGACCAGAAGGATGTAGTTTGGACCAGCAGCAGGAGGAGATGGCAAAGAAGACGTAGATCAATAGGAACTCAGAGGTGATGAAAGAGGACCTTATACGGTACAGGCACGCAAGCGATGCTCAATGCTTGTTGAATGAATGTGCTTAGAAAAATAAAGCTGAATTGGGGGTTCCAAAGAGAAAAGCAATGCTAGGAGTTCAAAGAAGGAAAATAAAAACATTATTTTTTTACACATAATCATCCGGTATCGTATGAATTATCTCTAAGTATCTTCCCATGAGGGAAAAATAAAAGCCCAAATTCCTCCCTTCAAGCTCGGTTTCCTGGAGGAGTTAAAGGCTTGACCAGGTATACACTACATTTTACGCTCATTCCTTTGCCAGCTCCTCTGGCGTAAGTGGCGGGGTTCCAGGATCCGCTGTGTCTCTCCACCTTGGCTTGGTGCACTGCAGGTTTCACCATATGCTTCAACAGGAAGTATGTACTGTTTGCGGGATGCTACTTAGCTATTTCTAAGAGCTGAGCTACATGCAGGTATTTATGACTCTAGGTCCTATTTAGGGAAACAAAATCACTGCCAGTGCGAGGGCAGTGAACGTTTTAACGACCAACGATGTGGCCTCGGGATGGAGACGGTCTGGGGGAGCGAGTGGACCAGGCTCATTCCTCAGCCCCGGGAAAGCCAGCAGCTGCTCTGGCAGGTCGTTGTTGTCTGATGCTAAGAAATGGTCATCGCTGGCGGGAGTAGGGTTCTGAGCTCCTACCTGGATTGCAAGAATGGCAGGGATTCTTAAACACTATTCTTCATACCAAGGGACACATGGAGAGTCTACTTTTGCTTCTATAGGTTAACCAGGAATCCTATAGAGTTTGTATTAGTCAGGATTCTCCAGAACGACCCTATGGGTAGGGTATATGTATAATGTATGTGTGTGTGTGTGTATATATATATATTCCTATATGTGCATAGGATTGTGCTTTATACACATCAGTACACATCCCATACACATGCTCTAAGTACTCTAAGCCCAATTAACAATATATATTCCAACATACATATATAGGATATATGTATCCTATGTATGTGTGTTGTACATATAAAGAGATATATTACAAGAAATGACGAGGAATTGGCTCACACAGTTATGTAGGCTGGCGAGTCCAAAATCTGCAGAGCTGATGTCCCAGGTCAGCCAGGATAGACCCAGGAAGAGCTGACGTCCCAGTGCTAAGGTCATCAGGCACGGAGAGCTATAGTTTGAAAGCCACCAGGCAGAGAATTCTATCTCACTTGGAGGAAGGTCAGACTGCTCTTCTATTCAGGCTTCCACCTGATTGGATGAGGCCCACCCACACACCCACATAAGGAGGGCAATCTGCTTTACTTCATCCACAAATGTAAATGTTAATCTCATCCAAAAAAAAAAAAAAACCCTCCCAGAAAACACCCCAAATAACATTGGACCAAATATCTGAGCACTCTGTGGCCCAGTGAAGTTGACACATAGAATTAACCGTCACAGGGTTAATTCCCACTGAGCTGCCAATTAAATATTCTAGGTCCAATGCAAAGTGTCCTTTAATGCAAATTGGTTGACCTTTGATGAAACTTTGATTTTTGCATTGTAGCCAATCCGTGTTTATGAAGCCACTCACACCATTAAACAATCTTTCTGGATATTTAGAAAATGTCAATGCTTGAAAACAAGCTAGCCCACTTACATTCCATTAGGCAGCACAGAACATTATAAATAGAATAGATAGACATTTTCAGATTTTTTTTTCATCTTCTTTGTCGGTTTTCTTCTTAATCTTAGATAAAACAAAATTTGAATAATTCAGGGTTCCCCATACACTCTCTGGGCTCTCCTACCTGTATATTTTCATTCACTCTCTCCTCGAGGCTTTGAACACATTATCCTACCAGCTCTGGATAGATTATTCATTTATTCACTCATTCAGGTTCCCTTCAAATACTCACTTCTCCATTAATATCTACTTGAACTCTCTCACTCAAAAAATCTTTGACTCATTTGAGAGGTCATATATTGTATTCCCAACTTTTGAATTCCACTTGCTTCTTTCTTTCTTTCTTTCTTCCTTCCTTTCTTTCTTTCTTCCTTCCTTTCTTTTTCTTTCTTTCTTTTTCTTGTTTTTGGATGTAGTTTCAATGTTCAGATGAGTCTGTAAAGCTCCTTGAAAACAGAGGTAGTACATGATTATCTTTTTCAAGGGCTAACATGAACCTAAGTACTCAGCGAATATTGAATGGATATGAATGAATGCACGTGTGAGTGAGAATATGTAGTGAAACAATGTTTCTTGCTGAGCAGCTATTTTAGTAACACACCACAGTCCCCCCTGACTTTCCTGCCGTCATCTGACTTGCATATGGTCTTGAATCCTGGCAAGTTCTGGAAGGCATGCAGCCTGCTACAGCCGGCAACTGCCTAATCTCACCTCCCCACCCCAGCCCCGCTTGCTTTTTCCAGCCTTGAAGTCACCATCAGAGAGGCCTGTTTTAGCATTTCCATATTTCTACATAAGAGATAGCAGATTTCACATTTGGTAAAATGAGCTCATATAAAATTCAGCTGTGTCTCTTGGATTAGGTTATTTTGACCTTCAAGATGTTCAGGCAGGCCCATCTTTGGGAACTAGCTGGGTTCAGCAGAGAGGAATGTAAATTATGAAATTATAAGGGCGCACCTATTTTTCTTTCGAGGTTTCTGGATGCGTGTTAAACTTTTAATTATCTGACATTTTATTTTAAGTCTTCCCTTACTGTTTTGAAAGCAAAGAGAAGATACAAAATACCTTAATTCTTACAGAAAACCAAGCCACCCCCTCCACTAAATTTTGTTGGGTATTCAAATTCTAACTTCACCAGGTAACTGAGTGAGATTATTCTTGGAGTGAAATGATGAAAATCAGCTCACTCAGATCTCTGTAACCTTTGAGCTAAATGAGAGAACATGAGAGAACACATCTTCCAATCAGACACATATATTGGCTATAACTGCAATTTGGGAGAAATTTTTCCAAGAACATCACAGGTTCTAAGTAGAGAGTGATGTTCATTGCAGGGGCTTTCACACCATGCACCAAGGTAGCTCAAAACAGTGGGAAAAAAACATTAGCTTGACTCAGCAATCTCACATACATCTTTGTTTTAAAACACTCAGGAGCTTAACACAAAATCAATCATTAGACCTAAATGTAAAACACAGAACTATACAACTTCTGGAAGAAAACAGGAGGAAAAAGAAATCTTTGAGACCTTAGGTTATGCAAAGATTTCTTAGATACAACACCAAAAGCATGATGTATAATTGAACAAATTGGTAAAGGGACATCATTAAAAATTTTTTAAGTCAGCTGTTTGAAAGACATTGTTAAGAAAACGAAAAGACAAGGCACAGACTGGGGGAAAATCTATGCAAAACATATAGGGTAATACTGATAAAATGAGGACATTGCTTCTCATCAGATACAAAGCTGGGCAGAAGATTCATGATACAGCAATTTTAAAGTGCTGGAGAATAAAAGAGTAGAAAACGAAACAAACCAAAAAAACCCTCTGTCATCCTCACATAAACAAAACCTGTGAAAACTTCTCACCAGTCAACCTAACTACAAAAACACTTAGAGGAGTTTCTCCAGGCTCAAGGAGGAAGATACCTGTGGAAAATCGGGGGCTGGAAACAGTAAATATGTGGACAAATATTAAAAAGATATTTTATTTTTTTCTTCATTTCCTTCAAAGAAAATTGACTGTTATCAAGCAAAAATAGTAGCATACTACTGTGGGATTTATACCATAGTAAATAAAGTAAAACCATTAAGTAAATAAGTAAGTAAATTAAGTAAGTAAATAAGAAGTACATTAATGATGACAGTAGTTCAATGCACAGAAGTGAGGTAAATGGCAATATACAGCGAAGTGGTAATAATTCATAAGAGATCAGGATTAATTAATTATGCACATTGAGGTTCTGACACCAAACATGAAAAAAAAAAAAGAAAGAAAGAAAGAGAGAGAGAGGGAGGGAGGGAGGAAGGAAGGGAGGAAGAGAAAGAAAAAAAGACAAAGAGAAAGAAAAAAAGAAAGAAAAGGGAAAAGGAAAAGAAAAAAAAAGGAACTACAAAATTTTAAAGCAAATAAAGTACAGCTAACAATCCAACAGAGGAGATAAAATGGAAGACCAGAAATACGTGTTTAATCCAAACACAGACCACCAGCCCTTTCATTTATAACTATTCTTAGAATTAGAAATATTTCATGCAACTGAAATTTATACTCAGCTCATCAAAAAATATTGATTGATTGGCAATCTGTTAGCCATGACATCTTTAAAATCCTTTGAATATTCTGAGGTCCAAAAGACAATGTTTTACTATCTCTTTATGAAATCCAAGTTCTGAAAGATGCAAGCAGAACTCCAACTTTATCCTTCATGTCTTAGGAAATGAAAGTGACTAGATAAACAAGCAAACCTTCAAAAGACCTATTATTGATACATCTCAGTGAAATATATCTCATCAAGGTTTTACCCTCCTCCCATCTAGCTTTAGGGGGAAAAAGTAAGGTTTTGATTATTTCTCCTTAAGTTGCTCTTTGGGAAGTCACCAGCATCTTATTCCCAGAAAATGGATAAAATATATCCAGCTCTTGGTATTTTTTTCTAAATAAATTGAATTGTGGCTTATTTGATTTACAAAATTTTTAAAGAAAAAAAAAAAGACAAATATACTGTAGCTACAAAACTAGTTTTTAAAAGATTGGAGGCAAATAGCCTCAGAATAACCCTGAACATTCCTTTGATGATACATTCCCCAAGAAAATTTTTTTAAAGTAAATAATTGTATATGTATTTGGTTAGTGCAAAAGCTGATTGTCTTTTCAGACAACCTTCTTGATGTGGTTGGAAATTGTAACAAGTTTGGAAAGCAACTGGACATTTTATAGCTGAGATATTCCCTCCTTTGCTTTCTACTTTCAGAAATGGAATACTTCGTGATAGACAGAACAGCCAGAGGCATGAAACTCAACCGGGAAGAAATATTATAAACTATAGATAGCCTGTACCCTTCTGAATGATATACCTTCACATGTGTTGGGCATTTCTTTCCCTGGCTCTTCCACCCAATTTCCTTTGCAAGCCACAATAGAGTACAACCAAGAAAATGTTTCACATTTCTGAAGATGCCAGTGAGAAATATTGTATCTATTTACTACTGTACTTTGATATTTGACTGAACCTGGAAAATTACATTGGGTTGTTGGTGGTTTTTCTGTTTTGTTTTGGTACAAAATTACTTCTTTCCAAACGAGGTAGGAGGAGATGAAAGAAAAGGATATCCTATTAATGCAGTGGTATTACTGCGTTAAACGATCATCAGGGAGGAAGGTCTCAAGTGCTTGTGGGGAAGTGAAAATTGCACCCAGGGCTGCTGAGGGCTTTGCAGAAAGCTGCACTTACTTACCGTCCCCGTTAAGCACCAAACAAGAACCCATGGAAAATGTTACACTTTGGCAAGAGGAGAATCAGTTTTGGTGATTGAATGTCCCAGGGCCTTGTCCAGTTTTTGGTACTACAGCCAAAATGTACTGTGGATGTGTCTTTTTCTGTCAGCAAGGCCTTTGTTTCCAGCATTAGAGCAGATGTAACTGAGCCATGAAGCTTCTCAGGATTTCTCTTTGTCTCAGTCACGTCAATTCCATCACTGTTACCAAGAGTAACAGTGATGGAATTGGCATTCCCTCATCGCCTCAGCGTGCATCTGCCCTTCCATGGACCAACCAAATCCATCTCTTCCCATCTTCTCACACCTGCCCCTACCTGGGTATTTTAAGAAGAAAATAACAGAATTTGGTTATATCCCTCCCAAAGTACCCAGGGAATGAGAACATATCATTATTTTAAATTGTTCCATGGAGCTAAGTCTTCATCACATTGCATTTTTTAATTACTCGGATAACAGGGGGGAGGGTGGGAGACGCGGGGTCGCTCATCAGCAGACGTAACGTGTCAATTACGCACGATGAGTCAGTTCCGGAGGTCACCGGTGCAGCGCTGCGCCGAGAGCTAATAATGCTGTATTCTACACTTAAAGCTTTGGCAAGTGGGCAGGTCACATGTGTTCTTAACCACAATGAAACAAAATGAAAAAAAAAAAAAGCCTACTTGGAAAACACTAAAATAATAATATAGTAACAATAACTACCTTTTTGTGTACTACTTTATCCCAGAAAGTGAACCAACTCTACATATATTTGCTCTATTTCTCCAATACTCCTCCTAATTTAAAAAAGGGTTAAACAGAGTCTTAAAGAGCTTATTAAAGCAACTGACCCAACTCTGTACATAATTTGCAAAGCCTGGACTGGCCCCTCAGTCGGGGTGATTCCAAAGCCTGCGCTGAAGCTGAAATTTAATGCAGACACTCAAATCACCTTGATGTATCCTTACTCTTTTTAGAGACTAGCAGCCTGTTTAGATTAGGACAAAGTATCAAATGTCACAAGACAGAATTTCCATTTTATCCGTGAAAAATCAAAGGAGTTTTTAACTTAGGGTATTTCCCATCTTAATTGCATCTGATTCTGATTGCTCCTTCTTCTGTCTCCACTTTGTGTAAATATACCCGTCCTGCACTGCAATGAAATCTTATTAATTCAGACCCGGCTTGTTTGGAATTTGTGATAATTTGACTGAGACAGGCTGGGCTTACATTAACTTTTCTGTTATCTAAGAAGAAAGAATTTTTGAAAAAAGTGAATTCTATTAGAATGATTTCCTGGAGTTTAATCTACCTAAGAAAATATAGCAATTCTCCAGAACCCAGCAGTGACAATTTGCATATAAATGATGCGTTTTCAAATATCTCTTATGAAGTGATCGAAGACAGCCCACAAAACATGGCAGCACTCAAACATTATTTCAAGTTACCCTACATGGTTCAAAGAACTTACAAAAGTAAGGGACTTCCCTGGTGGCTCAGTGGGTAAGACCCTGTGCTCCCAATACAGGGGGCCTGAGACTAAGACCCAGCACAGCCAAAATAAATAATTTAAAAAAAAAAGAACTTACAAAAGTAAAAATTTAAGAGACCACCTATCATAATACAAGCTGTCCATTCCCCCAGTTATTTTCAAATAACTTTACAAATTCACTTGTTTTATGTGCTGTTTTTTAAGTCATGTTTTGTGAATATCTTTGGGGTTGGTATGCCCGTAGCCTTTGAAGGAGCTGTACATTGCTCTACGAATTTTATTTGTTTTCATTTGTTCTAACCTGAGCTTTGGACTGAGAGACAAAGATACTAATCAGGGCTCTGCCTTTGATACAGTTGGAGTTTGGGCAAATCATTTTGTCTCTGAACCTGTTTCCAGTAAAAATAGATAAAGTATCCAACTTACATGTGATAGTGAAAAAGTAGATGATGTAAAGCAAAGGGAAGCATCTAACATTGTACCTGGCACCAGAGCAACAGTATAATAAGTGAGCATTTACTTCTCTCCGTCCTTTCCTTACACGCCTGCCACCCACTCTGGGCATCTATGTGCAGTAAAGGTGGTTTTAAAAGTGACCAAGGAGGGACTTCCCTGGCGGTCCAGTGGTAAAGACTTCCCCTTCTAGTGTAGGGGGTGCGGGTTTGATCCCTGGTCGGGGAGCTAAGATCCCACATGCCCCGGGCCACAAAACCAAAACATAAAACAGAAGCAATATTGTAACAAATTCAATAAAGACTTTAAAAACCAGTCTACATCCAAAACTCTTAAAAAAAAAAAAGTGACCACAGAGATGAGTGCAAAAGATGCTGCCCATCTGATTCCATGCCCACCTGCTTCCCCCTTCCTCTCTGAATACCCAGCCCTCACCCCTCTCCCCATCCCAAGCCAATTCTCTAAAAAAGACTTCAGAAGACTCAGAAGGGTCTTAGAGTTTTAAACATATAGCATATAAGACCAACATATAACAACGGAAAAATAATAATAAAAGCATTGGCGCGTGCCCGGTAAAGCTGCCCCACTGCTCTAAACCTCAGGCTCCACGTACCACCGAGAAATGAAGAAGAGGAAGAGGGAAACGAAGCCGCTTCAGGAAGAGGATGATTTCCTTTGCTGCCTGGGACTTTGCGCTGTGACCAAACCGTGTCTCCTTCCTCTTGATCCTGGTCTGGTTATGATGTGGATTGCCGGTCAGGGGCTCTCTGAACCGACAGATCCAAGGGCCACTTGGGCGGCAGCTGTTTTAAGCAAATACTTTCAGAATCTGGCAAGGGTTCTCAGTGCCACTGTCATCAGGATGTGTTTCACAGTCACCAGAGTCATGATGAAGTTTGTGGATAAAGATGTAAACTTACAGTTGTATCTGTGCTTGGCCCTGGGGGATACACAGATCATAACATCCATTGGGATGGAATGAGAAGCGCATTTTCTCATGTCGGTTTGCACAGAAATATGCAGCTGACGTGGACACTCTGCTCCTCCCCGGGGCAACTGCGGCCAGGAGGAAGGAGAGAAGGGGTAGTGCACTAGCAATCCAATGCCTGCAGGTTCCACTCACAGTAAACCTTGCAGTCACCATGGTAACACTGTGGTAAGAAGCATCATCCCCATCACAATTCCCCCTCCTCCTCATCATCATGTCATCCTTGATCTACAGACAGGATGCTGAAAAGTCGGAGGTGGTGAATGATTCACCTAGATCCCGGAAGCCACAGGCTCATTTCTACACACGGCGCTGTGCAAACACCCCCAGTTCAAAGAAGGCAGCTGTGGCATTTGAACCCACTTCTGCCGCTTATCGGCGTGTCTCTAACGACATCATTTTTTTTTTTCTGAAAAATAAGAGGGTTGAGTGAGACAATACATGTACGAGGTATAGAGCTGTGTCTGCTCCAAAGTCGATACCCAGAGGAAGATCCTTTCCGCTTACACTCCCTCCCACCAGCTGTCTTTTCTCTTCCAACTGACAGAAGAATCGGGAAACAAATAAGAATTGACAGCACACCACAGTACTACTGCCAACTCTAGAAGTTTGGGGGAACCAGTCTTCCTCTTTAAAACACTTCAGGAAAAGAAAGAAAAGAGACTGTATAAGCAGCTCTGATTTTCCTGTCTATTGCTGCACTTCTGAACTTCACCACTAAAATAAAGCCCACCGCCAGCGCAGTCTGAAACGGCTTTCTGATCTCTGATCCAGTACAAACACAGGAACTAAATTATACTTCCAACCAATCAATCCAGGTCCTCTGAAAAGGAAAAGCATTTTCCTGGACTGACAGATGAACTTGAATCAGAAGAGAATGCTTTACATTCACAGGTGGGCCAAGGAATTCACAGACCGCAAGACAGGGCAAAAGTCCCTACCCCCAGATTAACCCTGACTCTGTTCTCAAGGCAGGAAAGAGACATAGAGTGCAAGGATTTTAGAGTAATCTGAAGGCACCTTTCATAAAGGCCTGAGCACCTACAGAAACCTCTAAATAGAATCATCAGGATCTCAAGAAACGTAATTCATCATAGCCATTTTTATTTGTAAAAAGCCCTTTCTGGAGGTCTGCCATAAAATCAACATATTCACGTCACTTGGGAACTATTAATCTAACAAAATATCAGCAACACAGAATGACTTGGGAAAGGTACTGGGCAGAAAATACAAATACCTCCAGACTAACGTGTGGGGTTGGGGGGTAAGGGGGAAGGAGGATTCTCGCAGAATCCTTATTAGCTCAAATATCTGGCACATATAGAATTTTCCAACTTGGCCATCTACAGAGGAACCAAATCAGTAGGACCATTAGAACAAAAAGGACATGCTGCTTAGCTCTTTTTTCATTTTGCAAACACCAAAATGTTACATAATGATTGCAGTAAAATCTGGAAGTATAAATATTAAAAATGAAAACAAAATAAAATAAACTGTAATTCCATTAATGCAGAGATGCCAATTACTCACATCTTGGTGCATGTCTCTCCAGACAGTTTTATATGCACAAATATCTAGGTTTTGCTGTTTATTGCTAGAGGCCACTGTATTTGTTTTACAAAAATGGAATCATAATACAGGAACTTTGTTTCTTACACCAGCGGCCCAAGACTATTGTAGAAAAGCTAGAAAATTTAAGTAAACAAAAAGGAAAATGTTTTAAATCATCTAGTTCTCCAATACTTGGTATCTCTTTCCCCTGATATTTTCGATGCACTTTTATACACTGAATACAAATTTCTTTTATAAATGTTGCGGTTGTATCAAAGATATTCTGTTACCTGATTTCCTCACGAACCCTGAACATTTTTCATGTCAAAAAGATGCATCGTTACTGTTACTAGTCTCCTTGTCCATCCTTATTTCCGGAAAAGAAATTTCGGGTTCAGAAGGTATATAATTTATCCACTCCAAAGCACGGAAGGAGAGTAGCCATCTCCTCACAGCCTAGCCAATGCTGAACCTCATTGTTCGTTTTATATCATTGTCAGTTTCATGGAAGAAAAATGCTATGTTTAGTGTTTATTAAATCGAATTCACCTTGAAAAATGCCTGTGTTCATATGTTTAACTTTCAGAACTTGACTGTGTACCAGGCACTATTATAAGTACTTAATAACTATTAATTTAATTCTCTTAACAACCTTATTAAATAGATGCTATTACTATCACTCCCATTTCATAGATGGGAAAACTGAGGCACGAAGAGACAAATTAACTTAGCTAGCAGCAAGAGAGCTGGCAGTGGATGCCAGAATTCAGACCAGGCAGCTGGGCTCTGGAATCCACTTCCATATCGTGGCACTTGGGTCCTCTCCACATCCTTTCATACGAGCAAGGTCCCCACACAAATCTGCTTCTCTTACTGCCAGCGAAGCACTTTCTAAATACTCCCAGCAGATTTTCCCTTATATGATAACAATACCCCATGGCTGTAAGGCTGCAAGGGAGGCTTAGAAAATAAACAGGGAGCAAAAAGGATTCAGATGACTCTGATTGGCTGACAAAACGATGACTCACCCCCTGGGACTTGGCTCACCACCTGGGTGGCAGTAAAATACAGGGTGCTGTTTGCAAACAAGAAGCAGGGGTGGTAGCGACAGCTGTCGAGTGAGCAGCTCAAGGGGTCTGCCTCCCAGGACCATGTGCCCAGTGTCAGCAGCTGCGAGTGGAGGTCTGTGACCCGTACCACAGTGGCAGCAACTGTGGACCAAGATGCCACACGTAAATGGGAGTCTCTAATCGAAGTAAGGGCTCAAGAGGAACAGACCAGAGCTCTGGTTCCAGTTTCAAGACTGATGAAAGTGAGATTTGCCTTTCAGTATAAGCCAGTTCCCTTCTGCGTGTGTAAATGTCTCCGAGTGAAGGAACGGGATTCTCACAGGGTGTGGAGAGCCTGGGAGAGGGCAGACCAAAGGCGTATCACACAGGGCTACAGCAGCCCACAGGACAGGTATCACAGATGGGGCACACTAAACCCACCACACAGGCAACCGGCCTTAAATGGTATGCAAGGCTCAAGAGGCAACCAAGAACCAGAACTTAGGGAGACAGCTCATGGATGACAGTCAAAAGCCTTAAGCTGAGAAATCTAAAAACTGGCCAGAGCGCATGAGACGCAGGCCAAAGTTCTGGATCCTTATTGGATAGGAGGAAAGTGAGGAAGACGATGCAGAGCCGGGACAGCACCTCAAGTTCAAATCCAGGTACACCGACACAGTAATGTACACCTGCAGCCCTGTCCTCCTGCCCCAGCCGGCCGAGGCTGCCTGCGTGGGCTCCTTTGGAGAGCAAACAGGGGCTGTGAGAACAGCCTTCTCTCTGGTGACTCTTCACAGAGAGTGGCCATTGCACATATTTACTTGCTGAGGCTTCTGTGAGTTAAAAAGCTGGGTGATTTATCCAGATGACTCAGCTTTTCAAAGCTGTGAGCTGGAAATCACTCCCGCGCTCCTTCCATCTGCATGCTCGCCAGCTCCGTCCTATATAAAACCTAATCACACAGACTTATTTGGTTATGCAAGTTGCAATTCCATGTTCAAAGGCCCCCAGCATTTTCTGCGTTTTTAACTAGTATGAAATTGGAGCCAAATAGATAAATGAAGTGAGGTGCTCTTGCCCCAGGCGTAAGTTATTAAAGCTGTGAAGACACTAAAGAAATAATAAGGCATGTGGCAGGATCTCTGTCCCTGAGTCGGGACTCAATGAAGACCTCAAAAAGGCCCTCACGTGCACACGTGCCCGCCCACCCAGATGCATATACACTTGCTAATTTAAGCCAGCAGAGAAGCTCCTCTTCTGAGTATCACCCACCCTTTCATACTTTACCCCCAACCTTTAAAGGATCAGAATATGTTTCTTATTGGAAAATGTAAAATAAATAAATAAATAAATAAATAAATAAATAAATAAATCCATAGAAATGGCCCCCATGATTGAAAACAGAAGCTGGCCATTAAGACGTTCTCGTTGGGGGAAAGAAAAAAAAAAAACTAATGGAAAGTCAAATGAAATGGAACACCACCAGTGCATTTTATCAACTGCATGTCGAGAAACCACACCCAACACATTTTATCAAAGGAATGACAGACATGCTAGACTGTTAATTACCTACAGGTTTCTTTTCTAAATTTATATCCCTCCTGGGATGAAGGCTGAACAAGGAATACACTGGCAATAGCATGCTGGGGAGGAAGGTGGGTTCGCAGGGACTCAGAAATCCATGGACCTCCGTTTCTCCATTTCTAAGTCACGGTTCAGCTGAGCCAGAAAACCACATGCCTGTGGGGCTGGTATCTGACTGGCAAGGTGACATTCCAACAATCAAAACACCTGATAGCATCTGCCCTGCACTTGGTTTTTTTTTCTCATTGCTTTGTCACCAGCTTTTTAAAAGGGTGGGGAGGAAAAGAAGTCATGAAAATCCAGGTTAATCTCATGGTATAGACACACAGCTTAATTTTTACTTTATTCTGTCTCTACTGCTGGAATACTAACCTTGATTTCAGAGAATCCGACAGGAAATATTCATAAAGTCATTGCTTCATTTATCCTCCCTCTCTCCCTCTTTCTCTCTCTCTCTCTCTCCTAAATGCCCAGAGCTAAGCAGAATTTAAAACGCAAGACAGAACAGCAATGGAATTTTGAGGAAATTTCTTTTTCGTTGACAGTGATATGGGACTATTTCTCACTGTACTTTTGCCAGCAGGAGCTGGCTGTGAATTTGGGAAAGAGTATGGCTGAAAGCTGACAAAAGGGAAGAGTATTTATGACTGTAGGTGAGCGCGCGCGCGCGCGTGTGTGTGTGTGTGTGTGTGTGTGTGTGTGTGGTGCAGGGCAGGGATAGGCAGGAAGTGATAGAAAATTTTTCTTGCTCCCTGGGGATCCATCCTTACCATTCACTGAAATAACAGAGTCTAACAGAAGGTATTTAGCCTAAGGGAGAGGGGGGTTCCGTTCTGCAAAGGTCCCTTTATTCAGGATGCTTCCTGGGATTCCTGATTGATGGTCTGGAGCCGGTTTGGAGGGAAGAAAATGTGAGCAAGTCTTTGAGACCATCTGGTAACGGCAATCCTAAGAAAGTGTGAAACGTACATTTTCATACAGAACCGCAGCTCACTTCATGTTTTCTCCCTTCAGGGGGAGAGGGGAGATCCACCTGATTTTCCAGGTGCTTCAGTTCTGAGGCTGGGGGACCGTGTCCGATCTCTTCTCCTTTCGAGCAGACCCGTGGAAGCATCCCTCCGCTTCTCCTGTGCCTGCCCTTCCCCTGGGGGGGGGGGCGGCCCTGTGCGACGTGCTCTGCAGGAGCCGCTTTACCAGGCCTGGAGCCGGGCTTGCAGGGATGGGGCAGGGAGGGAGCAGCCAACAGCACAACGGAGCTTTGTGTCAACAGTGTCCCGCGCTGATGTGAATGAATTATAAATATCGCACAATGAGCCATTTAAAAAAAAATTCTTCCAAATATTATGCTCCCACATGATGGGTGGCCGAGTGGAAGGAGAAACCTTCCATCTCATCCCAGCAGAAGTTCACAGCAGCCCAGGAGCTGCAACACCAACTGCAGAAACACTTCATGTTTAGATCCACTTAGCGGTTGGAAAAAACAACTTTTTTTTTTTTTTTTTAATGTTTAAGAGCTGCTCTAGCAAGTGGAAACAGCAACTCCTTGTAAACAAACCTAACATGAAGATACGTCTTGGTGGTGGAAAACCTAACTTCATAAAGTCAGATTTCCGAGATTTTTTTTTCAGCCCCTCAGAGACTTCAAAAGCAACCACATTCTGTCAGTTGATGCAGCAAATAAACAGACGCGGATGAGAGCGTTTCCATATCGTATGTCAACTGCATGTGTGTCTGATAAAGTGCATGCAAGCTCGGGGACCCGCTCACAGTGGAGAAAATCAGTTATGATGAAAAGCAAGCATGCTTTCAGCTCGGCAGCTGCTCCGTAAGGGACATTGGTGACAGTGTTCAATGTGATGTGAACACTTTGAGGCTGTTTCCAGACGCATCTCTCTCTTTCCAGCTACCATCATGGTACTAATTACCTGTGTCCGTTCTGAAGCACGGGGTCTGACTCTCCACTGAAAATCCATCCCGTCAACCAGCTAGGAGGGGCAGTGCCACGGAGGCAGGCCAGAGCCCACATAGAAAACCATACCCCCGGGGCTTCCCTGGTGGCGCAGTGGTTGAGAGTCTGCCTGCCAATGCAGGGGACACGGGTTCGAGCCCTGGCCTGGGAAGATCCCACATGCCGCGGAGCAACTAGGCCCGTGAGCCACAATTACTGAGCCTGCACGTCTGGAGCCTGTGCTCCGCAACAAGAGAGGCCACGATAGTGAGAGGCCCGCGCACCGCGATGAAGAGTGGCCCCCGCTCGCCGCAACTAGAGAAAGCCCTCGCACAGAAACGAAAACCCAACACAGCCATAAATAAATAAAAATAAATAAATAAATAAATAATTTTTTAAAATTATAAAAAAAAGAAAACCATATCCCCTTCCTCAGTGTCAGCCCTATTTCTCTGTAGAATAGAAACAATTCAGGTTTATTCATTGGATGGCGCTGTCAGCGCCTCACCAAAAATCTCATTGGAAATCTACAACTAGAAAGTAATACACTTCCACTGTGCTAAAGAACTACTCTTTAAGGGCAAATATCCATCTGCATCTTGTAGCAGGAACTTCTTCTCCTGGTGTCCTAGCTCCACTTCTTTCCCTCAGAGTCAACGTGAGCAGGTCACTTAACCAGGCTGTGTTTCAGTTTCCCCACCTGTCAAATGCAACAATTATCCCCACTTCATGTAAATAATAAATGAGACGTACGAATCTGAAAAGCATCTGGCACTGTGGCTGAAGGGTGGTAAGTGCTCGATAAAAGGAGGACCTTGGTTTCCTACGAATTTACTTGAACAGTGGTTTTTAGTAACTAAGCTCAACTCTCAAAGAATATGAGTACTTTGCTGGAAAAAGGTCACTGTTTAGGACAGAGCTGGGGAGAAGTCAGCCTTGAATTCTCCAGACAAGTGGTTTCTGTGCAGTGAATCCACCTGTGTGTTGGGGAAGTTGATCTTTAAGGGGTGTGGGAAAAAAATGTTAGAACCGCTATTTTGTTACTGATCTCAGCTTGCGTTTCCATTCTGTGTGTGATTTATAATGTATTAAAAAATGTTCACATAGTATCACATGTATATAATATATAAATAAATAAAACAGATATTGGGTACTTTTTTTTTTGCTGGGAATGAAATGTGTGGAGACAAGGGGCATCCAAATCAGAGCCACATGTCTTTGGGATCTAGGAACATAAAGTAAAGGAGGTGGCATTGACATGTAAGTTGTTGGGAGATGGTCCTAGAGTCCGAAGAAAGAAGCAAGGTCAAAACAGACTCACTGGATATCCAAAGACACCGTCATGTCCTGACCCAGAAGCCAGGGAACCCAAGCTCCGGGCCTGAGAAGTGATGCCTCCAGGATCCCCCAATGGCAGAAGTGTCCCGAATCTCATCCCATGGGGGTTTTCCATGACCTCATTCTGCCTTTTTGTCCTGTAACTGTTTTATAAACCAATCCTAGCATGCCAGTGGCTCAAATTTGCTCTCACATCACAGTCATCTCATAGGCTTGTCTAATCATTGTTGGGTCCTTCCCCAGGATTTCTGACTCAGCCCATTTGGGCTGGGGACCAAGAATTCGACTTTCTAAGGAGCCCCAGGGATGCCGTGATTCTGAGGCTATGATCCGGAGGACCCACCGCCATAATCACTGGCTTCCAGTCGGGAGCTAACTTCCCATCGATGGCCACAGATCTTCGAAATCTAAATAACCCTGCTTTAATCGTACCAGACTAAATACAATTGTGGGAATAAGGGAAGTTTATTTCTGACGAGAAAGGGGGAAGAAAGAAGAAAAGGAACTCACAAGTACTGCATTTGTACTGTGGGTAGAGGACTTCATGCTGGAGAGGCAACTGTGACCAATAAATGATGCAAGTAAGTCCATTATATAAGATGCGGTGACGATAAATCCAAGGCAGAAAGATAAGGAGGGAAGAAGAGCGGTGGAGGGCGGGCTGTCGTTTGGGTCCCGTGCTCAGGAACGGCCTCCCCTGAGAAGATGCAGCAGGACATGAAGGAAGGAGGGAGTCACCTGCGTTGCAGGCAGAAGAAACACGTGCCAAGGTCCTGGGGCAGGAGCTCACCCCATGTGCTTGAGGAAGGGGTGGGGGGCGGCTGTGGCCAAAGGAAGGTCAACAGGCCAGGGTACAGGGTGGAGTCACAGGGCTACGGGAGAAGGTGGCAGGGAGACCACGGGCAGCTCGAGCGTCGCTGTGAGAACTCTGGCTTCTACTCTAAGACGAGAAACCACGGAGAATGTCATGATCTGACTTATGTATTAACAGCCTCCCTCGAGTCTCTGGGTTGAGACGGGACTCTAAGGCCCCAAGAGAGTGGTCAGGAGGCTACTGGCATAGCACGGGGAAGCAAGGGCGGCGGCTTGGACGAGGTGTCCTGATAGAGGCGGCAGGTCAGCAGCTCCTGAATGGCTACTGACTTACAGAGCCAGCAGGGTGCGTCTGCACGGGGGTAAGAAAGAGGGGACTGAGCCCAGGCAAGCATGCAGCTGCCGTGCCCTGGGGTAGGCCGAGACTCACACAGGGCCTGGCACGTGCCACGCAGCAATACACGTGAAATAAATAAATCCCAGGGTTGGCCGGTTGGTTGGGTTTTGGCCGCACCGCGCGGCATGCGGGACCTCAGCTCCCCGACCAGGGATCGAACCCGCGCCCGCCCCCTGCGTTGGAAGCGCGGAGTCTTAACCGCCGGACCACCAGGGAAGTCCCTCCCCGTTTTAAAGAAAAAAGATCTGAAGCTCATGGACATCAATGTGCTGACAGAGTCAGGATGGAAAAGCAGGCCCGCCTGGCCTACAGGCCCATAATTCTCCGTAGAGCCGTCTGGGATGTTCCCAAGGAAGTGAACCGGAGCAGAGGGAGAGACAAACAGCCTCTCTGGTTTCCATTCTGAGCGTATCATGATTCTTCTTGCCCAACCTGACGGAGGCTCTGTCCAAAGGTCACAAACCAGGGACACGCTGGCCTAATAAGGCTCGCTGCCATGTTTTGCTTGGCCCTCGAAGCTTTAGAAAAACAAGTCATGTCTGAGTGCCTTGAGGCCGGGTTGGTCCTCTCCAGCTCGGCCACACACACACCACTCCCTCTTCCTGAAATCTGCGCCCTTCAGATCCTACCTGCTCGGCCCCTGAAGATGCTTGACTTTTCTACCAGCGATTCAAACCGACACGCCGATGGGAAGTTAGCCACGGGGCAGCGCAGGGCGCTAGAAAGACGTCCACGGAACCAGACAGATGTGGGTTCACAGCCGGCCCTGTCGTTTATGATCCGCGTGGGCCCAGCCACTTCACCTCTCTCTCCCCATCCGTCAAGCGGGGAGAACGGTGACCACTCTGAACTACTGCCGCCGAGACCTCCACATGACCTCCACAAGCACGGCGGGCGCTGCACACGCGGTCGCGACCACAGGGCAGGTGTTGGCGTGCTTTCCCTGTAAAGAGCCAGGCAGGTTAGTATTTCAGGCTTTGCAGGCCACACAGTCTCTGTCTCAAATACTCAGCTCCGCCACGGTAGCATGAGAGCAGCCTTAGAGAATGCGTAAATGAACACGCGGCATAAATAAAGTCTCAATACAATTATATTTATAAACACAGGTGGAGGCCAGATCGGCCATCGGGCTGTCTTACTTCAGCACCTCCCCTCCCCATTCTGCTCTATCTCGTCCCCTCTCTGCCATCCAAATAAAAAGTCTCTAGTTCTGGGGCAAAGACTACGCCATGTTCCTTTAATCCAACCTGTAAGGTGACATCCGCAGTGATACCAGTGGCCGCTCTATTGCCCCATCAGAGAGGCAGAAGCAGCTTCCTCCGCGGCCTGATCTCAGTGAGCGTCGGGCAGGGCCGGTGGGCGTCACTTTCCCCGGGAGCGAGGCGTCCCCATCACAGGCCGGGCTTCCCTTGGTTGGACGTCTCGCATGGGTTGGTTGGACCGTGCTCGTTGCTGGACTTACGGAATCCCGGCCGGCCGCCGCTGCTCCCCAGCAAGTTCAAGGACACGGAGAGAGGGTGGAGGTGCCTGGAGTGAAGTTGGCCTCGTGTTCCATCCCAACCCCAGGGGGGGCAGGGAGGCTTCCACGCCCTTGGCATTGGAGTGCCCCGAGCAGCTCTGCAGCCATGTTTCCCAGCCTTGGACCTAATCGGGGCTTTGATTTGCAGGCCTTGAGGGAGAAGCGGCTGGGCTGTTCCCACTGGGTTATTTTGGGAGCTGGCATGAGAGGGGAAGGCATTGAGTTCACCATCTGCACCACTGGGCCGTGTGGACCGGGCTTCTGCGTCAGCCCTGGAGCACCCTGGGGTCATTTCCTCTCCCAAATCCCCAGCTCAGGCAGCACCAGAAGCTCGGGGACGGGGGGCCAGAGGCACATACGGAGGAAGCTGATGTCTTCATTTTCCTCCAGAAATTATTTTTTTCCCTCACTTTACCCACATTCATTTCAAAGGATCGGAAATGAAATTTCAAAAAAAAAAAACTTGCATGTTTTAGGGAAGGATAACAATGAAGCCAAATTAATAGACGGAATGGAGGAATCAATACTACTGACACACTCATTGAGTTTCTCTACCTCTTTCATTTTCTTTTTTTTTTTTTTAGCCAGACGTTAGCAGAGTTTGCTTCTAATTATGAAGCATAGGCTCCACTCAGCAAACCTCCCCCAGTCTATGGATTACTGTCACCCTGATTATGTGGCATTGGGCGCAGGGGATGAAAAAGCATGAGATCTCCTGTGGCAGCTCTCAGAACAGTCACAGGAGCTGCCACCAGATGCTCCCATCCAGGGCTGGCTTCCGCAGCACGTGAGCTGGGTAACTGCACCAGGTCCCCTGCTGGGCAGGGCCCCGTCCCTGGTTTAATGCTCCATGGCCACTATCTCGAAATTCTTCATACTCTTTGAACAGGGGCCCCATGTTTTCGTCTCGCGCTGGGCCCAGCAAATCACGAAGCCAGTCTGTTCTTCTCCTGCTAAAACAGTGTTTCTTAGCCTTTTTTACCTTCTTCATCTTTGCCCTCCCAAAGAGCCTTTTTAGACATTTTTTACCCCTTTTCTGTAAAAGAAGTTAAGTAATCTCCAATATCTCTTTCATCTGGAATACTATTATGACTTCCCAAAAACACAGGCAGAAGCAACACAAATATAAATAAAAGAGTTATGCTGAAATAACTTTAGCGAAGGTTTACCGTGGGACCGGTAACCATCAGTGGTCACAGGGTGAAGCAGGTAGCACGGGTGAGCAAAGAAAACAGACAGGGGGCTTCCCTGGTGGCCCAGTGGTTGAGAATCTGCCTGCCAATGCAGGGGACATGGGTTCGAGCCCTGGTCTGGGAAGATCCCACATGCCGCGGAGCGACTAGGCCCGTGAGCCACAACTACTGAGCCTGCGCGTCTGGAGCCTGTGCTCTGCAACAAGACAGGCCGCGATAGTGGGAGGCCCGCGCACCGCGATGAAGAGTGGCCCCCGCTTGCCGCAACTGGAGAAAGCCCTCGCACAGAAACGAAGACCCAACACAGCCAAAAGTAAATAAATAAATAAATTAATTAAAAAAAAAAAAAAAAACAGAAAACAGACAGGGGCAGAAAACGGAACCGGAGAAGCTCAGGCAGGCATGTCTGAGTGAAGGCGGCTGTGAGCTGTCCACTCCCGCTCGCTGTTGCCAGGTGGGAGAGCGGCTCCAGTGTTACTAATTTGATTTTTTTTTTTTTCAAAAGAAACCAAAAATCTAGATTCTTATGTCCACTTCTGCCAACGTGTAGATGTGGGCAGCTGACCCTGCCGGTAAACCTCCACAGTTCCTGCTGCCTTGTGTTCACGGCTTTGTGCGATTCCCCTCCGTGCCCGTGGATGGAACCCGTGACTCACTTCTACCCAGCAGGGTAGAACAAAGGTGATGCTATTTTTCAGATGTAATCCAAGTCCCAAACCAGCTGATTTTGAGTTAACTGAAAAGTGGGTGATGAGGGTGGGCCTGGTTTCATCGGGTGAAGAGCCCTGGAACGTGGGCTGCTCTCTCTCTGAGATGAGACGCGCCTTGTGGGCTTAACGAGGGAGCCCACTGGCCATGCTGGAGACGCCCGTGCAGCCAGGAGCTCAGGAACCTGGGCTCTAGGTCGTACAGAAAGGAACTCTGCCAGCAGCCTGAAGGAGCTTGGAAATGGTTTCTTCCCCACTGAAGCCTCTGGATGACTGGCCGACTCCGTGACCGCAGCCTGACGAGCCTGTAGGCAGAGGACCCCGCTAAGCCGCACCTGGACCCCTGACCCCTGGAAACTGTGAGATGACACATCTGCATTGCCTTAAGCTTCTACGTGTACAGTAATTTGTCAGATGGTGATAGAAAATGAACACAATGGCTTATCCAAAATTTCTGAAACACTTTGCAGGCCGAACCAACCTGAGGGGTACAGGCGGCTTACGGGCAGTCACTGTGTGACACGTGACTATGGTGGGCCCATAACACGCATCAAATCCCCTCAGGTATTAGGCATTAACAGATAAAAGGCGCATACCTAGAGCAAGGTAAATATCACAATTCAGCACATTGTGGTAACTGCCGAACCTTACACAACAAGAGGATGGACCTCCTGGTGTAGCAGATTTCAGAACCTAACTGCAACCCGTGTAAACTCAGGAGCTGCCATTTGCCTGTCTGACCTGCATGCCTTTTGGAAGAAAAACTGTTTCATCCCCATCCTCTGCTTCCTCTGGGTAGCTCCATCCACACTTTGTTTTAAAATCTTCTCATCAGTGACTCACAGTTTTCTTAAAAATAGATGAAAGCGTTACTTTGGAGCCTGAATGATATGAGACCTGGGTTTATTCTCTTAAGCACCATGGTATTTACACGTCCTTTCAATTTTGTGACCGATCAGCCAATGTTAAAATTTTCCCAGTTCTAAGGGACAACTGTGAGAGGACAGAAGAAGTAAGGCTTGGGGAAGTAGCAGGTCTTCTGCGAGAATGCACCACATTCACTAAACTTACACGCAGCCAACACTGACCAAGGCGTCGAGACCCGTGGAAACTGGGACCGAGCTTGTACAGTATGAATTGGAACCCGCCATGCAAGCTTTCTGGGCCCCAATAACCTCACCGACACCTCTTGCCTGATCTCAAAAAATATATAATAAAACAAAAAAACCCAACTGGCCTCCATGTTTCTACTTATGTCTCCCACATGTCAGCCAGAGTGATATTCTTCAAACATAATTCAGATCCAAATTATCCAGTGGCTTCCTATCATGCACAAATTCAAATCCCAACTCTTAACCATGACTTACATGAGCTGACCTCCTACCTACTTTCCTTCTTCTCCCAAGGAGCTGTTAGTTATCAGAGTTTGTAATTTAAAACATAATGTTTCTGTAACGGTGTTCCCCCAAATAAGTATCAATCCCTTTGCCGAAGTCTGAGGTCTCCTGCCAGCATTCAGTAGATGTTCTGTGAGAATCACGCCACATGTAGATGTAGTTTTGATGTATTTGTGGGAGGAGGTGAGCTTCGTGTCCTACTGTTCCGCCATCTTGATCACTCAGTATCAATCCCGATAACCCAACAGTATGCGCTGGTAGGAGCATATGAATACCTGAAATATGTAAATGCTTCCATACCAGTTGGAAAATTAGCTGCTGCCCTGAACCCCACCTGCTACTTTCTGTTCTTTGGGGCCTTGACCTTACCATGATCCCACAGTGGGCCCTTAGTTTTCTGCTCAAGGAACATGGCCAATGTCCATGCCAATGGGTGAGTACCTAAGCCACACCAGGTGTTAAATATCTAGATTGGGAGACGACCCGATGGCAGGTGTGCTATTGGAACAAGATGGTCCATCGGGAGTTACCTAGTCAGTCACCAAAGGACCAGAAAAAAGATCAGACAGGAATAAAAGGAAAGTCATAAAAAAGGTTCCTGAAGCCAAGAGCAGCTATCTTTCAATGCGGTGGAACAAAACTCGCCCCGTCATGTGGCTTGGGGAACAATAAATGGGCAAATCTGGAAAATAAATACAAAGCACACACTTGCTCTCTGCACTACCAACACCACATGAAGAGCAGAGTAATTATGTATTCGAATATCACTGCTGGGAAAAACTCAGTGTGACCCAAAGTTCAATACTCAAACACATTGGTTCCAGGCAAGATTGCCTTTCATGGTGGTATACGCTTTCTCTTCGAAAGCCTTGCTTCCAAAGGAAATTAGATACTGCTCCTATTTACCAGAATGGGATCTAATAAGGGCGTCCTCTTGATTACAGAGCTACAAGGATCAGCGCTTTCTCTCTTGCTCATAAGAAACCACATAAAATGAAACAACAGAAACCTGTAAGTACGTCTCCAGCTGATTGCCCTGGCCTGGCAACACACGCACTACTGGAAGCAAGTTACTAAAGGAAGGAGAGTGACCGGAGTGAAGGGATGTGATGTCAGTGTCATCTTCATCTTCCTTCATGTCACCAGCCCAAGTCTGGAGGGATCCGGATGGGCTCACACGCCACCTTACCAACTCGGCCAGAGGCACCCACTCTTCTCCAGGGAGGTGAGCGAGGCGATCAAAGTAAATCAAGCTCTCAGGCCCCGAATCGGATGGCCAGCCAGACTCCTATGTTTTCCAAGACCCCAGTCCCTACCCTGAGTTTCCTTTATCAATCAAATATCTACCCCATGTGCCAAAGGGATAATAAGCTGGGTCTCTCTGAAAGTTCTTCCAACTCACAAAATTCCCTGCCCCTTTCCTAGTTCATGCCATGGTGCTGAGCTTCTGTCTTGGGTCTGTACTAACTGAATCAAACACTCCCATTTGCCTTTTGTGACTGAGGGTCCCAGCCCAAACCTTGAATCTTACAGCAGGGCCTCCTGCATGACCTGGATTTGTCAGTTCCCTGACATGAGATAAAAGTCTCCACATACGGTCCCGTTTCCCACAGCAACACCTGCCACCTACCCAGACAGCCCCCTGCTGTGCTCCACCATCCAGAGTGGACTTTCTGGTGTGACTTGCTGGGTTACAACCCAGGTGCTCTGTCCATCCTTTGAAGCTCAGACCTTGAGCTGCCGTGGCCGGGATCAGCCTATCCAGCAATTCCTTCTCACTGGCTCATCTGCCCTTTCTCAGTTAATAGGTCCTAACCTGGTCCTTACAGCTCGGCCTCCACCCAGCCCCCTGCCTCTAAAATCCCAGTGTATACAGCCCCCCAGCCCCTTTCTACTGGACCCTTAGGTATTCAGTCTAGCTGGGCTGACAAAATACACCTTGAGGACTTTTACCAATTGGGAGAGCCCAAAATTGCTCGTGATTTTATGACTCACAACCTCATACCTGAAAACCCAAATGGAAGATATGCCCTTCCTACGGAGTGTAATTGCGCAGACCAAGCAGAACTGTTTACCTCTTGGTGGCTCAGATTTAAGTCTTTATTTGCTTCATCTTGTTACAATAAAATGTGACTTTTGAACACTGTGCTTTCAGATATATTTATCTAAGAGGATTTTTCTCCATTATGTAAAATAAAACAAAAAGGATCATTTGGGGGGAAAATGTAACATAAGTCCATCATTTAGTAAGCTTTTCCAATTATATCTATTTGATTCTGACTTTCTGCCCAGATGCAAATGGAAAGTTTTTTTTTTCCATTTAAAAAGTAAATATCTTTCATTGAAAATAGCGCAAACCAAAAAGCGTGCTTCTTTTCTTTTTGTCTAGCCATATTTGCTGTCTTTATGTTGTAATGACCTTTCCCCAACATATTTTTCTGTTCCTCTTTAGTGCCAAGTTTCTAAAAATAAAGTGGCTAGTGAATCTTTGGATGTAGGGATAATATTTTGATTTCACTGGTACATACAATCAGGAAACATATTTCTGTTTATACTCTTAAAATCAGTTGAGAGTTGTAGATGAAGCCACGTTCTGTCAGCACATTTTTTTTTCAAACCTGGAAAATGTAACAAAATCCAAAGCAGCTGTAGGAAGTAGAATGTACACTCCATTTGTACTCAGCAGGAGGAGAGCTAACAGGAGGTAACGGGATAGTTTCCACATGAAAAAGTTACAAAGAATTTAACCTGTAATGAAAACTCTGATAATCCCCAGGAATGAAAGATGCTTGGATGATGGGTTTGGGGTTTTTCTTGAGTTCAAAGGATCTGGTTTTCCCTATAAATGCCACGCAGGAATCAGAGACGTCCATGTGGTCATTGTTATGTCTGATAGCCAACAAAAGTTCAGCCCTCATCTTTAAGCCATTAAACAGTGACTGTGTGTGCATTTTGAGACCATGGATTAGGCCGCTCAGGCCTTTCTCTGAAGAACGTAGAAAGCAGAATCTCATTACCTTGTCACTGTCTGCTCCGAGGTAAGCATGCTCACATGTGATGATCAGTTTAAAGTTGGTTTCTGTTTAGATTCAATGTGTGAAGATCCTGCAGACGAGAACTCTTCCAACTCTGAGATGCACACAAGGAAACTCTGGACCCTGTGAAATGCAGACTCGAATTCAGTAGGTCTGGGTGGGATGGGACCTGAGATGCTACATTTCTATCAAGCCCTCAAGAGGTCAGATGGTGCTGGTCGATGGACCGCTGGTGAGACAGCGGGCGTGCAGAGGGTTTCTTCCTCGGCCGTCTCATCCTGTCTGTGGTCGAAGGCCCCCCATGAGCTCTCCTAGGATTTGGGTCCTTGAGTAATTCCCTTCCCCTGAGGCTGGGCTGGACCTACTGGCTCTTATCTAACAACTGAACACTGCAAAAAACTGGTGGCATGTCTTTTCTGAGGCCAGGTAACAAAACGAAAGTAGCCTCGGTCTAGCCGCCTCTCTCCCTCGCATCCTCTTTCTGGTGGAAACCTCACGACTCCGGGAGAAGCTAGCAGCCAGGCGGACAGCCGCCCACGTGGCAAGGAATGGACATCTCTGGCCGAGAGCTGGAGAGGACCTGAGCATCCCAACAGCCACGGAAGCGAGTCTGAAAGTAGATCATCCCCAAGTCAAGCCAGAAGAAGACCGCAGCCCCTGCCGACACCATTTTCATGAGAAACTCTGAGCCAGACGCACCAAACAAGGCCACGCCCGGATTTCTGATAGACAGAAATGTGAAAGAATAAATATTTGTTGTTTGAAGCAGCTAAATACTGGGATAATTTGTGACACAACAGATAGATAATTAACACAGTGTCTTTCACAAAATGTAAGTTTGTAAAAGTTGTCTAAAAAATCTAACCCTGGTGAAGATCTTATTGGCTATTTACTATGGTCCGAACACTGTGGACGCTCAAAACTCACTCTCCTATTGTCACCCTATTATCGGAGGGGGGGTAGTCAGGTACCACTGGGGCTGGACTCATCCTTCCTGGTCACTTTGCAATTGGGATTGGGATTTTATGATCTTTTTAGTTTGGGATTCAAGCCAATCTGGGTAGCACTGACTCAGAGGGCAGTTAGTTCCCTATTATAATGTGAAATTCTGGTCTTTTGAGGATGGCTTAAAGGTGGAATCCACTGAGTCTGGCTTCTTGAGATCCGGCCCTCTAGTCTAACAGCTTCAGTTTCTGCTTATATTCCAGAACTTTCTAAAGCAGGAGCGAAGCAATTCTCCTTTAACAAAGACAACGCATATTTACAGAAGAGGCAGAAGAGTTAAAAATGAAACTGAGGTGGCTGGTCATTGCCTCCTAGGTTTGTTTTTCATTTCTGCTCTTGGACACACAGGTTCCCACCTATTTGTCTTCACCTGCCCTTGAGCTGACCTGGTTCCTAGTGAGGATGAAGCGTCTGTGAACTGAAATCCTCTTGATCCTGATTTCAACCTGTAGCATCTGCACTCACTTTTTTCCACATTCACCTTCTTTTAGTGCACTTACATTTTTTAAAGGAGGAAAGATCAAGGAAGAAAAAAAAAGAAGAGGTATTTGGAAATGTAAGGCAAAAGTATGTTAGGTTCTGATGGCCTGATAGGACATAACATATGTGTATTTGAATTTCAAAATATATTCACATCCCTCTCTGCCTGCTCATCTGCAACTAGTTCCCGTAACTATCACCTCCTCCAGCCTCTGCTGCAGTCACTGGCCTCCGGTCCCTTCACTTCCTGGAGTGCAGCGCCATTCTCTGCACCCCAGACCTGGACAGTGCCACGCCGCCCACAGGACTAAGCCCACCACACACAGCTCTCTAGAGCCCAGCGCCAGCCTAGCCTGCCTTTCCAACATTATCCTCCGTTCCTCACTTCCTTGAAACATTCGATTCTGCAAATGCATTGCTCATGCCATTCACGCTTCACGGATTCCATCTCTCCTCTCTTCCCACATAAAAAATATACCCCCATCGAATCTAAAAAACCCTACACATGAACTTACCTACAAAACCAAAACGGAGTTACACACGTAGAAAATAAACTTACGGTTACTGGGGGGTAAGGGGGGGAGGGATAAACTGGGAGATTGAGATTGACATATACACACTACTATATATAAAACAGATAACCAATAGGGACCTACAGTACAGCACAGGGAACTCTACTCAATACTCTGTAATGGCCTGTATGGGAAAAGAAGCTAAAAAAGAGTGGATACATGTATTTGTAAATATAACAGATTCACTTTGCTGTACACCTGAAACTAACACAACATTGTAAATCAATTATACCCCAGTAAAATTTTTTTAAAAATAACCCCTGAGCTGTCTAGCTCCAGACCAGACGCTGCCCCTCCCAGGTCACTCTGGCTCACGACGAACCTCCCTTCTCCGAAGACGGAGTCTTTGGTTTGTATGGTACCTGCCTGTAACCCTCCTTCGTCCCTTTCCTCTGCTCCTGTAGCCAACTGTCACTTCCCTCTTGCCTTGTTTTGTACTTCAAGTATTCATGTATTATTAGCACGTAACCCTCCTTCGTCCCTCTCCTCTGCTCCTGTAGCCAACTGTCACTTCCCTCTTGCCTTGTTTTGTACTTCAAGTATTCATGTATTATTAGCACGTATTACTATTCAAATAGTCATACATTCCTACCTCAAAGAAATTGTTACTAGATGAAAGGGACCCTGTATTTGTATTATTCACTTATTTCTTAAGCATTTAATTTCTCACACTTTAGATATTCATTTAATTGGTGCTAAGTAAATATTTGTGAGTCTAATAATTTGAAATGATACATGCACCCCTGTGCTCATAGCAGCACTATTTACAACAGCCAAGACATGGAAACAATCTCAATGTCCATGGACAGGTGAATGGATAAAGAAGATGTGGTATATATATACAATGGAATACTACTCAGCCATAAAAAAAGAATGAAATCATGCCATTTGCAGCAACATGGATGCAACCAGAGGTTATCATACTAAGTGAAGTAAGTCAGAGAAAGACAAATATCATATGATATCACTTATATGTGGAATCTAAAATATGACACAAATGAACTTATCCATAAAATAGACTCACAGACATAGAGAACAGACTTGCAGTTGCCAAGGGGGAGGGGAGGTGGGGGAGGGACGGAGTGGGAGTTTGGGATTAGCAGATGCAAACTAGTATATACAGGATGGAAAAACAACAAAGTTCTACTGTAGAGCACAGGGAACCATATTCAATATCCTGAGATAAACTATAATGGAAAACAATATGAAAAAGAATGTATGTATGCATAACCGAATTAGTTTGCTGTACAGCACAAACTAACACTATATTGTAAATTAATTATCAATAAAATAAATTTTAAAAAAATATTTGTGAGTCTAACCCGTAGGACGTACGTTTCCCAGCGTCCTGAGCCTCGTGACACACTTCTGGGAGCGTGAGAAACAAAATTATGAAATTAATGGCTAAACAAGACTGAGAAGTGGCTGAATTATGTGTATTTACAAAAAGCTAACCCCGCTCAACGTGCCTGTTTCTAGCTGCGTGCTTGATTAGCTCATCTCAGCGGACTCGGCATTTGCTCGTGTGTGGGCATATACCCCCGCCTCCTAGATGTCAACCTGCCTCACACGCAGATGTGCACAGCAAAGCTGATGGCGAACCGAACACCCCACACTCTGGACATGTTGCTTGAGAACTTCGACTCGCAAGTTGGTAAAACTAGAATTGATCGTCAGGGCATAGTTTCCCATCCTCTGATTTTGCTAAGGATTATAGTCATTGTAAGACTTACAAATACGGACACAGATGTGCAAAGCAGGGCAGAACCCTTGATTCGAAGCCCAGAGCTCACTCTCTCTTTGCTACTCCACGTTCCTCCCAACTCCAAGAAACACCGTTTGCATTTTTATTAAGCTTGTATGTGGTCAGAATATACTGGGGGCAGCTGAGAACCTGATGTTAAAGGTAAGTTCTGGGAGGACCTGTTCGTTGGCATCAAAGGTAAAGTAAGTCTTTGGAAAGCAGAAGCAAAAGCCTTGAAGGTCAACCAGGACAAAAGGACACCCACCATGGAAGTGAATTACTAATTGTCACCTTTACCTTAATCTCCAGATTCCTATTCACAACACATGACTTCTTACACAGACACACACACACACACACACACACACACACAGACATGCACAAACACACACACACAAGCTTGGATTTTGGAAAGGTGTGGCCTTGATTAGAAATCAATTTTATTTGGTAAAGGAAAATCTGTCATCCTAAACTTTGATCTTCTCAGTACCAAAGGAAGACGACGTGATCATTTGACAGTGAAGATTCTGTCCAACTCACTGACACACACACACACACAACTGATTCAGGACATGCTGTATGAGACAGCCGGTCCAGAGAAGAAAAAAGCCAGATATTCCAGGAAAAGCCGATGGACAGGCAGTCAGGAGACATGATGGAGGTCACAGAAATCTGGAAGCCTCTGGCCCCCATGGAGAAGAAAGTCCTGTGTTCTTGCTTGCTAATTTCAGGGGGAAAGAAGTCAGGCACGATACCTGTACTGTGGAGAGTGTGCTTTAAAATCCATGTCGCAGAGGAATTGCCGGGATCAGTCTGTCCCTAGCTGCATGCTTAATGTTTGATGTGAAGCTAATTTAATACTTTTGGTAAATTATGTGACTTAACCTATCTGTATGACAGACTCACCCACAATTTAAGGGGTTCAAGGAGGGTTAGAAGACACACACACACACACACACACACACCTCCAAACTGGTACCACATCATCTGAATAATTCACGAGTAAAATGTGCGTAAAAGCTCATCGGTCCAAGTGTGGCAAGAACATCAGTACTGCCCTTAAACGCTATCACCTCAATTATGCTCAAATGTAGCTGATTTCAGGGTGTGTCCCTGTTGATTGTTGAAACTGTACTAGTTAATATTCTTCTTTTTCTCTTTTGCTAAGCGTTGGGGGAGGGGAGAAAGAAGAAAGTCTTCCTCCTCTACCCGAAGCTCTCAGAAGATAAAACTGTGGGATTTTCCTTAGCCACCTGGGACCCTTGGGCCTGCCTTCAGAGGCAGCAAGTTCTACCACCGTCTGCCACCAACAAGCAGGCAGGCACACGTCACAGTGTCAAGGAACCTGCGGGTGTAGGTGCCTGTGAGTGTGGGTGTGTGCATGTGAATGCACATGGGTGTACACAGGAGTGTGCCCATGTGTGTGAGAATGAGTGTGTGTGCTCATTAAAAAAAAAATCTAAGAAGGAAATGGAAAATCACTGGCTGAGATGGAGCCTAAAAATAAAAACTGAGCTGGAAGGATATTTTCTACAAACAGAAACATCTCACTGTATGTTACTTTGTTCCAAGAGTTGATGCCGCAACAGTGGCCTCAATTGCTTTGAAGGTTATTGGTTGTCCCCAGCGCTCCGGGAGTTTGAACTGTGGTAAAAAGAGATCTCAATCCTGTCTGTCTTGACCCCTGAGTCCTTGGGCATCTGATGAGAACAGTAAACTATCTCATGTACCTTCACAACGGAAAATACACCCAAAACGTGCCCATCTGAGGGTTCCCATCTCCACTGCTCCTCTGAGGTAAGAATCATTATGCTTATCTTATAGCAATGGCAACAAAGGTACCAAGAGACTTGCCTAGCAAAACACAACTATTTTAGTTGCAAGACATAATATTTAAGAGAAAAGGCTCTGGGTTCAAATCTTGTCTTCATTACTTACTAGCTACGTGATCTAGGGCAAGACGGTTAACTTGTGCATGCCTCAGTTTCCTCTTTTCAAAACAGGAATTGGCATGGGCTTCCCTGGTGGCGCAGTGGTTGAGAGTCTGCCTGCCAATGCAGGGGACACGGGTTCGAGCCCTGGTCTGGGAGGATCCCACATGCCGCGGAGCGGCTAGGCCCGTGAGCCACAACTGCTGAGCCTGTGCGTCTGGGGTCTGTGCTCCGCAACGGGAGAGGCCGCGATGGTGAGAGGCCCGCGCACCGCGATGAAGAGTGGCCCCCGCTTGCCACAGCTACAGGGAGCCCTCGCACAGAAACGAAGACCCAACACAGCCATAAATAAATAAACAAATACTTTAAAAAATAATGACTCCCTTCTTTAAAAAAAAAAAAAAAAAAAAAAAAACAGGAATTGGCAGTAGGAGTACCTACTCTACAACGATATTATGAGTACAAAATGAGTTAATATATGTAAAATGATTGGAACAGAGCCTGGTACAGAGTATCTCCCCAGTAAATGTTTATTATTATTGTTATTGTTGTTACTGCTGCTGTTGTTATTAGAGTTAAATATCACTAATTTAGGATTAGCACTAGACTTTTTATTCCTACTCCTGTATCTTTCCCATTGGCAAACACGATATACATTGGATCAATTAACACTAAAACCTGCAAATGTAGTTTCAGAAAACTTAGGTCTTGCCATGGCTTGCTGAGTGTTGGAGATGTGAAAAGTGAACAAGGTAGGCATGGACCCTGGCCTCTTTGAGCTATAGCTCCAATAGCCTATTAGAAGTTTATTTATTGATTCTCTTCGGAGAGCAATGGGTACTTTGGGATTTTTATAACATCTTTATTCAATGTTAACATCCAGGAAGTGGTTTAGGGATATTCAGGTATAGTCAATGTCCTCTTTGTAAATCTCTGAAGTACTTACAGAAAGTGCAAGGTGATAACAAGACTTTTAAGGCAGCAAATATTTCTTGGAATTATCAGTCTTCCAAAGCCCTTTTTTCTACCTTCAAAGAAAGGCACCCAGCCAACCAAAACTTTTCAGTGGGAAAATGTGGTGCCCACAAGACACATACGATGGTTTTTCTGGAGGCTTGCTGCCGATGGCTCTAAAGATAGGGGAAGAAAGAGGGGAGGAAAATAACCCCAAATTCCCTTTGGATCACGATGAAATAATCTAGCAATATGAACCAGAGGGAGGCATCTAAGGGGAACAGGAATAAGCAACTCTTCATTGTTTTGGAACAAGTGCGCCTTCTTTGCTTGCTAACAATCTATCGTGGAGTGCCACGGTGCTGTTTCATATCAAGATTTCAAAAACTGTTACAGCCTGCATAGGTATTGGAGGCTCAACCAGATGTGATGGAGTTTCCATTGTTTTACTTAGTGCATGGAAAATATTACTAATGGATGGTGTCAGGGGAGGCTTAACTGATCCCAATTGGATAAACTCATCTGGGCACTATTCTTTAAGTCAGACCCTTTAACTAAGTGTTCTTGTTATTTCACAATCCCCTCCCCCACTTTATGAGATATTTGACTATATATAGCTCATTTTAGGCAAAGGAGAAATTCCATGACTGCATGAACAGGTGGGCTGGGGTCTTGGGGGAGGGGTGGGGTATCTTTCCTTGAGACTGAATTTTATTTACAGCCAATTCTTGATTGTCTTTGACATGCAGGACAAAACCAAGAAGAACAAAGAAACTGAAGTCCTCAAAATCCCATTCAGCCTCTCTCCCTGCCCCGATTCTCCAAGGACTCAAAAGTTACAACATTTAGACATCTAATTGAGCAAAATTTTATCTCCTTTTATTATTCCTATCGCTCTCTCCAATGCACGAGCTGAGATACAAAAAAAAAAAAAAATGGCCCACTAGAAGAGAGAAAGGGTCTTAGAATCACTCCTACACATATTAAGCTAGAGTTGACATCCATTTTTTGTTTTTAATATATGATTTGTGCTTTAAATGTTCTGGGAGATACTGGCAATTACAAATATCAGAGAAACACGTGACCTCCACTTTCTTAGTATACCATGGTTACCAAAAACATGAAGTTCTTGCTATAGTCACAGACCTGATCACTTCTTTTCTTTTTACTTTAGAAAGCCTCAGAATGCATTGTGGTTTTCTCCGTGTTCATTCATTAGAGGCGTCCTTCATTCCCTCTCGTGAACTTGACAGTGACTCCAGAAACAAGCTCATTAAGATCCAGAGTTCAGTATCAATTCAGAGGAATATGAAAACATGTAAATGCTTTTCTAAACCTCATGGTGACTTTATCTGAACCTTGTGTCTTTCTTTGAACCTCTTTTCTCAGCAACTCTGGAGTGGAGATCCCCTAAGAATAACCCTCCTTGGAAGAAGGTTTCTGGGACTTAAAATTTAACCTTGAAATTGTAAGTTAGAAAAATGTCAAGATGATAAAATGTGACCATGATTTCAGAAATGAACAATGGTTTAGTGAGCTCCATATATTAAATTTTGTTTTCAATGTGCTGCTCATTAAACAGGATTTTAATGAAGTGGCACTGAATTTTGAAAACTTACAGCTATGATATACATGCATGATGGTCATTCCTTTTCTTAAAACATCAAAACTCAGACATACCTGCTTCCTGGTTTAAAAATATGATAAGGGTATCATTAATGAAAAACAAAATCCTCATAGGTTTTATAGCCCTGTGTCAAATTAAAATTCAAAAGAGCCTATTACTGTGTACGAAAAGTAACCACGTTTGCTGTGCAGTTGATATATTTTCATTGGCATCTTAGTTGTTTCTGTTTAATAGTGTGGGTCCCTACAAATGATCTCTTGCTGTCAATTGGAGGTTTGCCTCAGTGTTATAGAAACTGATAGAACCGAACAAGGAGAAGAAAACAGAGTGTCCGCCCAAAGAGAACCAGCATCAAGGCCGAAACCATGTAACATCATCATGAGCGGTTGGCCTGAATTCCGCTGCATCCTCCAGTCTTGTTTTGAAACGATCCTGAAAAACCAAGGTCTCAGAGCCGGCATAAACACTTAGTGCCTGGAATGAATTTAAAACTTAAAGGAACAAATGAAAGTTGAATGAAGGAAAGCCTTATTCTAGAAGGACCATGAGCAATTCCCAGGGCATGCTGCTGTCGGAATGCACTGCAGAAATGTAACGGAATTTCTAATTTGCTTTAATTAGAAAAAAGTAAACACTGCCCTCAACATGTCATCATGTTTATATAGGAGCCCAACCAGCTGATTTTCTGCTGGCATGGCCCTGGAACCACTCAATTAAATCTCAGGGCACAATTTCTTTTTATGAATGAAGTACAATTACTATGAAGCCAGATAATTTTTTTTTTCATCTGCTTCATTGGCTGTGACCCTACAAGGACAAGTGACCAAACACAGTACCTTCCAATTTTCAATTAACCAATGATAATTTCCAAGACTAGATCACTTTAGAGTTCCTCTTTTTGAGGTGTCAACATCACTATTTTAAAACTTTCCACTTTGCAAGACTAAAAGAATAAAAATACTTTATTCCTAGCCTGCAATACTAGCAATAGAATAATTAATCTGAAAAAAGAGAGAAAGGGGAGTTTACTTCTTAACAGGCTTCAGGTAATCTTATAAGGTGAAACCCTAGTGAAGGTTCAGCATAAGACTTAGAATTTTGATAGAATTTTTCCAGAGCTGGAAGGAATGTGGAAAGTATCTTCGTGTTAGAGATTATACAACAGATACTCATCTTCCATAAATTGTTGAAGATATGGACATTTTAGTACAGCACTGAGTCAATTATCCTGTACTCTTTTAGATCGGTGAAATTTGAATCACAGTGAAACAAATTAGGAAAATTTTCTTTGAGAAGCTTAGAAGTAAGGAATCGTATGTGATTTTTTTTTTTTCATAAAAGGGGGACGGCAAAGATTCCTAGTACTGTAAAGGAGACTGACATTGTTATTAAATACAGTGGAAAGTTAGTTTTCCTGCTATTAATGTGAAAGGGGGCAACACTAATTCTCCCGAACAGCTGCATACTTTAAGCAAAGTAGCAGAAGACAGGTCTGATTCTGGAAAGCAGGGGAATTCTTCTCCAACTCATCAGCTCTGTATTGGTTTCACATACAAGGTAAGTGCAGTTGTATTTTGTACATTCCAGTGCAGGGGAATAAACCCTCACAATTCCCAAGTTTAGCCATTCAGATTTGTTAAATACAGGTTAACAAGATCCACACCTGGGCTTCAGAAAGGCTCTCAGTCATCACCTCTGGCATCAAGACCGTGTCTCAAATGTAAGACCCAGGATAGCTGCCCCTTCTGAGTGTCCTTTGCCCAGTTAATATTGAGACTTCAAGTTGCAATCTTCCATATCTCACTTTTTTCATTTTTTAAAACATGAGCAATGGTAACATTTGATCTACGTATAAAATTGTTGCAACTCCAAGGAACACAAATGGGTATGCACTTTCATATTTGTGTAGATCCTTTCAAGTTCCTAATGATCCATCAATGCAGAGATCAGGGCTAAAGGAAGCTGAGTCAACCAACATCAAAAAGAGGAATGAAAAACAAAACAAAACAGAATATCTCTCACAGGAAGGCACATTTGCTCTTCTTGGTGTATTTCACATAATCCTCCAAGTATATCACCTGTATGTGTGTAACTGAGTTGGGTCCACCTTTCATTTAAAAAATGCAAGATGGACTTTAATTAAAAGATTTAGGAGCCAAGTTTACCTAGACTAAGTGAGAAAAACAGATAGTGATGTAGCTTTGGGGGCCAACCTGTATATAAGTTGTGAACTTCCACTCCTATCCAATAATCCCTCTCTCTCTCTTTCACACACACACGCACACACACACACACACACACACACACAGAGGCATCTATTTTTTAGCCCACATTATTCAAATTTTATTTTGCCTCCTATATTGAACCTTTAATCGCTTCTCTAAAAACCAGAAACCTTTATAGGTTTTATTGCAGAGTTGAGTTTAATCAAGGCAAAATACACCTTCCACTGGCATCAGATCCTATCATTTTGGGTCATCAAGCACCCTGTCCCTTAATCAAGACTGTCAGATCCCCAAAGGGCAGCTTTTAAAACTTTTTTCCAACCCCCCATCACACCAGGCATCTTCAAACAGCTCACCTGGAATAGGAGGTTCTTAAGGCATTTCTCCTGATGAATCAGCATGAAAATACAGAATTCGACTACATTTCTAACCTCTGAGCCAAACGATCAGGAGAAATTGCTGACCGTGTGAGAATATAATAAGTATTTGGTATTTCTGGAGTCACTAATATGCTAGAAAGACTTGGGCCACGGCTAGTGCTCTGTAGTCCACAATGTTCCTTCAGCCCAGCTGAGCACCTCAGATGACGCGGAAAATGTGAAGAAGTGGCTGGCATAAGTCTTTTTTTTTTTTTAATGTAAATGTTCTACATTTTTATTTTTTTAATTAGTTTTTTTTTTCTTTGGCCACACTGCTTGGCTTGCAGGATCTTAGTTCCCCGACCAAGGATTAAACCTGGGCCCTTGGCAGTGAAAGCCCCGAGTCCTAACCACTGGACCACCAGGGAATTCCCTGGCATAAATCTTGATGCCTTCTGAGTGCCTAATGGCTACCTTCCACTCCCGTCCTTATCTAAAACTATCACCTTCCTTCTAAGGCTCCTCCAACATTCCTCATCTCAATAAATGTCTCCAATATCCATTCGGTTTTTCAAGCCGGATGCCTGCTAGACCTCAACTTCTCTCTCTCTGCCCTTTCACATTCAGTCACCACCTTTTCATGTTCTTTGTTCAAAATAACTCTTATGTTTATCGAACTCCCTCTCTCTCTCTCTATGGACTGCCTCATCTGGGTCCAAACCATCATTTTTTCTCCTAACTCAGCTTCACGTACCACTCTAATTCCATTGTAGTCTTCTGTCAACGGGGTAATAACCATACATCCTAGCTTGTCCAGAAGAGCCAAAGTTTACACCTGTAGTCCCAGCATAAAGTTTCCTGATTTGGATAACAAATTATCTGACCACTACACATATAAGTAGAATTTCCTTTCAAAACTACAAATCCAATTATACCACGTCCTGCCTAAAACCCTTTAATGGTTTCCACCAGCCCTTGGAACAGTCTCACTAACTTGACCTGGTTTAAAAAAATCCAGCATAATCTGGGTTCTGCCTTACTTGCTAGCCTTGTCTTGGCTAAGCCTCCCATTTGCCTTACTTTCTAGGCTATTCCCCCTATGACCCATCTCATCTCTTATCAATTTATTGTAACAGTAAACTGGTTAATTGTTTACCCCATAGAGTTTAAAATCTGAATGCAAAGATGATGTCTAACTATTCAAGACATAGTGCACTGGACATATTAGTTCCTCAAATATTGTAGTCATAGTAGAAATAAATACTTATTTGCAAACATGCACTGACAGTTAAGTGAGAGACAGAAGTGCATGCAATATGATCCTGTTTTGTCAAAATGGGGTTATAGAGATAGATACGTAGATAGATAGATAGGTACAAACCAGACGAAATAACAGAATAACCACATGAAATGTAAACAAGTTCCACCTTGACGTGAAAATGGAAGTCATCATTATTTAATTTTCCCTTTAATTATCATGTACCTTCAGCATTAAGTCACCAGCAGATAGAAATTAAGTGCAGTCATCTTTCCGTTATCTCCATGTAACATCCACTCAGCAGAATAATATCGCACGCAAATATCCTACCAGTCTTCCAACATTGGAAGGTGTGGCCTCATGCTATGTAACTGTGAGAAAACACAATTCACAAGGAAGATTTGCTGCTTAAATTGTTACACATGCAAATGCATTTTAAGGCCAAATATAAATTTTCCTTTTTTCTTCTCTTTTTCATTAAAAGCACAACAGCATTTTTAAAAAAATAGCCCAGTAGCACTTAAAATGCTATTTCAGATTACATGTGCCATGGGCAATTCTCCTCCCACCCATCGTTTACTATCATGGATAATTTTTACATAGTTGTACTTGGAAAACACCAAACCAAAAGGTCGTTGTCTCTGATGAGGTCATACTTACACCATTCTTTTCTCAGAATTGTAAACCTTCACCTTTGCTGCCTGAGAGCTTCCTACTCTGCCAGTAAGTTGATAGGAAAACGGTCTATTCTCAGTAACTCATCATTCATCATGATCCTGAACTAAGAGAGCGCTACACATCGATCTATAGACTTCCGGTTCCAAAAGTAAATAGTGCTGGTGAGGTAACAAAAGCAAGGCGAACGGCTCTCTCTCTGTTTTCTTTCCTGAACATCAGCCAGCCCTTTCAAGGCACAACAAGGGTGAATCTGGAAAGAACCCCATGCACAGACCATGGCAGCACATTTCTCTAACACCTCTTCTCTGTAAGGAAGCACCGCTCCTACTCAGTTCTCCACCTTCATGCTTAAGCACTGAGAAAGCCCAGAACAAAGACAATGAACAATGAGTAGGACTAATTCTCAAATCAAACACATCATTTTTCCTTTCCCATTTCTCCCATGGGAATTGAGACACTCACAAAAGAATTGGGTAATTGTGAAACCAGTTATAATTTTAGACATCATTCACATCCATAAAATTCACCTTTTAAAGTATACAGTTTAGTGGTTTTTAGTATATTCACTAAATTGTGCAACCATCACCAATATCTAATTCCAGAACATTTTCATTGCTCGCAAAAGAAACACTGTACCCACAAGCAGTAAATTATCATTCCCTGCCGTCCTTAGCGCTTTGCAAACACTAATCTACTTTCTGTCTCAATATTGGATTATTCTGGACATTTTATATTAGTGGAAGCATACAACGTGTAGCTTTTTGTGTCCAGTCTCTTTCACTTTGCATATTATTTTCAAGGACCATTATGCCGTAGCATGTAGCTGTAGCGCTTTGTTTATTCATTCATCCATTGATGGACATTTGGGTTGTTTCCATTTTTTTGGTTATTACGGATAAGGCTGCTATAACCATTCACGTACCAGTTTTTGTGTAGACATGTGTTGTCCATCTCTTGGGTATATACCTAGGAGTGACACTGCTGGGTCATAAGGTAACTCCATGTTTAAGTTTTTGAGGAACTACCAACATGTTTTCCACATCAGCTGTATCATTTTATATTCTAACCAGCAATATACATGTGTTCCAATTTCTCCACATACTTATTGATTGTTATTCTCTAGTTTTTTAAAATTATTGTTATTATAGTCATTCTAGTGGGTTTGAAGTGGTATCTCATTTTCGTTTTGATTTGCATTTCCTTAGTGACTAATAATGTTGAGCATTTTTTTCATGTACTTACTAGCTATTCATATAGCTTTTTTGTAGAAATGTCTATCCAAATCCTTTGTCCATTTGTCCATTTTTAATTCAGTTTTTTATTCTTTTACTGTTAAATTGTTAGGATTCGTTTTGTATTCTGGATACATACCCCTTATCAGATATATGATTTGCAAGTATTTTTCTCCTGTCCTGTGGGTTGCCTTTTTAAAACTTTTTTTGATGGTATATTTTAAAATATAACAATTTTAATTTAATGAAGTTCAATTTATTTATTTATTTTTGCCTGTTTTTTTGTATCATATCTAAGGAATGACTGCTTGATCCAAAGTCAAAATGATTTATGGTTTTATTTTTTGTAAGAGTTTTATAGTTTTAGTCCTTATAATTAGTCCTTTAATTCACTTTGAGTTAATTTTTGTAGATGGCATGAGGTCAGAATCCAACTTCATGCTTTCTCATGGGGTATTCTATTGCTCTAGCACCATTTTAAAATACTATTCTTCCCCCATTGAATTGCCTTGGCACTCTTGTCAAAAATCAATTGATCATGAATGCAAGATATTATTTATGATTCCTAAGTTCTATTTCACTGATCTATATGTCCATCCAATGTTAGTATTATACTGTCTTGAGTGTAGTTTTTAATAAGTTTTTAAATTGGAAAGTTTGAGTCCTAAAACTCTGTACTTCTTTTTCAAGATTCTTTGGCTATTCTGGGTCCCTCCCTTCCATTTCATGTGGAAATTACAAAACACTGTTGAAAGAAATTAAATCACACCTAAATAAATGGAAAGACAGACTTAATATTTTTAAGAGGACAATACTCCCCAAATTAATCTGCAGATGAAGCACAATCCCTATGAAAGTCTCAGCCACCATTTTTTGTAGAAAGTTAACCCTAAAATTCATGTGTGTGGCAAGACTAAGTTTGCTTAAGAACACATTCATCAAAGCCACTAGATATAAACTGACCTCTTCTGAGATAAAATACATGTCAACAGGTGTTGTTTGTCAAGTGTTGGTTCAACGAATGATTGCAATTAAATTCAGTAAGCATTGGTTGAGTACATGCTATTTGCCACCAACATCCTAGGTATTGGGATAGAGGGATACATTTAGATTTCCAGTGGCGAAAGGAAACATTAAGTGCACAAAAGGCATAAATGAGTAATCTGCAGATAGTGCTAATTCCTGCAAAAGAGTATAAAAAAGAGAAATGGAGCAGAGAGTTAGTGAAGGGGAAAGGGAGAGTTACCCTAGCCGGGAGAGTCTGAGCCAGCCTCTGGGAGGAGAGGACGGATGAGCCAGACTCATGATCATCTCGGGCAAGATTATTCCAGGCAGAAGGAGAAACAATTGCAAAGGCTCAGAACTGAACCTGTTTTATTCCGTCACACTTAACATGGAATTTCTTCCCAGAAATAGAGGAGAGGATATACCCTTAGATTATGTATCTCTTTATTTTGATTTAAAATTTCTGCTGTTGGAAAAGACGGTGTAAGAGAACAGGATATTTTTCTAAGAAATGAAAATAGCTTTGTTTCTAGAAAATTCTCTTGATTGTCCCAGTAAGACGTACTGGGGAAAAAATATATTCAGTTGAGGTTCACTTTGGGGCCATAAAATAAAAGCCGCCATTTACCTATGGGATCAAATTTAATGATTGTCGGCGATTCATTTGGTTTTTCTATTTTATTTCATTTTAAGGTTAATTTAGCTGAGGTAGTTCTTAGTTAATCAGAAATATTTATCCATTTTCATGAATTATATATGTTCTTGCTATACGGTATTTTTTGCCTTTTTTTCCTCCCAATATTCTAATTAAGGTTTAGCCAACTTTATGAAATTTTAATGAAAAATATGGGAGCTATTCCTTGAGCTGGAATTCTTCTGCAAGAGTGGAATAGTGCATGCTTATAACTAATTCCAATTATTCAGAATTCTGACCCAAATCAGACCTTTGGGGGTTCAAGCTCATTTACATTTCATAAAACGCAACTTCCTATTTCTAGAGAATAAAAGGCTTTGAAAGTCACAAGGAAATGGCTCAAAAGGCATCCAGGACATCAAATAGCTTTAACAAATCCTGCTTGATGAGTTAAGTGTAAAGGAATCGGAAACATATGGCTCACATTTCCCTTAAAATACACATAGGTTTGACAGTGAAGAAGAAAAAAAGTGGCTGGCCCAGTGTGGTTTGGGTCTTTTCGAACCTAAAACATTTGGAAAATAGTTCAAGATGGTTAATGAACCCCAAAGCGAGCCTGGGAATTGTTCTGGATTTCACAAGCAGTGCCTTCTAGGGAGAAAAAAAGAAGAGAAAGGAAGGAAAGAAAGGGAGGGAGGGAAGAAGGAAGGAAGGAAGGAAGGAAGGAAGAAAGGAAGAAAAAGGGCCTAAAGAACGGGCAGGCTTGGACTTGTCTGCGAAACACAGAACCCTTTGCATCCCACTCTCAAGGAAATTCATGTTTCTTGGTCCGAATTCCTGATTCAGTCATTTTAAGTCACAGCTATGGAAAGGTTCCTCCTCCACTTCCTTCCCATGACCACCACCATCATACGTGCCTCACGATTAAAAAAAACAAACAAACAAAAAAAAAAAACGAAAGAAGCAACATTTCTAAAACTCTGTCCTTTAAGGGATTGTTGTAATTTGAGCTCATTTAGGAAATGAGGAGGTTGGATACATTGCATTCCCAGGCTTAAATTACTGTGTCATTCTTGTTGATACAATGAACCATTTCACCCCGCATTGTGTCCTAGGAAATTACGAGTCCTGCATCCAAGGACCCGCTGGAGAACCAGCAGGAGCCCAGGCTCTGAGCATCAGTCAGAAGAGCTCGGCGCGCTCGACTCAGGCCGCCTCTCGCTGCTGCAGGAAGCAACGCTGACCCCCTCCCCGGCCTCCTCAGGTCCACGGGGTGGGGGGGGGCTGCCACGCGCTGCCACGAGACGTCCACACGTGACTGCGACGGGGGCTCCGGGCACCCGCTGGGGCACGGGGCTCCTGAAACTCTAGGTGAGCTGCTGTAAGCCTCAGGCAGAGCCAGCGCTCCTCTGCTGCTGACCTGGGAAGAAGTGTACCCCAGGCCACGCTTCCAAAGTGCCTCCTTTCAGTGTCATTATCTACCTTCCGTTTCCACGGCCACAACCATAATTCAGGGATCCTCATTCCTACCCGGCGTGTATGCTGGCAAAGGCAACTTCGGGCATGCAGTCTTTGGACCACCACTCAGCCGCATAAGAAGGAGCTCTGGGCCTGGACCACTTCCTTACCAAGAGATAAAGGCCCACAAAGCCGGTGCTGAGCTTCTCACCTTGGGTGGAACATCTTTCCCTGCTTCAGGCGCAATGTGTGTCCTTTGTTAAGTATGTACGTTCCATGGCACCTGGCCAACCCCCCTACTGTAACTACCCCCTGTGGGGCAGGCATGGGGTCCTTCTGCTGCAGGACTGGAGGGGGCCATGCCAGCCAACTGCCTGGCATCCGGAGTTCTCCTAAATCCGTTTGCTTGTCAGCCTCAGGTAAGACCTCTTTTCCCTGTGAAGTTTCTCCTCGACCCGACGCAGAGGGTCTCCCCAGTCAACCTCCCAGTCTCCCCTCCATCCATCAAGGACAGTGACACAGGGCTTTGCAGCCTTCCTCTCCAAGCAGCCCTGCCATCACTTCGGGAGACCTCAGTAGGCACACGGATGCCGCCTCCAGTACCTCGTCCTCTGAATTCCTCAGAGCCCTCAACTTGGGTCTCCTTTCCCTGCTGCTCGCTCCATGGTCACATGTATCCCTCGTGACACTACAGGTAAACATCTTACCTTCTCTCACTCCAGCTTCCTAAACTCTCAGCGCTCTCACCTCTGTACCTGAACTTCTCTCCAGAAGATCCAACCTTTATTGTCTCCATCACTAAGCCCCTCCCTCTTCAGTTTCTGCCTTATGCACTTGGGAGGAAATCACACTGTCCTGTAGGTGGACGCCTCAAACACACACGGCCCCTGACCTCAGGCGGCCTGGAGAGCCGTCCTCCCAGGCAGTTTTCTCCAAGATACAGTTGAGGGTCTTTGAACGCAGGCCTTATTCCTCCCCATACACACTTCCACGCACTCCAGAGTATATTAAAGGTTAGTGACTAATGCCTTTTACCTAAAAAGTTTTAAGCTTTATGAATTCCCTATTAAACATGGTAAGCAACACCAGTGTGATATTTACTTAAGAGTAGATCCAAACAATAATGCTCACAAACATTAAAGAACACTTACGATATGCTAGGTGCTCTTTTCATATATAGATAGAGATAGATACATATAGAAAGAGTTATAATATAGAGAGATATAATACATATCGATATATCAATATATGTGGGTATGTGTAAGTATATGTGTGTGTGTGTGTGTGTGTGTATATATATATATATATACACACACACACACACACATCTCCATTTTATAGGTAAAGATACTACTAAGGCATAAAAAGACTAACAAACTTGCCCAGAGTCATATGGCTAGTACATTAGTGATGCTGGGATTTAAACCTAGGCATTATAGTCACTCTAATGTGATGCCCTTCTTTTTTTAGAACTGTCCATTTTTCTTGAATATTTAATGAACTATAATATCTTTTACGTTTTATCCTCCTAGGAGGTTCTATCAAATATAGAGACAAGTCAAACTAGCAGAAACCCACTTGTGGGTACCAGCTAGCCTTGTTTCTGTCCTCGGTTTTCATTTGTTGTGCTTATTTGTTTATTTATTGTGGTGGTAATTATATGTACACATGTTATTGATGGAGGTGGACTTTCTGTGAAGCTAAAAGAGCTTATGTTTCAGGGCCCCTCACTTACATGGGCCTTTTCTGTGGTCCTGGGAAAATTTTTAGTAATACGGTCACTTGGTCATGTACTTTCCTAAAATTTGTAAGATTCAGATGTCTTAACTGTAAACAGGTTTGCCTTTCCGCTCTGACCTCTCATGTCAGTTGCCATTGGAATGTCTGTAGGCATTCTGGTAATCCAAGTGAGGAGAAGTTGAAATCAAAATATAATTAACGTGGGCTACTGGGTATATGTAGGAGACTCACAGGGTTGTCATGGATGGTTAAATTACTGCGCGGCATCCTGCTATAGGAATGGCTTCCACAGCAATTCCTACAGTCCAATCTGCTGACCGCACAATGTTATCACACGAAGATAAATGGCAGAGGTCTAAGAGGAATAGAGCCAGAAGATAGTCTGTAGAAATTCCTTCCAAATCATAGAGCTCACATAGGAAAGAAATTTGATAGAGTTTGTCTCAGTATAACAAGTCTGAAAAGGTGTGGGCTTTACCAATAATTAGAAAACTGGAGGAAGCTTTTCTAAATAATCCATCATAATAATATCAATAATAATAATGAAATTTTGACTTCCAGATAAGATGTTGTATATAGTGGCAGGTCTTTGTTCCTGGTGTGACAACTAGGGAAGAAAAGGATACATTACAAAATTATACTTTCAGACTCATCGAAAAACTGTGGCTGCAAAGAGGACTGGATCAACTAAAATGCCAAAGAGAGAAGCGCACTTCCTGAGAGAGCTGCCAACCAAGCAATGGTCGTTTCCTCCCTGAGGGCACCGGCCACCCGGGAAACTCTGAGGGTCAGACTTGGCAGTCTTGGGATGCCACTGCAGAAAACCGGCACCAACGGTGCTCCCGAGAGCCACACAGGTTGGCACGACAGACGGGGATCTGAAGGAGCCCAAAAACATGACCCCACAGGAGGGCTGCTGAGTGCCCAGGCCGTGCAGGTGGCGGGGTTCACCTGTTGGTAGCGCCAATAAGACAAAATCCTTCAGTAAACACAAAATACCCGCTATATTTTGAACCTGTTGGGGTGGAAGGTTAGAGTGTAACTTAAAGCCTCTGGGAGGTGTAAATTTCATTCCTGAGGAGGTAGGGACTCATTAGACTTTTCATGAAACCCGTGGAGGACCACAGCCAAAAGGGAGGGATAGGGATGGATGCTACTTCAATTTCATGGTTCTTAGGGTAAAAGGTCCTGCATCAAAGCATGGCCCATGTCCTCCTCAATACATGTGCCAGATGTTGAAGCTGTCTGGGGCTGGAGCTTACACCTCAGATGGAGTGAGTTGGTATAAGGACTAAGGAGACAGAAGTCCACCAAGATCTCAGTGAGAAGATTAAGTGATGCAGCAGTGATAAGGGCTGAATCTAACTGAGAGCACAGCCAAGCCCTTACTACATAAGTGCAATTACTGTTAGACTTAGATGATCTTTCCCTCACCTACCTAGCAGAGAAAGGGCAACACTTCTTTGGGGGAAAATAACATTATATTCAATATCTATAATTCTTTTCTTACAAAAAGACTGGCATAAAGTTAAAATTTAAAAAACAAAGAAATAGATAATTTATCTGACAATCAAGAAAAAAATTAGGCAACAGAAGTAGACTCTCAGATTATCCAGATACTGGACTTTGTACATAAGAACATTAAGATTATTATATTATATAAAATAGAGGAAAAAGATCGAGAAAATAAATGAATGGATAAAAAGATGGAGAATGTAATAAATAACTTGAATCTGCTAAAAGAATTAAATATACCTTCTAGAAATGAAAAATACTATAACTGGAATTACTCATTAGAGCAATCTAGACAATGCAAAAAAAAAAAAAATAGTAAACTCAAAGACTAACCAATAGAAAAATATCCAAACTGAAGAAGAGGGAAAAAAAGGAAGCAACAAAAAGGAAAAGAAAATACATATACAAACATTCAAACTGTAACATACTGTATTTAAACTTCCACGATGTGAGTAGAGACAGAATGGGGACCAATTGGAAAAAATAATGCCAAAACCCCCTGAAACTGATGAAAGGGATTAAATGATACATTTGAAAGATCTGAAAACCCCAAGCAAGGTGAGCAATCTCCCTCTTTCTCTCTCTCCACTCCCCGCAACACACACACACACCAGTAAGGAAAACTTGGGTTAAAAATCAAAAACAAAAAGAAGTTAAAAAAAATCCAGAGAAATAAGAAACATTAACTAAGAAGGAGCAAAAACTATTTTCAACAAAATATTGATATAAAAGCCAGAGGATAATGTAAGACATTTATAAATTGTTGAAAGAAAAAATAAGCAAAACCAAAAATGCCAGCCTAGAATTTTATACAAAGTGAAAATACAAAATACAATTTCAGAAAAACAACAGCTGAACTAATGCATTAAAAACAACTCACAGGGGCTTCCCTCGTGGTGCAGTGGTTGAGAGTCTGCCTGCCAATGCAGGGGACACGGGTTCGAGCCCTGGTCTGGGAGGATCCCACATGCTGCGGAGCAACTAGGCCCGTGAGCCACAATTACTGAGCCTGCGCATCTGGAGCCTGTGCTCCGCAATAAGAGAGGCCGCGATGGTGAGAGGCCCGCGCACCGCTATGAAGAGTGGCCCCCGCTTGCCACAACTAGAGAAAGCCCTCACACAGAAACGAAGACCCAACACAGCCATAAATAAATAAATAAACAAATACTTAAAAAAAAACTCACAGTATGAGACATTCTATAAGAAGTTCTTCAAACCAAAGAAAATGATCCAAGAGGAGAGCACAGAAGAGCAAGAAGGAATGAAGAGCACAAGAAAGCATGGCTGTGCAGGTTAAGTGTAAAAGAACACTGACCACTTGAAACAAAAATAGTATCTTGTGAGGTGCACAACATACGCAGAAGTAAAATATGACAAAACAGCTCAAAAGACAGAAGAGAACAGGATAAATGGAGCTCTTACACTGTTTGGGAAGTGGTAAAAGCATTAAATTAAGAAAGAATGTCATTTAAGGCAAGGATGCACATTTTAACCTCTAGAATAATCACTAAAAATTAACCAATTTAACTTAATTGACGTATAAAACACTGCATTTAGCAACTGTAGAGTTTCAAGTTCTTTTTCAAGTGCATATAGAATACTTAACAAGACACAAAGCAGTGAAGCAAGTCTTAACAAATTTCAAAAAATTAACAATTAAGCAGAATATTTCAAAACAATGAAATTAAGATAGGAATTAATAACAGAGAAATGTTTTGAAATGTTTGAAAATCTCCCAAGTATTTGGAAAATAAGCAGCAAAATTCTGAACAACTCATGGATCAAAGAACAAGTAACAATGGAAATTAGAAAATATTTTAACCAAATTATAATGAAAATATGACGTATCAAAACTTATGAGGTGCGGCAAAAGCAGTCCTAACAGAGAAATTCGTGGCTTCAAATAAATACACTAGAAAAGAAAAAAAGGGAAATCAGTGCTCTAAGACACCATGAAGCTAGAAAAAGAATAGCTTAATAAATACAAAGAAAGTGGAAGGAAGGAAATAACAAAAATAAAAGCAGAAATTGATTAAATAGAAAACAATCATACAATAGAGAAAATCAACAAAGCCCAAAGTTTTTCCTTTGAAAAGGTTAATAAAATTGATAAAACAGTTACAAGATTGATCAAAGGGGAAAAAATAGAAACACAAGCTACCAATATCAGGAATGAAAAAGGGGACAACACTACAGATCTTACAGATACTAAAAATAATAATAATAATAAGAGGATAATTGTGAACAACTTTATGCCAATGAAATTAGCAATAAAGTAAAAATTTAAAAATTCTTAAAAATCACAACCTACCAAAACTATAAAAAGAAGAAACAGAAAATCTGAATTAAATGTGCAATTATAAAACCTTCCCACAAGAAGGACCCAGGCCCAGAGCATTTCACTAGTTAATTCATCCAAACGTTTATAGGTAAAATAATACCAACCTTACATAAACTCTTTTAGAGACTAGACAAAAAAGGAAATACTTCCTCTTTTTTTTGTGGGGGGGTGGTGGTGGGGTGGAGGAAGTAGCAAAATTTTGATTCCCTAACCTGACAAGAAAATTACAAAAAAAGGAAAATTATGGGCTAATCTCTCTCATGAACTTATATGTCAAAATTCTTATGGAAATACTAGCAAATTGAATCCAGTAATACAGAAAATGAATAATACACTAAATCCAAGTGAGGTTTATTCCAGATAGGCAACAGTACATTAATATTCAAAACTTAATGTAATTCACTACATTAAGAGTAGAAAAATCATGTAATCATATCAATAGATGCAGAAAAAAAATTTTACAAAATTTAACACAAATATTTATGATTTTAAAAACTCATAGAAAACTAGGAAAAGTAGAAAGCTTGTTTAAACTGATAAAATACCCACGAAACAAACATTATGTTTAATGGTAAATATGGAGAATTTTCCCCAATAGCAAAAATGAGACAATAACTACACTATTTATATTGAACATTGAAAGAGTGGTCTTGCCCATTTCAAGAAAGCGGTAAAAGAAAAGAAAGATCTGAAAGATCTATTATAAAGCCATAGTAATTAACACAATACAGTGTTGGTATAAAAACGGACCAAATGACTAAATAGTACAGAGTGGTACTGATACAGACCCACACATATATGTTCCCTGATTAACAACAAAGGCAAAACCACAGTGCAGAGGGAGAAGAATAGCCTATCACCAAAAAGTGCTGGGTCAGTTGCATAGCCATATGGACAAAATGAGTCGCCCAGAAGTTGGAAAGCTTGGGGCTGCTATGACCTGCCTTGTTATTATTACACCAGTCAAGTCTATTGCAGTCTCAGCCACCCAGTATCTGCAGCTTAGATGGTCCAAGGTTGTTAAGCACTCTTTTTTTTTTTTTTTTTTTTGGTACAGGATGAACATATGGTGGTCTTTTCCATACTCATAATCTCGAATTCCAAATCCGACCACATAGAAGCACATCAACCACAAAATTCTACTCAGAATGATCCAAGAAATTGCCTGAGTACCTGCAGTACTCTATTACGAATCTGGCATGAAAGAACAGAAGGAAGGGAATGGCATCAAACAGACACACACAAAGTGAGTAATACTTGTCTCACCAACAGACTTCACAGTGAAAGTAAAAAAAGAGGGGGTGGGGGGGAAGGAATCTGTTGAAATTCCGTGAGTTTGGATTCAATCTGAACCATATGTAGCTCCAGATTAGGTCATATTCTCATGATAAAAGTACTAATTTCGTCTTTAATTCTGTTTGCTACTCAGTATTTCCATGATCTCTTATTAGCTGATCTCACGCATTATTTATTTGGTCTGTATTACTCAAAAGATAAGGGACTTCAACTAAAGCCCTGGAGTTTCAGCAAGAGGTGTGGTATTCAGCTACCTGGATGTCAGGGGAAAGGTAAGAGAGTAAGGTACAATGAAGCACAGACTCTGGAACAGGACCACCTGGATGTAAAGTCTCCTTACTTCAAAGCAGTGTGATCTTGGGCAACTTACTTCGTTTCCCTGTGCCTCTGTTTTTTTACCTATAAAATAAGTTTAATAATAGTACCTATTTCATTGGGTTGTTGTGGGGATTAAGAGTTAAAGAGTAAGGTATTAAATATCGTGCCTGATAGGTGATTAGTGCCGTAAAAATATTAGTTACCATTTGTCAAATGTAAAAACTATACAGAAAATTCTTACCTTCTAAACTGAATTGGTTTTGGCTTATTGTTAATCACACATTAACCTGAGCTTTCCATAAATTGTGATTTGAAACAAATCACTTGTTTTCCCATTGATAAAAAGCAAGGGGCTCTTGCTGATTTCCTGCCAGAAACCCAAAAGGAAGAAGAGGCAGAAGGGGCAGAGTGATAAAGATCTGGGGCTTTGAGGTTAGTGACCTTGCTTTAAAACTTCCTCCCCTGCCTGTTTTCCAGCTGTGCAACACTGCAATGAGTGATTTAATTCTTCTTCTCATCTTTAAAATGGGGTCCTGATAGCATCAATATCCTAAGATAAGCAGGAGTGTTCAACAAGATAATGCATCCAAATTATTTACTGAGTATTTTAAGTACTTACAAAGTAATAGGCACTATACCATTGTTATATTACTGTTTTTAAATGGGTCCCAACATAGAAGTGCTTTGAAACACCTAGTAAAAACGCATTTTAACAATTCAAAATCACATCATTATTATTTCATCTTCACAGACTTTGCTTCTTTCAGTTTGGGGTTGAGTTTACCCCAGACCCTCGAGTCTTCATCCAATTAAAATGCTCACTGAAAAAAGTTTGAAGCTCTTGGGCTTCCCTGGTGGCGCAGTGGTTGAGAATCTGCCTGCTAGTGCAGGGGACGCGGGTTCGGGCCCTGGTCTGGGAGGATCCCACGTGCCGCGGAGCAGCTGGGCCCGTGAGCCACAATTGCTGAGCCTGCGCGTCTGGAGCCTGTGCCCCGCGACGGGAGGGGCCGCGATGGAGAGAGGCCCGCGCACCGCGATGAAGAGCGGTCCCCGCACCGCGATGAAGAGTGGCCCCCGCTTGCCGCAACTGGAGAAAGCCCTCGCACGAACCGAAGACCCAACACAGCCAAAAATAAATAAATAAATAAATAAATAAATAAATAAATAAGAAAATCCTTTAAAAAAAAAAAAAAAAGTTTGAAGCTCTTCATTCATAACACCAGTAATGTATCAACTTTAAATATCAGATGTGACCCACAAAATGTGTGTGTATAAACCAAACTCTCTTTAAAATGCAGTATGTCATTCATTTGCCCCGAGATTTATGAACTATACTTAGACAGGATCAAAGCTGATGTTCTGTGTAAATCATGGAAATCAGTCTCATTACTTCGTGCCTTTAGACTTTGTGAAAATGGTGTCTCTCGATCACTATTACTTTCCCATGACTCTGCTGACGCTAATGCATATCCAGTCAATGAAAAAATAATAAAAACATTTAAAAAATAAAAACAAAACCTCACAGAGCTGAGTTCCATGGGCTGATTATGCTGTGGATGACCAAGAATGAGAGAGAAGGGAAAAAAAGTTTTTGCAATTCCAAATGGAGTTAATTAGTAATGAGAGTTGCAATGGAATGGAATGGAAAAGTCAACTGGACTCACCAAGGCCTACTCTAAGCGTGTCTAAACATCACTGAATGTCTCTCCAACTGGTCTCTAGATGGTGGTTTGTTAGCACCCAGTTCCCTGGTAAGGCAGATTAGTGGGTCATCAGTAAGACCAGAAGTTCTACAGACAGCTATAAATTATGAAAGGGGAGATTTACTTGAAAGAGTAAGCCAGAATGGCCTCCAGGAATTTCTGAAACATCCCACTGGAGCAAGCAGTGAAATCCAGCTGTTGGTAGCTGCACACAAAGGGCCTGAAGCAAAGTAATCAGGGGAAAAAATTATAAGGTAGTGGGTGTATTGGCTCAGACCCAGTAACATAAGACATTCATTATGCTGAGACACTGTAATTCTCTGAATACCCCTTAAATCTCTCAGCTGTTTAATATGAGAGTGAATGTTCAGGTCAATAAAATTATCAGCTATGTCCATATCCAAAAAACAGAAAAGGTTCACCAATGGAAAAACGTGGAGTTTAACTGTGAACTTTCTTTAATAAACAATTCGGCCTCGTGTTACTCCACGTACAAGCCTTCCGTTACCAGCAAATACTGACCCTCTGAAAGAGCCACTGAATCTCTGGGTTTCCAGCAGAGCAGTGGATTTCTCACAGGTTCAAGTGTCAGCCATCACCTGCGGAAAGGGTACTTGAAGGATGAGTGTTGTGTAACCACAGGCTGAGGTGCAAAAGCCAATTCCAGTTGAGGCTGATGATAGTTTTTGACATTTAGAGACATTTTATCCTTCAAAACTCTTGGAGAGCTGAACTGCCCGCCTGAATTTGCTGTTCCTATGGAGACCAGAGGAGATTTTTTAAGTGTTAATCTTAGTTGACCTCTTTCATGTTTTAAAATTCTGACTCTTCCCTAAAAATTCAGTCCAGAGTTCAGTGATCATTTGTTCTCTAATCTCACTTAAATTTTCATCCTGCAGTACTGCAGTGGTCTCCCCAGTGGGCTACTTACAGTCCAGAAGGTGTCCAAGATAATTCACTGTGAGTATGGAAAGAAAATACTAGAAGCTGTATTTATATTTATTTTCAACCTAAGAATAAGAAGGAAACAAGTTTTAGTAATACTCACAATACAGAACAGACTTTGGTATTCTCTGTGATGCCTTATATCAAAAAAGTGCTGAGCTCAGGGACTCCCCTGGTGGCGCAGTGGTTAAGAAACTGCCTGCCAGTGCAGGGAACACGGGTTCGAGCCCTGGTCCGGGAAGATCCCACATGCTGAGGGGCAACTTAGCCCATGAGCCACAACTACTGAGCCTGAGTGCCACAACTACTGAAGCCCTTGCGCCTAGAGCCCGTGCTCCGCAGCAAGAGAAGCCACCGCGATGAGAAGCCCGCGCACCGCGATTAAGAGTAGCCCCCGCTCACTGCAACGAGAGAAAGCCCGCGCGCAGCAACAGAGACCCAACTCAGCCAAAAATCAATCAATCAATCAATAATTAAAGGAAAAAAAAAAAAGTGCTCATCTCAGCTAGGAAATGCAAGGATTCCCAGAGAAAGAGGAGGCTTTCTACAGCGACAGAGGGAGGGGGATGGGTACCCTCATCTTCCTGTGCTTTCATCTCACTGCAGTTTATTACTGTTTACTTGCACACCATGCACTGGAATTATGGATTCTATTACCTAGTTTAAACTAACTTTCCCAAAATGGACAGATGGGTTAGCTAATCCATCATGGTTTGGAAACCAAGTTGCATTAGCAACTTGTATTGCTAATGCAAACACAAGAACAGAACGACGACCAATGGCAGTGGTGGAACAGGATAGCACAGGGTAAGAATGGCGTTCTGAAGCCAGACTCCCTGAGCTCAGACTCCTGACACTACCACGTACTAAGTAGGTGACTCTGGGGAAGTTACTTAATCTCACTGTGTATCAGTCTCTCCCTGTCACATACGATGTAATAAGAAACTCTCGTTTCTTATATATGTGTGTGTATATATATATATATATGTATGAGAAAAAGGGAGAGAGACAGAAACACTAAGCATTTGGAATAAGAAGGTAAACCTGCATTTTTTCAGTGTTTGTAAAGTCATACAATGCACAATCCAAACGCTACAAAAATCTCATTAAACTTGATGATGAATATGCAGAGGCCCCATTTGGGCCTTTTCATTTGATGGCAAATAATAATAGACTCATATTCTATGGGAATACAAGTGTTGTTTCTAACAGGGTAAAAACAGTTAAAATGATACATGGGAAGCATTTTCATCAGAAAATTCTTTCGACATACACAGAAAAACTTTGCTAAAGATTAGAAGAAATTACTATTAGATTATTGTTAGAGAAATTTACTACAGGTTGAATGGAAAAAAACCCCACTACTAACAGATATTAGTTAGACATGTACTTGATAAATTATACTTCAATAATAAAATATACTTTTTGAACCAATAAAGGCAAGATGGAACTGAGAAAGTATATCCTCAACAATAAATGACTACTCAAATTTTAAAAATAGCTTATGAGAATACTGCATAAGGAAACACTGAGGGAGAGGATGCTTTGAATGGAATGAAAGATCCCGGAGTAAATTTACAAAGACATCATGACACCTAAAATAGATTCACAGCAAAGAAATTGGAGTCAAAATGTACAAAGTGCTACCAGATGTCATCAATGTGCTTATTTTTACAGAAAATACTTCTAAAATATAATACTTCTAAAATATTATATCACACAGAGTCTTTCTCATTGTTTTGAGCCTTATTTAATATAATTGTCAAATTTAAATTTAAGGCATGGGATTTTTCTCTTTTATTGTTTATATTTTTCTTTTATTATTTACATTTTATTATTTTTGATTATCTGCACTTTCCTGAGGTGGCAAATAGCTAGCAGCATTATGCTTTCTGCAATAGGGCCCCGTACTCAAACGTGGGCGTGCTGAATCAAAATTGTTAGAGACCATTGTTTACAGGGCAATAGAAAGTCTACATTTTAATAGATTTTAAAGAGAGATCATCTTTTCCAAGGACAAGAGTCTATAACTTTTCTCCTAAACTTGTTTCAGTATTTAGCATTTCCTGGAGGAGAGACAGCTCTCATATCAAGATTAAATCTCTCCTGCTGCATTTTAAAATCACTTTCTACAGCATAGATTTGCTTTTTAAGTTGTACATTATCCTTATCAGAAAAACATTTCACATACCTGGGGGGGACCCTCCTCCACTGAGACGATTTTTTTGGACTTCACTAAAAAAAGATCTTATATTGAGTTTTAATTACAAAGACAGAAAGAAAATATAAAAGTCTAGGTATTGATAGTGGTTCATATTTGGGGGAGTTACGGAGTTGGGATCCTTTGAAGAAGCTGCTCAAGCTAAAAGATGGAGAGCCGTGTGGGTTTGGAGATGTAGCTGAGTATTTGCTCCAACATTCTGGTGGTCAGCTGTGTGAGTTTACTTATGCTGGTGCAGCACAACAAGGCTGGAGACCTTTCAGTGGCTCTGACTGCTACATTCACACTTACAACTTTTTTTAATTTAAGTGTACTTGATTTACGATGTTGTGTTACCTAGAGCTTTGAAGGCAAGCGGTTTTTGCTTTCTCTGGAGAAAATGGAAATAGGTGGGGGAAAAGAGAAAAAACAGTACTGTTTGAATTTCTGGATTTTGAAAAGTGAACCAGAAGAAGATAAAACAAATGGTCAACGAACACAAGAAAAGATGCTCAACCTCACTAATCATTAAGGAAATGCAAATCAAAATCACAGTGAGGTTATCACCTCAGATCCGTTAGAATGGATATCACAAAAAAAAAAAAAAAAGAAAAAAAAGAAAACAACAAGGGACAGCAAGAATAAGATATCAGAACTCCTGCACACATGCTGGTGGGAGTGTAAAATGGTGCAGCCACTATGGAAACCAGTATGGTGGTTCCTCAGTAAACTGCCGTATGATCCAGCAATTTTACTTCTGGGTACATACCTACAAGAATTGAAAGCAGGGTCTTGAAGAGATATTTGTGCACCCATGTTCACAGAAGCATTATTCACAATAGCCAAAAGGTAGAAACAACCCAAATGTCTATTGGTGGATGGATGGTGGATGAATACATAAACCAAACGTGGTATATTCATACAATGGCATAATATTCAGCCTTAAAAAGGAAGGAAATTTTGACGTGCTACAACATGGATGAACCTTGCAGCTATTACGCTAAGTGAAATAAGACAGTCTCATAAAGACAATTACTATATGATTCCACACACAGGAGATACTTAGATTGATCAAAGTTGCAAAGACAGAAAGGATGGTGGTTTCCAGGGGAATGAGCAGCTATTGTTTGATGAGAGCAGAATTTCAGTTTTGCAAGATGAAAAACGTTCTGGAGATAGTGGTGGTAATGACTGCACAACAATGTGAGTATATTTATTGCCACTGAAGTGTACATTTAAAGATGGGTAAAATGATTAAGAGGTACAAACTACTAAGCTATAAGGATATATTGTACAGCACAGGAAATAGGGTCAATATTTTATAATAACTATAAATGGAGCATAACCTTTAAAAATTGGGAATCACTAGGTTGAAAACCTGAAACATATAATATTATAAATATAATATTATAAATATTATAAATCAACTATACCTTAAAAAAGGGAAAAAAAGACCAAAAAAAATGGGTAAAATGGTAAATTTCATGTTATGGGTATTTTACCACAATTAAAAACAAATAAATAATTTTTTTAAAAAAAGGGAACCAGGTTCTAAGTGGCACGGGTTTGCCCTTAGCCAGTTTTCCCAATACCTAGTGTCACCCTTTCGAGATCACTGTCAGTCATTTTACGTGGTTTCATTGGGTCATTCATTCAAACGCGAGCATTCAATGAACCCTTTATTAAAGGACCAGAAACAGAGCTAGAATGCAAACAAGGAATATAATTTTGATGAAGACAGAACCTCCAATCACAAGAGAAAATGAAAAGGAAACGAAGAAAGTTATTAATAGGGACAGAGTCACGCTCACTGCTGGCCACTTGACATACACAGCTGCATTTGGTACCCAGAGCAATCTTGCAGAGGGGTGGATGTTACCACACCCTTTGGGTTATGAAACCGAAGGTCAGGAAGTCAAGTCATTGATCCAGGTCACAGAACTGGCAAAAACCTGAGCCAGGATTCAAAAGTTGGTCCAACTCCTGAGGCTTTGCTCCTCTGCTATTCCACACCACTCTTAGGTCCAGCCTTGATCCCACCCTTCCTGAGCAAGTCACTCTGTACACATGCCTTAAATTCACTAAATCTCTCTGCACAATGCCTTCTTCTTATATGGGATTTACTTCAAAAAATAAGCTGCAAAGATTTCACTTAGGCTTAAGGGCCTCTGGACTTCTTCCATCTCATTTTTAAAATCAAGGCTAAAGGAGCAGACTCCTGATTTAAGAGTCATAAACGTTACTCCATATTGGCTGTCATCCAAATTCTTCTTTAGACAGACCCAGGATCATGCGTGCATTCATTCATTCATTCACAAGGATTACTATCTTTCCTAATTTCTCCAAACATCAGAGTCTGAAGTCTATAGTGTTTATTCACATCTACTAGGTATAGGCCCTGCTCTAACGAGTAAAATACTTGGCTTCCTTAGTTACACAGCACCTTGTTTACTGGATAATTAAAAGGTTATTATGACTTTTACAAGTTATATGGTAATTATCCAGATTCTTACATAATCATTCAAAATGCACACTTGGCTGACATGTTTTTGAAAAGATCTCTCCATATATATACTTAATTATCACACTCAATTATCTTAACAAAGCTAATTGGAATACACCAATGAATTCTGCATTCGTAATTCCTAAGACGGCTTGTGTCTTTTTCAGTCCTCCAGGCTCTGTGTCATCCTTCAATTCAGAACCTTGACTGCCTAAGTCATGCTTTCTCCTTGAATCAAGGGCACCAGCTACATTATTTCTTAAATTCCTGACTTATAGGAAACCCCAACTCAGGCCCTCAGGCCCAAGCAAGAATACTTCAGAAAGCCAGAGTGTCAATGTTCCAACAACTACTGCTGAGTTTACTTCACAGATCTACTTGGGGGACTGGAAAAAAAGAAAAAAGGAAAGGAAATGTAGGATGTTATTAACCTCAATAACCAGTCCTACCAGCAAGAAAAATTTAATACATGAGCCTGGGAAGGAACAGTAGAAAAATATTCTGGTAGAATAGCTAAGGAGAAAGAAGAAAGTAAATTTTCTTTATTCTTAGGTCCCCTGGCTTTGTGGGAAAATGTTGCCCCCCAGTGAATTATAGTAAATACTTGAGATAAGCTCATTATTAAGTATTATTATTACTAGGTGTTGTGAAGGTCTTTCAGAGATGACACCGGGGTCCACTGTGAATGTGACAGCTGCTAGGGAATAGGATTCTGGAGCCAATCTCATTTTTTTTAGGAACTGCTGCAGAAATAGCGAGCCAGAGACAAGGTCAGCTTTAAGGCCTTTCTGGACTAATGAAGTGGCTCTGGATCTTGTTTCCCTGGGCGTGGCAAAGGAAGCAAGTGAGACCCAGAATTAGGTGAGGTCACTGTTGGTGGGCCTCTGAGCCTGCAGCTGGCTAACAGAAGGCAGCCTGTGCAGCGTCTGAGCTATGGATTCCTCAGCACAGCGACACTAGCTGTGCGAACCCCGGCAAAATACTTGACATTTTTGACCCTCAGTTTTCTCATCTTTAAAATGGGGATAATCATATAGAGTTTCTAGCTCATATGATTGATGAGAAAATTAAATGAGGAAAGAATATATGTAAAGCCCATAGACCATAGAGCACAGGGAACTCTGCTCAGTATTCTGTAACAACCTAATTGGGAAAAGAATTTGAAACAGAATAGATACGTGTATATGTAGAACTGAATCACTGTGTTGTACACCTGAAACTAACACAACATGGCTAATCAACTATACTCCATTATAAAATAAAAAGTTTAAAAAAATAAAATAAAGCCCATAGAAAGTACCTAGTAAATGGGCATAATAATACTTGACTTACCCATATAACGGAGTTGGTATAAGGCTCAAATGAGTTTTGGCATTCATAAATGAGGAAATAACAAATAATTTTCTATCCCATAGTGTGAGATAATAGAAACTGTATGTACTGGTCTCTGACCTCTGTCCCTGACACACAGCTCCTGAAAATGTTGTAACAGGAGTGTTTTTTGTTCTAATGGGGTGATGGTGGGTAGATGGCGGGACGGCTCCAGGATGAGAACCAGTCACCGGAAAGACCAAGCCATGATCGGAAGACTGGAATAGTCCACCCTGCGCCCCCATTCTCCCGAGGCAGGAGAGGGACTGAAGATGGAGCTAATGGTCGATCATGCCTATGTGGTGAAGCCCTCACAAAAATCTCAGAAGCACGAGATTCAAAGAGCTTCTAGGCTGGCGAGACTACATCCACACCAGGAGGGTGACACACCCCAACTCCTCGGGGGGACAGAGGCTCCTGCACTCAAGACCCTCCCAAACCTGGCCCTATGTATGTATCGCTTCATCTGGCTGTCCATCGGTATCCTTTATCACATCCTTTAATCAACGGGCGGACCTAAGTGTCTCCCTGAGCTCTGCGACCCGCTCTAGCAAATTAATCAAACCCAAGGAGGGGGTCGTGGAAACCTTCCATCTCTAGCCAGTTGGTCAGAAGCACAGGTGACAACATGGGCGTGTGACTGGCGTCTGAAGCACGGGGGTGGGGATGCCCTCCTGCAGGACTGAGCCCTTCACCTGTGGGATCTGATGCTGTCTCCAGGTAGACAGTGTTAGGACTGAGTTAAATTGTAGGACACCCAGCTGGTGCTGCAGAGAATTGCTTGATGTGGGGAACAACCTCCACACATTTGGAGACCAGAAGTGTCAGAAGTAGAATGTTTTGTGTGAGTAGTAAAAGAAACACACAGAAAACAGACTGAACTGAGGTTTTTTTTTCCCTTCAACAGGAGGGAAAGACTGACTTATTTATTTTTTTTTGCAGAGGATTTTCACAGCTGTGAAAATAAACATGTTAACATATGTAAAGCGTTCAGAACAGTGCCAAGAGCATGGGAGGCACTCAGTAAATGGGGTAATACAGGATTCGTACAAGAGAAACACAAGGTAACACACATCTTTATATTACCTTGAAAATTAAGAGCAACATACGAAGACCATCTAACTGAAATGTTCACCTTGAGGCTCTTGCCAGAAGCCTGATACCCCCTTTACTCGTGAACGTCTTTCGTGACAACTCAGTCTCTTTTAAACCGCAGTGTTACCAGTGAGGATTTCCAGATACGGATGCTTTCACCGCACACAGAGGAGCCGCTTCAGGAGCTGCCCAGGAGGAGACTACAGTGAGGTCTGTCGGTTACCCACAGTCACAGTGACGATGCACGACGGGTACGCACGCTTAGTGGCATCCGACATAAGCACTGGCATCTGTGATGAACTGGAGGTCGGCTGATCTCACCCGGGCTCAGCTAGGTGGCCCCACCGACCTTGAGCAGAGTCACTCATGCTGCTGGGGGCCACCTAGGGGGCAGATGTCCTGAGCTGGGCTTATCTGGGGCAGTTTGGCTGGGTGGCACTGCTCCACTTGTTTCTTCTTTTAAATTTATTTTATTGAAGTACAGTTGATTTAAAATGTTGTGTTCATTTCTGCTATACAGCAAAGTGATTCAGTTATACATATGCATACATTCTTTTCCATATTCCTTTCCATTATGATTTATTATAGGATACTGAATACAGTTCCCTGTGCTTATACAGTAGGACCGTGTTGTTTATCCCTTCTATATATAGTAATAGTTTGCATCTGCTCACCCCAAACTCCCAATCCATCCCTCCCCCATACCCTCCTCCCCCTTGGCAACCACAAGTCTCTTCTCTACATCTGTGAATCTGTTTCTGTTTCAAAGGTAAGTTCATTTGTGTCATATTTTAGATTCCACATATAAGTGATATCATATGGTATTTGTCTTTCTCTGTCCGACTTACTTCACTTAGTATGATCATCTCTAGGTCCATCCATGTTGCTGCAAATGGCATTATTTCATTCTTTTCATGGCTGAGTAGTATTCCATCGTATACATGTACCACGTCTTCTTTATCCATTCCTCTGTTGATGGACATTTAGGTCGTTTCCATGTCTTAGCTGTTGTAAATGGCACTGCTCCATTTGTGTCTCATGTTTCTCCTGGGCAAGCCTAGGCATGTTCTTCTCGTGAGGATGGATGACACATAAGGGAGCAAGCCCGGTTGTTTCAGAGCTTTTCAAACCTTTGGTTACTTCATGTCCACTAATCCTTCCTTGATCAAAGCAGTCACGTGGACAAACTCAAAGTCAAGTTTATAGGGAGACACACTCTACCTCCTAAAGTAGGAGAAACTTCAAAGTAACATGGCAAAGTACAGGCATTCAAAGAAAAGAGAACTGAGGTCATAAATGCGATTTATCATAGTAGGAGAACATGGTGACTGGCCAGATCTTTGGAAACCCTCACCCCTGCTGTAACCATTTATATGTTTTATTGGTTTGCACATATTGATAAGATTTAAATTGACTAAAGGGTACCGCAGCTAAAAAAAGATTTGGATTTAGTTCAGAGCAATTTATATAATTAAGTTAACATGTACTATTTGGACAGTGTGGAATTGATACTGAGAAGGATAAGCTTTGATAATAGGGCCTTGGCCACGTCAGTGGGATGCCTGGTGGGGAAAGTGTAAAAGTCCAAGGCCCTGGTCGTCAGGTAGATGAGGGCATCGAAGGAGGATGAAGAAATGCCAAAAATCAGAAGTGAATGGACAATAAAGAAAAAGTTCACCTACAGCTATTGGGTTGGCCAAAAAGCTCGTTCAGGTTTTTTAACAGAAAAACCTGAACGAACTTTTTGGCCAACCCAATAAATTTGGCCCAAAGACAGCCCTACAGGTGATCTTCTGTCAAACCTATCTGACCATCTAATGTCATTAAAATGGAAGCACCAGTGACATTCTCAGAGAAAAAAAACTTCCTTCTGAGATAAATATATAGCTAACTCTGCAACAGCTGAATTGCATTAAGAAGTGTCTAAAATTGATGCTTACCTTTAAAGTCAGCTTGCTCATATTTACTTATTTTTTGTTTTGGGCACCTGAACACATAAAGGCCAAGAAAGTCAAAATAAATGATAAAATGAGGAATGGGCAAAGGACCTTTTGTTCATTCAGATTCATGAAAATCTCTCGAGCTGGTTTCTAAATATTTGATTCAGAAAAACCTAAACCCTGTTTGTCAACTGCATTCTTTTTCTCATTAAAAAAAAAAAAAAGGCCTCCCATGTGTACAATGGGGGAAATTCAATCCGCATGTTTTCTGATTCATCTACATTTAGCTCATCAAAATATTTTTAAGAGCTGAACTTTTTGGTGGTCAAAGATGCTTTGTGGTCCTTTTCCTCTGAAACAGAAAAATTGCAGTTTATCATCAGCTTGCACAAATGAAGGTTGAAGAACACTCCTAAATTTATTATCTTCTAAGGTTGGAGTGAATTATGAGCTCAGAAAGCCTGTCTTCCTAAACTGGCTTCCTCTCTCTTGTAATTTATCATAATACTCCAGTCCTACCTGTATGGTGCTGATCTCATTTTCACCATTCACATTAGTATCACTGCTCTCACTGATAGGAACAAACCAAACAGAAAAGGATCAAAGTCTCAGAAATGGTCCAGGAAAGTACAGAGTAGGCTTTGGGCAAAAAGTTCCAAGAAATGTTGGAGGAATATGAATGTTTTGAAGTGTAGTGTGATTCTGTAGCCAGATTTCAAGGGTAAAGAGTACAGTCTTCTATTCATCAAAAGTCGAGAGAAATAGCTGGGCTTCTCATTACACTTCAGGGCCCAGACAGAATGCCAAAACCGAATCCACATTTATCAGAAGAATAAAAGCAGCTTTCCCTTTGTTTTATGTAACTGATCTGCAGTCCTGATCTGCGAGGGGGACAGCTTCTACTCACAAAACGTCAAGGACAGATTTTAGGGAAATACAAAGTCAGAAAAGAAATCACTCTATAGATAGAAATGTTAAAGAAAATAACGGAACAGTGGCCCAACCAGGCAGCAAACGCAGGTCATGAAATGCTGAATATCTGACCTTCCTGTATATGGCTACCGAAAATTAATTCAAAATACTTATTATGAATTCATTCATATTATCGGTTTATCTTAGGATCGTCACTAAAAGTGAGAAAAGCTTGATGACAGTTGGGCATAATCAGTGATGGTAAACCGCTTGACTCTTCTCTTTTTATGTTTCCCTTTCAATGGCAGGCAAATGCTCTTAGCTCTACATTTTCAGATCTCACATAGTCTCTAGTCTTAAATTGCTACCTTTCGCGATGTGTAGGTCTTCTGTTTCATACACGTTCCTGTCCTACATGTTCAGGAAACTTTCAGTTAACATGGGATAAAAGGGTTCCTTTGCTTTTGGCAAAAGCAGTCTTTTTCAAAGCTGGTCAAGTGACTTTCTTTGCTTTTTCCCACAAACGAATTTTGTTCACTCCAGTTAAAAACAAAAACAAAAAACTAAACCCAAAGTTTCATGCCGAGAAAAAGATGGGGACAGAAGTTTTTTAAAAGAGCTATTGCAGAGCTGATCTAATCTCATCTCAGGTATCGCTTTCCAATTTGGTGAGGAGGGTTGAGTTGGACAGGTCTATGATCCTTTTGGGGTTTTTTTCTTTTTTCTTTAATTTTTATTGGAGTAGCGTTGATTTACAATGTTGTGTTAGTTTCAGGTGTACAGCAAAGTGAATCACTCATACATAGATATATATCCACTCTTTTTTAGATCCTTTTCCCACACAGCCCATTCTGTGATCCTTTTTGAAACGCCATCCACATGGAAACCAGGACTCCAGGGGCATGACTCCACCAGCACACAAGCACTGTCTCGTTCAATAGGATATGCACCGTGTCACTGAGAGACAGTGCCTCGCTCCTAGTAAACACTCAATAACTATTTGTCACACAAACGAATTAATCCTAAGAGAAATCCCAAAGAGATCAAAAGGTCAGTCCCCACATGAGCTTCGAGATTAAATACCTTCCTTCACTGTAACCTCTACCTCCGAGCATTTGGCCATGAGTGTGCTGAAGCCAACCAGCCTCACAGCCCTCTTTGTCCTCCTTGGGTGTGAAGTAACAATGAGACCATTACCGCCCCACAGGCCAAGCCAGTGACCATGCTCCAGGGCTACTTCTGGACCTTGTCATCATCTGTACTTCTTTCACTTTCAAAATCCTCACTCATAAGCTCCTTGCCTTCCAGCTTGCTTTTCCAGCTGCTTCCACTATGACAGCTTTTCAACTTTTTGGGGACCTTGAGTACTCTGGACCTTCTACTTTTTTCCATATCCATCCATCCCTTTCTTCAGTTCTTTCTACCTCCAACTTAAACTTCCACTCACTGTTTTCTTCTTGCCTTTTACTCCCAAGCAAACAAGCAAGGCTAGGAACAAAAGCCACACAACAGGGTAAATGTATTCCATTATAAATATACGATCATTCATTTTCATTTTTTTGTTTTTTAAATTAATTTTTATTGGAGTATAGTTGATTTACAATGTTGTGTTAGTTTCTGCTATACGGCACAGTGAATCAGTATATGTGTGTACACATATATCTCCACTCTTTTTTAGATTATCTTCCCATATAGGCCATTACAGATTATTGAGTAGAGTTCCCTGTGCTATAAGCAGGTTCGTATTAGCTATCTATTTTATATATAGTAGTGTGTATATGTCAATCCCCATCTCCCAATTTATCCCTCCCCCTCTTTCCCCCTTGGTAACCATAAGTTTGTTTTCTACATCTGTGAATTTATTTCTGTTTTGTAAATAGGTTCATTTGTACCACTTTTTTAGATTCCACCTATAAGCAGTACATGATCATTCAGTTTTAAAGAGCCCACAGCATCGTCCAGCCGGTCTACTACAGCCTCGGTGCTCAAAGTGTTGTCTAGACACCGATAGCGCCAGCATCACCCAGGAGCTCAGAGAAACGAAGAATCTTGGGTCCCACCTCAGACCTACTGAATTAGAACTAAAATTTTAAGTAAGGTCCTCAGCTGATTCATATGCACATGAAAGTTTGAAAGCACTACACTATATCATCTGTCATTCTTCACTCCTATGTAGTCAACATCTCTATCTCGAGTGGATTCTTTCCATAGACAGCCAATCATGCTCAATCTCTCTCAATAAACCAGCAAAACACCAACATGCCTGCAACTACACATTTCCCTTCAACTATGGCCCTCACTCTTCTCTCGTTTATGGACAACTTACTCAACGTTTATTCCCCTAACACTCCTCTGAAGCAAACTCCTGTCTGGCTCCAATCCCTATTACTTCATGGAAACAACTCTGATAAGTTTACTGGTGACCTCCATGTCACAAAACCCAGTGGATGCTTTTTTCGTCCTTGTCTTACTTGTATCTGACCAGCACTTCTTTCCTTTGATAACTCTCTTCCCTTGACTTCTATGACAAACTACTCTTTTGACTTTCTTTCTACCAACCGAGTCACACACCCTTTCTCTGTTTCTTCTGCAGGCTCGCTGGTGTTGCCATTGGTGATGGAGTTCCTCAAGCCTCAGCCTAGATGCTCCTGTCTACGTATTCTATCAAGCCTAGAGCTGCGCTCACAGCTTATATGCCGGCGACTATCAGATGAACATCTCTAATTCCCCTGAGTTCCATGCCTGTATACACAATCGCCTACTGGACACCTCCACCTGGTGTCTCAAATGTACCTTAAAGTCGACATGCCCAAAGCCAAGCTCATATCTGGTTCTCTTTCCATGGGCCCTATTTCAATAAATCATGCCACTATCTGTTTATCTAGTTAATCCTGAAACCTTTGACACCACCCTCTTGCTTACCTCCCAGAATAATTCCACCGTAAGTCAAATATCTTTCAAATCCACTTACTTCTATCTATATTGATATGGTTACCATCACCATACCCCAAGCTACCATCATCAGGCATTTGGACTATTGCAAAATCCGACCCACACTTAGATTTTCAATTCTTTGACTCTTCCATACCAACGTATTTCAGGTGCGTTTCTTCACCTAGAAAACTTCCCACCACACCCACCTCCCCCAAATCTCTTCACCCAATTAATGCCTATCTTCCTAGAGCTCAGCTTTCTCATAAAAGCATTTCCTGAAGTCCAAGGCTAGGTCATATCCCTCTAATTTTAGTATTCAAGAGTACGTGTACTGCTCTTCTGTTGGATTTATCATAGTTATACTTTTACATGCATTTGTGTGATGACTCTTGCATTAATGTTTATCCCCAACTACCCATTCCAAACACTAAATTATAATTTCCATGACAGCAGGGACCTCTTTCTGTTTCTGCTCAACAAGGCATTCTCAGGCCTAGAAGAATGCATGGCACAAAACAGTCACTCAATTAACAAGTGTTGAATGAATGAATGAATCAATCAATCAATGAACAAATGTGATCTGGATTGAAGGGCTGTCTAATGGTGCCCCAGAGGCCAACCTTCTATCTGCTGCACTCCTGCACATGTTTCTACTACTCGATTTGAGACACAGCCCTCTACTGTTGGGTTCTCATAATAAATCTGCTATATTTATCGTCTTCCTAATTAGGCATTAAACTCCTTAACGGTAGGGCTGTGAGCATTATGAATCCTCGTTATTTACTTCTTTAAATAAATAATCCTTCACTGTCGTTAATGGTGCCCTGTTCATCAGCGGCATTGATGGTACATTCAAAGAAGAGAGAGACTAAAAATATGGGAAAAGTGGTTCAATTAACCTATCTAGAAAATTTTTTGAAAAGTGAGAGTCATTTGGCCTGTGTTTTTGAAGGATTCCTACCAGGCTAGCTTACAGATTTCAGACACATAGACATTGCAATTGAAATAGATTCTAGCAATCATGTACCCACCCCTTCACTTCCAGACTAGACACGGAAAGCCCAGAGACACGACGTGATTTGGGGCATAGAGCACGTTCTATAAGGTAAACTGTATGTAACGAAACACGGTATGAGTTTACACGTTATCAAAAGCTTATCTCCAAAAACAAAGACAAAACTTTTTCCCTGTGAGAAATAACTCATTCAAAAGTTGAGGAAAATAAAACCAGCCAAGCAACCACAGTCAACACACAGACTGAACTGGACTTTCTAAAACCACGCTGGTTTCCCTGAAAACTCTGGGTTTTATACAGAAACAGGTTTAATTTGGTTGTAAGTGGTAGACATACCCAAATACACATGCCGATTGCTTCAAAGTCTTGTCTTCCCAAACCCCTAATAATTAATACAATTTACTGTTGACATAATTTGTATAATTCTGCATCACTGTGAATCAGTGTATGCCCTGTCCTGAGCCACCTGAGAAGAAAGACTGAATCGTTTGAAAGGCAGTAGAGACGTCACTAAAAATGCTTTGGTGAGATATTTTCATTTGGTCTCCTTTTCTGACGGGAGGGATCCAGTACTCAGTGTGATTTCCATCCATTCTGAAGTTCACGTTGAAGGAGGAGAGCATCTTACTCGTCCGCTCTGTGACAGCCTCACTGCTCAGAATGTGGCCTCCGAAACCAGCAACACCCGCCTCGCCTGGGCGCTCGCCAGGAGGTGGGGCCCAGAAGCCTGCTTTTGAGAAACTCTTCAAGGCGATTCCTACACGCAGACAAGTTTCAGACAAAACACTGTGGGATCAACGTTTCTAGAACGTCAACTAGTTCATACACGTGGAAGTTTTGCTGCTTTATGTGCATTTTCTTCTAGGCAGTCGGGAAAAAATGGTGATACTGGAATCATAAACTTTAGCAGAAAGGGGAAAAATCCCTCTGCTAGTGTGTAGAAGAAGCTAAAACACCTTCAACTCTATGTTTAGAAAATTACAAAGGCACGCTGCACCCGGGGCTTCCTTCCAAAGAAGTGCAGGTGATGGCCTTGCAGTGCTTTCTGCTCCTGGCAGATGCCCTTCCTCCTGTTCTCACCTTTAAGAAGCCCTCTGATCAGAGCTCCTCTCTATTTGCGTCACCTCGGTGCCCATCACTCAGCATCTTCACTCCACTTATTTTGTTCTGCGTGTTTAATGTCCTCTGACGCAGCTCTAAGCAGATTGAGCGGCTTGCCTGCCGGCGTCCAGCCCAATTTCCCTCCAAAGCCTTATTACCTTTAGGGCACAATTTTGCCAAAGAAGTTTTTTTTTTTTCCATTTTTCAGGAATACATTTACCCCATAATAGCAGAAATTCCTCTACTTTTGGGATGTGTGTAGAATTTTGTCTATAACAATAAACTACTTTGATTTAAAAAAAAAATCAGAAGATCTTATTTTTCTATGAGTCTATTTTTCTAGAAAGTTCACAGCTGCCATAAATGACTCATCATTACTTCAACTAAATTTAACAGTCTAACTGTATACATGTATATACACCACTTACCTGATAATAGCTTGGAGATTTGTTACAAAAGCTGTAACTTTCAAATGAAAGGATTAAAAAGCACCTTGATATTTTAAATTTACAGACACCTAGAAATACCTACCTATATTTTTTTTCATCTAGATGTTTGCAAACATGCAAACATCACTGAAAAAACATTTAGTACAAAAACTGATGCAATGAGGTCAATGACGCCTGTTACCATGAGTGTGAAGAATTTACGAACCGAGCACTTCAGGTTAAAAAAATATCTATAATTTAAATCAAAATGAAAATGAAAAATTATATTCAATATTACATTTGAATCATTCAAAATCATTCAGAAAAAACTACTAGTCACTTGGGTCTTACCCATCAGAAAATAAAAGCTAAATTTCTTCCAAAAACTACTTGTTTCTGGCAGGAATCTACCATCTATCTTCTCAATGTAAACAAACAAACTACATTTTCTTTCCTGGATCTGTTTATAAAATCATCAAATAGATATTTTTCAGTTATCCCTATAGATTTTTTAAAAGGCTGGTCAAATGCATCAAGTATTCATCATAATACTTTACTTAAAAAGTGAAAAAACCAAAACCTTAATAAATGTAACTGAATGCAGGAGAAAGAATTTAACAGATTCATGGAATTAAGAAATCTTAGTGCTGGAGACTCTCTAGTTCAAATTCTGAGGATTCTCCTTAAAATCGCTTCTGACACATGGTCACCCAGCCTCCTCTCCAATACATACATACACGGTGGCTATTTTGTGTGCGTGGGGAAATCTATTTAGGAGCAGCTTCATTTCTTAACAAGTTCTTCCTTTCATTCAGCCAAAATATGACTCCACATAACTTCCAACTGTTAGTCCTCACTTTAGTGGTCTATAATGTTACAGAGACTAAATCTAATTCTTCTTCCGTAGATAGTTGTAAGATTTTTGAGACAATTAACATTAGATCCCTCAGCCTTCAAAATATTCAACTAGCCATCGTCAACTTCTTCGTTTGTTTTCATTAAAAATAGCGTCCAGCCATCACGACTTGCTAGCCTTTATAGCTTTCTCCGAATGTACCCCAATCTAGGAATCAATGTACTTCTAAAAAGGCGGTCCCTAGAAGTAAACACAAAACTAAAGGTGCAATCTTTCTGATAGCGAGTACAAAGATTTATCACCTCTCTTCTTATAGACAGTAACCTTCCACCTACGATGCTTAGTTCTGTATTAGCTATTTTTTGATTGACCATATTTTCATACTGTTCACATGTTGCTGTGGGTATCTAAAACCTCCCACATTATTACTAAATTATTATAAATTTTTATTAAGCTACTAACTTTCTGTGTAAGTTAACAGTTTGTAATGCTATTCAGGATTTTGACTGCTTCCACAGCCCTCCCCCAAAGAGTTGGAAGTAATTCACTAGGCAACCTTATTTTGGCATGATTCTCTTGATATCATGAGGGTCTTTACCAAAAAATTGTGTAAATAAAGTACTTTAAGTTAAAGCATTTGCTCAATCCATGAGTATAGTATTCCTTGAAAGAAAGGTGAGAGGGAAGGAAGGGAGGGAGAGAAAACGGGAGGGAGGAAGGAAAAGAGGAAAGAAAACGTAACAAGTTTGAAAAAAAATCGTAGTGAACACATGATAAGCCCTGAAAGTCCCTGCTTTCTTTTTCTAAGTGCTCATTAATCAGATTTTTTTTTAAAGAAAACAAACAATAAGTTTGAATTTTTTACATAGCATTAAGTTTTCAGATCCATACCCTTTGTCAAGGATAGCCCTTCCGACAAAAGAAAGACAAAAATCACAGACAGGCATGTAAATGTCCTAGATCACCACTTAAAAGAGAAAGCCACGCCCTCGTGCCAACATTTCTTTGACCACCGTTTCTGGCCATGGAGTTGAATCAAAGAAATGACTAAATTCACATCAGTCAGAAATAGATCAGAATGAAGAACACATTCGCACATTACATGCAGCCCATTAAGTTGTACTCTGAAAAGCACTTCTGGAAAGAGAACCAGTCATAGTACCCATTCTTTCAGTAGACGCCTTCCATTTGTCATTCTTTGTCTTGGGACAATCTGAACTAATCTTCAACCCAGGCAATGACGTTACACAATGTTTGGAGCTTTCTTTCTCATGTCAAATTTCAAAGATTTAATATAATACATGTTATAATTTAAGAATATTAAAGGGACACAGGACAGAACATTTAGGTCTGACACCACACGGATATGTCCTATAGTTGATTCTTAAGCAGCCTAGTTTTGCTACCAATAGGAGGAAAGTATTTCATTACTTAGATGAGCAAATTTAACTTTGAGCCTTCTCAAGGCAAAATCAAATTGAGGGTTATGTAGTCATGAGCAATTGGTTGATGGTCAAGAAGGCTTTCAAAACTTTACTATTCTATAGAGAGTGCATTATGTGAATTCAGAATAGCAGGGCACAGATTATAAATAAAGTATGATGGTTAAGAACTTACACTATACAGAGAAAGACAAATATCATATTTGTCTTTACAAAACAGAAATATTTACAAAACAGAAATAGAGTCACAGGTGTAGAAAAAACAAACTTATGGTTACCAGGGGGAAAGTAGGGGGAGGGATAAATTGGGAGATTGGAATTGACATATACACACTACTATATATAAAATAAATAACTAATAAGGACCTACTGTATAGCACAGGGAACTCTACTCAATACCCTGTAATGACCTATTATGGGAAAAGAATCTAAAAAAAGGTGGTTATATGTACAGTATATGTATAACTGATTCACAGTGCTGTACAGCAGAAACTAACACAACATTGTAAATCAACTACACTCCAATAAAAATTTTTTTTAAAAAAAGAACTTATGCTATAAAATCAGACCATCTCAATTTAAGTCACAGCTCCACTACTTACTCTGTGACATTGGACAGGTTATTTAAAATCTCAGTGCCTCTGTATCCTCATCTACAAAATGGGATAATAATGCTACCCACTTCATGATATTGCTTCAGGGATTAAAATGAATTACTGCACAGCAAGTACTTAAACAGTGCTTTGTATATCGTAAGTGTTCAATAAGCGAAAGCCATATTTATGTTCATTTTAACCCTCTACCTTATGCTTAGAAAAGAAAGACTAGAAGAAAAGACGCCTAAACCTGTTTATAATGTTCTGCAGTGTCTGCAATGATTGTCTACAATGGTTTATACAATGAGCCACAATTGTTTATTTAATAGCTTTCCACAACTGTTTATACAACGAGCCCATGTTACTTTAATAATTGGGGTGAGGTGGATGGGTGGGTACTTAGGAAAAATATTCCAATTATCCTTCTTTACTCCAGAGTTTTTGTCTTCTTGGTTATACATATCCTGAGAAGATATTTAATAATCAGCTTTGCCAGTGGTAATCAGGCGCAAAGAAAAATAATCCAGCTTATGCAACTCAAACTCACATGAGACTGATTTGTGTCAAAGAACCAAGAGAATAATTTATGAGGCTCTGACTGCCAAGCAGACTGATATTCATGTTGGCTGTTCAACACATTCTCTTTGTAGGAGAGAAGTTTGCTCAGGAAATCAAATGAAGATCAAGCTGCCTGGTGAGTAAGAGCTGGGAGAGTCTGCAGAAATAGCCCTATTCACGCAACCAGCGTTTCTACCGTTAAAAATCAGTCTCTTTCCTGAAGAGCTGTGGCGCGTATACGCCCCCAGTCCTTTCCAAGTTCTCTTTTCAGTTCTTGAATAATATTACATTAATGTTTCCTGTTTGTTTCAGAGAAAAGGCCTCTGATAAGCATTCATCTTCAATTGCACTTGAACTCCAATCAAGCAGGCTGTGACCCTTAACTCCTAACACCCATGTAACCCTTTATTCTCCGGAACTCCAAAAGAGCAAAGATCATGTCTCAGAAGAGACTAATTAATGCCTCTGACTATTTGCTATCCTATGCCGTAACATATGTCAATAAATTTATTTCATCCAATCACAAACAAATAATTGGAGAAATCCCTAAGGAAGGTATACAAACGCACTATATGTAAAGGATGATAAAGGAATGAAAATTCAACCGTGGTCCTCAGCATGTCTGAGTCGCTTCATTATTTTCAGAAGCTCTACTAATCTTAAATTCTGCAGACGCTTCATGTTTATCCAGAAGTTGTTGAGTTCACCCACACAAACATCCTACATTTACTCCATTACGATCGTGCATTTGGCAACCCATCCTTTTAAGAGACAAGAATCTGGAAGTCTCTTCACTTGATAGGAGAGGGAACAAATGATACGTGTGGGAAAAAAAAAAGGTTCACAGACAAATTAATCAAAATCGGGTGAGGAAAGAGAGGTAAACGCTGACCCAATGAGGTTTCAGCATTAGACCATGTATGGAAATATTACAAATATGGTCCATGCTGAATCCTAAGAAAAAAAGAAAAGATATCTGGGTAATTATTTTCAATGTTCCTTGTTTAAAAAAAAAATACAGACGGGGATAGGCACAGAAAATTCTGGAGAAACAACAAAATATTTTGTATGTTTGTAAATATTTCCCTAAATATTATCAGTCACTAGGATGTGTCATCTCATTTTTGATTCCGTCAAATATGCCAGCCACATTTCAACCAAAGATGTTTGCTTAATACACAAATAAATCTTAATACACTATACACTCTTGCATTTGAGAAAATCTCCAAATGCCAGACAGAGCTAACTGTTAAATAATAAACCATAATATGTGTTAAATTTTTTTTTTATTGAGCTGCTGTTTCCCACCCCCCATCTCAATGATTTCTCTGTGTCATTGTTTTGCATATGTTTGAGGAACACATTGTGTAATGGCTGAAAAATGTGGATGAAGGTTTTGAAGTCCTTTATTTCTAAAAATAGTGCCACCACTTGAGAAATAAACATGATGTCTAGGAATGGGCTGATTTTTTACAAATATGCAGAATTTTCAAGTGATTCAAAAATCTCCACTTACATAACACCAACCACTTTTAAAATAGTTTAGGAAATCCAACACATCTCGCTCTGGACAATTCATAACAAGGGCCAAAAGCCAGATCCCCTCAAACCAAATATGATACACGCGAGGACTTTGTTTTCCATAGATCATAATACAACACAGCTGATGGAACTCAAAGAGAAACCAGAGGTTCTAATACTTTAACGTGCAACGCACCAGCTGCTTATCCTGTGTCTGATGGAAGGGCAGCTTCCCCCAGGGATCTTTATGCGATTCCCCAAACTGAATGAATACTTGCTCTATCAGGTGCCCACAGCAATTTATGTACCCAATGGTAAAAATATTTTTTGCATGTCTACTTGGGTAGGTTGAATACTTTTTGATGGCTGAAACCCTGCCCAGTTCATCTCTAATAAGGCCGAGGAAAGGTTATTCACCAGGTAAAGATGTTCTGCAGATCACCTAGACCCTCTCTCCGTCTCTCCAGGATCACCCCCTTCCACCCCCACCATGTCCCATTTTATTCCTTGTGCATCTTGGTATCTCTGTACATCTGTTACTTTTCTCTGGATGATACCCCTCCCACTCTACCCTACCCCCCACCACACACATACGCTATTCTACCACTTTTCATGTTTATCATAATTTGTTCATGTATCTGTCTCCCTGTTCCCAATTTATGAACTCATTGATGATAGAAACTACATCAAATCTTATTCATCTTTACCCAGGGCCAGGTACATACTGGACATTCAGGAAGAAAAGAGGTAATTGTAGTGATTAAGAAAACAGGCTCTGATTTGCAGCAACATGGATGGACCTAGAGATTATCATCCTGAGTGAAGTAAGCCAGACAGAGAAAGACAAATATCATATGATATCACTTATTTGTGGAATCTTTAAAAAGGGTACAAATGAACTTACCTACAAAACAGAAATACAGTTACAGATGTAGAAAACAAACTTATGGTTACCAAGGAGTAACGGGGAGAGGGATAAATTGGGAGACTGGGATTGACAAATACACACTACTATGTATAAAATATAGCACAGGGAACTCTACCCAATACTCTGTAATGTCCCATATGGGCAAAGAATCTAAAAAAGAGCGGATATATGTGTTTGTAAATATAACAGATTCACTTTGCTGTACACCTGAAACTAACACAACATTGTAAATCAACTATACTCTAATAAAAATTTTTTAAAAAAGCAAAGCAAAGAAAACAGTCTCTGGAATCAGGCTGGACAAATAAAATTCCAGGCTTTGTCTATTTCTAGTTGTGTAAACAGGGGCATTTAAAGAATTTCTCTAAGTCTTAGTTTGTTCATCTATAAAATGGGGCAAGTAATAGAGTCTACTTTACAGAGCTGTGGGAAAATTAAATGAGAAAAACATACATATAAGGCAGATAGTAAGTACACAATGACTGTTTGCTATTAATACTTTTGTGGAAAAAAATTTAAGTGTGCAATCTTCGCCAAAACACTCTACTCTCTGGAATTCTATATCCTCAATAAAAAATAATAATGCTACTAAGTCTATAAAAACATAATTTTATTTTCATATTGTTGTACCAAAAAATGCTGTTGGCTATATGACAGCATCAGCTACTCAATAACTAACACATATGTTTAAAATACTTTCTATTTTAAATATTTAATTCAGACAAATATTTTTCCTTCACTTCAAATTTGCCTTGAAAGAAAGAAAAAAAAATCATTGAAATAAGCCAAAATATGTAAAAAGCCCATTATAAAACTCTATGTTAGACTTCTATTTTCATCCATAATGGAAAAACTGGCACTGGAACTAGCCCTCCATCACAGAAAACTAGAAAATAATAAAAATATAGGCGTCCAGGAAGAGCATGGCAGGTGGCATTCTCATTGAGTTGGAGACAGAGAGAGAGAGAGGAGAGAGAGAGAGAGAGAGAGAGAGAGAGGGAGTTGTCAGAGCTCAGGAAAGCAAAGGCAGCTAGAATTTGTAGAGCTGAGTACCATGAGATTTCAGAGAAATCGCTCCCAAAATCTGCACAGGAGTCCCCTTAAGTCTTTGACTGATCGCCAGGGTGAATAGGGAGAGACTCTGTTAAGATCAGGTAAAGAATAAGCACTTGAAAAAGAATAATTACTTCTAGAACCCACACAGTGGGAGAGGCTTTAGTTCTGACCAGTCAATGTAAGGCAATCTTGTTCATCACTTAAGACATCCAGTGGAGATCTATGGAAGACTGTACCACAGGAGTCGGCTAAATTAGACTCAACTATATATAAAGGAGTGATATACTATCAAGTATATAGAGTAGTATTACAAAACTTCTGGAAGAAGCCATAGCAGAAAGATCTTTGGCGCCTCGGGGTAAAGGCAAAGATTTCTCAGATAAGACACAAGATATATGAACCATGAAAGAAAAATGTATATGTCACTAGGACTTCATCAAAATTTAAAAGTTTCACCCTTCAAAAGACACTGTGAAGAAAACATCAATAAAATAAGTTAAAGACTAGAAACATTCTCAACACATCAACAGATAGAACAGATAAGACAATAGGTGATAGATAGATAGGTAGGTAGGTAGATAGAGGCAGTCTTCAAAGGATTTGTATCCAGAATGTATATATTAGTACTCCATAGTAAAAGGATAAATAACCCAATAAAACAATAGGTCAGATGTGAACAGACAATTCACAGAAGCCAATAAGCACATGTTCAATATCATTAGCCAACAGGAAAATACAAATCAAAGCAAGAGTGATACTTTGTACATGTAGAATTGCTGAAATGTTGGCAAGGGTTTGGAGAAACCCAAACTCTCATATATTGCTGGAAAAGTGTAAAATGGTAAAACTACTTGGGAAAACAGTCTGGCAAGTTCTTATAAAGGCGTATATCTAGACGTTTATCCTATGACAGGGTAATTTTACTCTTAGAGAAATACAAACATATGTCTACACAAAGACTTGTAGTCAATGTTTACAGCAGGTTTAAACATAGTAATCAAAACTCTGGGGCTTCCCTGGTGGCGCAGTGGTTGAGAATCTGCCGCCAATGCAGGGGACACGGGTTCGAGCCCTGGTCTGGGAAGATCCCACATGCCGCGGAGCAACTAGGCCCGTGAGCCACAATTACTGAGCCTGCGCGTCTGGAGCCTGTGCTCCGCAACAAGAGAGGCCGCGATAGTGAGAGAGGCCTGTGCACCGCGATGAAGAGTGGCCCCCGCTTGCCGCAACTAGAGAAAGCCCTCGGACAGAAACGAAGACCCAACACAGCCATAAATAAATAAATCAATAAAATTTAAAAAAAAAATAAAAAAAAATAAAAAAGGAGATACTATTCTTTAAAAAAAACAAAAAACAAAAAACTCTGGAAACAGTCCAAATGTCCCTTCACAGGCCAATAGATGGCAAATTGTGGATATTCATATAATGGAATACTAGTCATCAATTTTAGAAAACAACAAGCTATTGATATATGAATGTATCATGTATTTGGATGAAACTCAAAAACCTTATGCTGAGCAAAAGAAGTCACATACAAAAGATCTATGATCTTATGTTCTAGAACAGGCAAAACTAACCTACGGTTGCATAAATCGAATCGGTGGTTGCCTAGGATACAAGGCGAGGGACTGATTTCGCAAAGGGCATCAGAAAACTACGTGAGGGTGACAGAAATGTTCTCTATCTTATTTGGATGGTGGTTACACAGGTGTTTACACTTGTCAAGTTACACTAAACACCGAAAATGGGTACATTTGATTATGCATATTGTACATTGTATTTGATTGCATATATGTTATAGTTTAATAGTATTAAATTTTAACTCTTTATGTAGACAGCCCTCATGTGAATAAAGAAAAAAACATAAAGCAGTGAACAAGATTTTTTTTTTTAAGTCTACCTTTTTTTTCCTACTAGGGAGGCATCATCCTATAGCAATTAAATATAAAGGCTTTGGGAGTTGGAAAACTTGAGCTGAAATCCCAGCCTTGCCTCTTACTAGACATAGGGCTTTGGCCAAGTTACCTCTCTCCCTAAGCCCCTGTTTTCTCATCTGTAAAATGTAGATAATAGAACCTCCTCAAAAAATTATTGTGAAACAGCATTGAAATAATGCCTGCAAAGCACTGAGCACAAGCTTACATAAAATAAGTACTCATCACCTGTTAGCCATTATTATTTTAAATATCATTATTAATAATTTCACTGGAGCATAATTTCAGCAGGGGCTTATTTATAAATGAGCATATACATCAAGTATTATTTATGAAGCCAAAGTAACACAATAAATACTGATTTGCTCCTCTAACCATGGAGAGAACGAGAAGCCTGAGTAGCTTGCAGTATTAGTGTCACTTACCTGCCGACCGAACTTACACTTAATGCAGGAGGAGCACAGATTTTGATTTTCGAACATATAAAAATTGCTCAACAGAAAAGGGAACCCTCCTGCACTGTTGGTTGGAATGTAGGTTGATACAGCCACTAAGGAGAACAGTATGGAGGTTCCTTAAAAAACTAAAAATAGGTCTTCCCTGGTGGTGCAGTGGGTAAGAATCCACCTGCCGATGCAGGGGACATGGATTCGATCCCTGGTCCGGGAAGATCCCACATGCCATGGAGCAACTAAGCCCGTGCGCCACAACTACTGAGCCTATGCTCTAGAGCCTGCGAGTCACAACTACTGAAGCCCATGTGCCTAGAGCCCGTCCTCCGCAACAAGAGAAGCCACCGCAATGAGAAGCCCACACACCGCAACGAAGAGTAGCCCCCGCTCGCCACAATTAGACAAAGACCGTGGGCAGCAATGAAGACCCAACGCAGCCAAAAATAAATTAAAAAAAAAAAAAAAAACCTAAAAATAAAACTACCATATGACCCAGCAATCCCACTGCTGGGCATATACCCTGAGAAAACCATAATTCAAAAAGAGTCCTGTACCACAATGTTCACTGCAGCACTATTTACAATAGCCAGGACACGGAAGCAACCTAAGTGTCCATCAACGGATGAATGGATAAAGAAGATGTGGTACATATACACAATGGAATATTACTCAGCCATAAAAAGGAACGAAATTGAGTTACCTGTAGTGAGGTGGATGGACCTAGAGTCCGTCATACAGAGTGAAGTAAGTGAGAAAAACAAATACCGTATGCTAACGCCTATATACGGAATCGAAAAAAGCAGTACTGATGAACCTAGTGGCAGGGCAGGAATAAAGATGCAGACGTAGAGAACGGGCTTGAGGACACAGCAGGGGAAGGGGAAGCTGGGACGAAGTGAGAGAGTGGCATGGACATACATACACTACCAAATGTAAAATAGATAGCTAGTGGGAAGCAGCCGCATAGCACAGGGAGATCAGCTCAGTGCTTCGTGACCACCTAGAGGGGTGGGATAGGGAGGGTGGGAGAGAGGCTCAAGAGGGAGGGGATATGGGGATATATGTATGCATATAGCCGATTCACTTCATTGTACAGCAGAAACTAACACAGCATTGTAAAGCAACTATACTCCAAAAAAGTCCAATAAAGATGTGAGGAAAAAAAAAAAAAAAAAGAATTGCTCAATAGCTCAGTGTAATAAAATACAGAGCTCCCAACGGTAGCTTTTCTGGGGGACACTGTTTCTAGCTAGCATTTCCACAGCCTCAATAGCTACGGTGAGTCTCTGAACACTCTTTCTCTAATCACTGTATATTTTTATTGAAGTATAATTGATTTACAGTATTATAGTTAGTTTCAGGTGTACAGCATAGTGATTCAGTATTTTTGTAGACCATACGCCATTATAAGTTATTATTAACAGTTATAATTCCTTGTGCTATATGGTATGTCCTTGTTTATCTACTTTACACATAGTAGATTGTACCTGTTAATCCTGTACCCCTAATTCAATCCTCCCCCCTCCCTTTCCCCTTCGGTAACCACAAGTTCGTTTTCTATACTCAGATCATTGTATTAATGCTGCTGATTTAGACTTCACTTAGATAAATGGCCTGGAAAAATATTGTCCAAGGCAATATCCAAAAACTCCTAGCATCTTTGGGAGTTCTGTTAATTCCCTAAAACTGTATGCAAAATGGGGGGCAGATGTGCTTATGAACATAGTATGAGGAAGTGGTTATAAGTCAGACCTTCAGGAGAGCCTGGGGACTCAGCAAAGAGAACATAATGCATAAGGCTTGAGAGGAAAACACACAAGTAGCCCTACAGTTGCCCCAAAGAGCAGTAAAAAATACCTACTATAACTTCTCAAGAAGACTTAATTTTTTAATATTCAAACATTACAATTGCATTTGCTCTAAAAGTGTTTTAGAAATTCCCTTGATGTTTGTGAGACCAGATTAGCCCATGTGACTGAGTGATCACGTGAAAGCTGGCCCCAGATGAAAAACATTCTATAGAACAAGCTGGTAGGAAATGAATTCTATTTTCAGCTTTTAGCTTTGTCATACGTCTTATTTACCCCATGTTACAATGGCTCATCGCCAATATCCTCTAAGGGTGACTGAGTTACGGAAAAAGAGATTCACTTCCTAGTGCTGACCACCAGCAAAGGCGAGATATATTGGTAAGCCCTGGCATAAAACGCGATTCCTTATTATTTTTTTTTATTATTATTATTTTTAGGTGCTAAAGGGCAAAGTCTAGTTTTTGAAACACACAGGAAGAAAAAGAGAAGTCTTATTGTGGGTGGCCTTAAGAGGGACTTCAGGACCAAACGCAATCCCTGCCCTCATGTTTGGGGGCAGACACGGGAAATAAAGGGGACAGGAGACGTACAGTCATCTACACTGCGTGTGTGGGGGGTGGCCCAGGGGAGGACACAGAGTGAAGGCATGGGTTCTCCCCACAGCTATCATTTTCATGTCTATTCCCTCCTTCCCATTTAAAAGAAAGGAGAGGGACCTCCCTGGTGGTCCAGTGGGTAAGACTTCGCCTTCCAAGGCAGGGAGTACAGGTTCGATCCCTGGTTGGGGAGCTAAGATCCCACGTGCCTCGCGGCCAAAAAACCAAAACGTAAAACAGAAGCAATATTGTAACAAATTCAACCAAGACTTTAAAAATGGTCCACATCCAAAAAAATTTAAAAAATAAAAGAAAGGAGATAAAGAGACTTCTTAATGCAACAAAATTTGCTGAAAGGACACACTAAAATGTATGTAGGAAAAAAATGTGGCTACAAAGGCAACTCAAAGAACGAAGTCCAAGGACTAACTCCACACTAGAGTATTCTGTGATGTCAGAAAACTTGCAAGGCTGTGCTTCACTGCAGGGGTTCCCTGGGAAGTTGAGGTTCCCTTCAGAAAGCCAGAGATGGGCAGGCCTTCCGGCCTTCCCACTTCCGGCCACGTGTATCAAAGCAGCGCCAAGCATGCTTTGCACCCAGACTTCTCGTCACAAAACCTACAGATGAATGAGCTACGAAAGAGGGAAAAACCGAAAAGATACGCAGCCAGATGCATCCAATGGATGCCAAGGATTCTACTGTGGGCATCAGGATGTCTGGGTTCATGGTAAAGCCACGGCAACTGAATTTCCTTGAATCCAATCCTCGCTGCACAAGTAGCTAGAAGTGTGAACTCAGAAAACTTTCCTAGGCTTCTATTCTCTCATCAAGGAAATAAGGACACTAACGATGTCCCATCAGGGTTTATGTGAGGATTAAATGGGACCACCAATATAAACAGAGTCTTGCCCCATAGAGGATGTTCAGTACATGTTAGCTATTATTACCAGTACCGCTGGGGAGAGAAGAAGGGTATAAAGACCGAATCCTTATAATTCATTAAGGAAAATGAGACACGTATATAAATAATTACAACACTTCATGGTAAATGGCCAATAGAGGTAATTCACCAGAGGTCTCAATGATGTGAAACCAAAAAGAGTGGAAATTGGTAAGTCAAGTCCTCAGGATTTCAAAGGAGAAGTGACATTTGGTCATAAAAAAGAAATATAATAGGGGTTCACCCAACACATAGTATAGATTATTGAGGAAAAAGTCACCCAAGAAGACCACAGACATTCAACGTTGATTACACCTAAATTTATGTTCCAGTTACTATTCTAAGTGATTTCATGAATTATCTTATAGGGGAAGAGAATACGCTCAGAGATACAGCTGATAAAAATCAGTATTTTCTGGGAGTTCGCTGGTGGTCCAGTGATTAGGATTTGGCGCTTTCACTGTCGTGGCCCATGTTCAATCCCTGGTCAGGGAACTAAGATCCCACAAGGCGCACAGTGCAGCCAAAAAAAATACAAAAAAAAAAATAATAATAATAATAATCAGTATTTTCTATAAAACAGCTTCGGCCTTGGTAGGAGTGAGATTTCTCTGTGACCAATTGCTGATATTGTGTGAGGAGCAGGAAGTTAATGAATGAATGAGGCAGAGCAAAAGTTATGTACCAATTCTCCTTTCCACATATGCTCAAAGGTTAGTAGGAGAAAAAAAACAACAGAAAGGCAGTCCTCTGATAGAGAGCCAGGCTGCTCAGACTCAGCTGCACCCAGCAGCAGCCATGGTACAGAGCGGGCAGGCTGCCACCATAAAAAAAAATAATCAGTAAGTCCTGGGCATGGAAAAAAATGTTGTGAAAGTCTCTTAAAGCAAAAATACATCTCCAGCCATTGACAAAGACAGAAACGAAACACAAACAGATTCAGAAGTATGGTATTTTGATTGCAGGAATTTAGGAAGTGTGGAAAATAAGGAAATGAGATGAAATAAGAACTAAATCTAATTATCCTTTTTAATTTATCCGTATACAGAAATTAGACGTTGGTGGACTCCCAGAGAAAGTTCAGTTTCCCACAGATGACTCAGGGCTTGGTTTTATGTAGCAGCAGATCATACAAAGGAGCCGTGTGTCTATTTTGGTGTTCACGGCTGAGGGATGCTTCAGAACCATAAAGCCGTCCAGTTCTTGAACCACTTTAAAATAAATTAAATAATAGAAAAGGTCTTCACCAACTCGCCCAACTCCATTGACATTGTTTTGGAATTCTTAAAGTGTTTCGTGTAAAAAAAAAAAAAAAAAAACTCTTGTGAAAGCTTAATGTGGTGTTTCTAATAGTTACTAGTTTTTTTGGGTTTTTTTTTCTGTTAAAGTGTCCAGGGACCATGATTGCCTGTGAAATCCAAAGAATTACAAGGGGCTATACGCTCGGTAAACTTAAGAAAATCACCACGTTAAGAAGAAACTGACTTGTTTTTTCCTCTCCAAAATCTGTATTAAGTTGAATTTATGGAGATTTCAGGAGTGTTGATATACTGCATAGAGGAGGACATATGAATGATTTTGCCGCTTTAATTATCTGCCATTAACAAGGGGATTAACCTGTGATACACATCCCCTCACACGGCAGAACCTGGATGGGGGTCTTTGCAAAAGACAGTTACCATAAAAATGTTGGATTTAAACCATTACATGTAATTGAAGAAAAGAAAGAATGTAAAGAAATTTCACATGTACTAAAAAACACAAAAGTGCTGAGTGCACTAAGCTAGCTTCTGAAGTTCCTTTGATATAGTTTAGAAAGAGCCTTGTGGGGTCCACCCATGACCCCTCCTCCAGGACTGCAGGACCTTCCAAAGTCCGTTGGGTTCACTCCCTTGATAAGGTATCTGCAGGCAGAACTTAGGAAAGTCAGGCTACTGTTTTCCCTTCCACTTCAGGGAAAGTGCAGAAAGGGCAAGTTATTCCACAAATCCCTGGAGGGACGCCCAATATCTTTGTGGAAACATCTGTAGGCACTGCTCTTCCAAGCAGATAAGACATTCTCATGCATGTCTCTTCTGGACTCCTTTAGCCCACTTTGAATGGGTACATTTGGAAATGATTGAAAACATACCATGAACTTGTTTCTGATCCGGGTGTCTCTGAGCTGAGGCATCAGTCCTTTGAACAAATGCCTAAGAGACGGCTCAGGCGCAGTGGGTAAATGGGATAGGCACTGCTCGTGTACATTATGCAACATCTATCTATGGGAGCCAGATGAGAAGGCACACTGAGGATCCTAAGAGGAGATATTTCTTGGAAATACTGACTTCATAAAGAGTACGTGAAGGAAATGTCACAGGCAGGACAACCCATTTTTCACTTCAGAAGCCTGATGTCAATCAGCCTTAATTGAATCAAGACTCTCCGGGACTCCGGATGTTTCTATGAATGAGCACATCTTATCATGAGCAATAGACATGTTTTAAACATTGTAAAAGATCCCTTAAGTAAAGACTTTTATGTCAATTCAAGGCATGAAAAGGGCTCAGAACGTATCCAACGTTGGTTTTCCCCGTGGGACATATGGCATCCATCCTTTACTGCTCCCTGTCAACCTAGCTCCTTACAAACATCAGTAAATTAACTGAGACTCAGAAGAAGAGAGAAAGGGTATCAAAATATAATATTACTGGCTGTGTCCTAGAAATATCACATACATGAAACCATACCTGAAGACAGCTCTCCAGCTATGAAATCAATCTTCCTTCACCTTATTTCTTTTAATCACCAAACTCAGAGATCATTATGAAAATTTTGTTTAAATATTCAATAGCAATGTTAATCACCTCCATTGACTCATCAGGTAATTTTCAAATTTCCAGTAAAGCAATGGATAATTCTTACATATGCTTAGCTTTGGAAAGCTATTATAGCGTTTCAGTCTGATTAACATTGTAAAATAGTGATTAAATGTGAAGTTAATTTTTTTCTGCATCTGCCAACTACCTATTCTCCAACTTACTTGATATTAACAAAAACGTGAAATGTGGATCTCAGTTAAATTTGAACATATTTTCCCATCCAAACTCAGAAGAAAGCGCATCTTATGCTTCTGCTATAGTCTCCAAAGGCGGCCGCAAGATTAGAGTTCTGATTGTAGACAAAACTGAGTGCTTTGTGTTCCCTTTTCCTGTTCTCTTCATAATCACTGCAACATGAATAGTTGTCAGTGGGATGTAGTTGGGCAATCAAATGACAGTAATCACAAGAGTGTAAATAAATCAAGGAAAACGGGTGGGAATGGAAAGCGAGGCTGTGGATACTTTCCTTCAGGGAGTTCATGCACTCTCTGAATATCAGTTGACTTGATCATCAGGTCATCAAAAGTAAAAGCCTGTGCTGCGCGTCTGGAGCCTGTGCTCCGCAAGGAGAGAGGCCCGCGCATCGCGATGAAGAGTGGCCCCCGCTTGCCACAACTGGAGAAAGCCCTCGCGCGGAAACGAAGACCCAACACAGCCAAAATCAATCAATCAATCAATCAATCAATCAAACATACGCATCTGATTCAAGATCCTCATTAAAAAAAAAAAAAAAAAAAAAAAAAAAAAAAGTAAAAGCCTGTGGATCACTAAAGCCTCAGAAAAATGTCTCAGGTCACAGACTGATAGGTTGAGTGGCGGAAATCTAGCAAAATGTAAATGGATCAACGCTAAATTTCCATGATTTTCCTTTCAGCAACAGCAAACTTCTTACCAGCTTTCTTCTGTGCAGTGCTAAAATGAGTATCATCTTTCCATGGCTGACTGAATTATTCTATTCCAAAGAAAACTGGTTGTTAATCACAATGAAAATAAGAGGGGGGGGGCTTGCCAGTTCATTGAGTATCAAGATGCTTTTTGCTAAAGTGGAAGAAATCACTTATTGCTATTTTCATGGAGCTAACCAAAGAAGCATGTGGATGATTATGAAAGAACTGAGTGTATCCAAGAAAAGTAACAACCACTTTGCCAGAAAGCTCAGGAAAGTTCTGAGACATGAGCACGCATAACCTGCAGACCCTATTTCCCACTTCTGCCTGTCTGCGGCAAAAGTCCGTGTCCCTTTCAGAGACCCTCTGGCTTTCTTCAATCCCCCAGCCGCAGCAACAAAGTTCATTTGCTCTCCAAGGACTTCAGATTTCATTTTATTTTGATGGAAATGGGATATTGCAGAGTAGGTAGCTTGTGTCTAAAAAACTGTGCAACGAAATAAAATTTTAAAGTACTATATCCTAACAATTTTTTAATTTAATGTTTATTTTATAGTGGGGTATAGTTGATTTACAATGTTGTGTCAGTTTCAGGTGTGCAGCAAAGTGGTTCGGTTATACGTGCACACCACTATACATAAAATAGATACTCCACAAGGACCTACCATATAGCACAGGGAACTCTACTCGATACTCTCTAACAACATATATGGGAAAAGAATCTGTAAAATGCTTTAAGCTTATAATACAAACCGAGGAAAATGGTGTAGAATAAAAGTCAGAGAATGTAGATGAAGATCACTCCCATGAAAAGCAGCAAAAAAGGAGAGATGGATGATGCAAACATAATCAAAGACTAATCATAATAATTGTCTCTGTCTTGCAGCCGAGCAAAATGAAGCGAATCCGTGCAATTGTCAGGAATCCATAATCAAATTAGCATCTTTGCACTTGGAGAGCACACTGCGTGACCTTACAGTTCATTCCCGAAGTCTGAAGCCGCGTCTCTGCTTAGATGCAGCACGGACTTGGCCCCTACAGAATCCTGAAATACGCTGTCTGAACGTGCACTGGCTATCAGAGACTCAACCTAAAGGCCACAGAGCATCTAGGATAACCAAACACTTTCACCTGTCTCTCTCTAACCAAACCATTTCCAAATATCTAAGGTCTGGTTTTAATTTTCCAGCACAACCAGGCAAGACCGTTGGCAGTGAAAATTTTTGGTCTCTCCACGTCAGCATGAATGGTGCTGCATCCTCATTTCAGTTGGTATGCGTTATTAATCACCTTCTTGCTTTTACAGATGTCTCCTGTAATACGTATTCTCCAAAAACAAAAAAATCCAATAAAAATAAAGAATGGGGAGAGGTAAGCAGGTGTCAGAGGAAAAAGAGCAACTAGAACGCCATGTTTGAGTGGTCAATAAATCTGATCTGACAGCAAGATGTTTATCAGTTGCTATAAAGGAACTCACAGCAGTCACTGGGACTCTTAGGGGACTTCTGATTTTCTGTAATTACACTCCCCTCGGCTAGTGTTACACTTCTACCTGGTGGGGCCACTCTTGTGATTCTTGTAAGATGAGAGGTCTGATTCTTAAGCTACAGCAGCCCACTTTAGAGATGTTTTTGGTTTCTAGCATAAAATAACTGAAAATTATCCAGTATCAATAGCAGCTCATGTTATTTGTGTCCCTCTGTCTCTGTTCCTGCCCCCATCCCTTCTTACCAGGTACCAACATACCTTTCAGAAAGCACAGTTTGAAATGTCTTATTAAAGTGCCTTTCCCCCCTATTTCCATCTGTACCACTGTATATGGTATCAATGCCCTCTTGTGATGAGCATATATTTAAGAAGATCTTATGTAACGTCAGTGCCTTACCTTCATTTAGCTCTTTCATCCTGCTCACCACATTTATCCAAATAACATGAACTAAGTCATCATTATATCCTAGCACTGGGCAAGTCACCAGAGAGACAGAAACAGAAATAAGATACCACTGGCCTCCAAGAGCTTACAATAGATTCATTTATAAGCATGTCTATTCAAGAGAAACCTTTAAGGAGTGTAACTAGTTTACCTCCATCCGCGTCGATATATCTCCTAATGTATAATCAGACACAACGGTTTATTACGGAAGGACTGACAGAGTCAAATGATAACTCAATCTTAACCCACACCATCACGTGTCCCATCTGCCCACAAAGTGAGTAGATGTTCTCAAATTACTATATCTCATGCCATGTAACATTTAGTGGCAAAATTCCAAGTTTAAAGTCAAACAGACTACGTTTGAATCCCGATTTTGCACCTTCGTTTTACCTGGGCTAGGCATTTCCTTTACAAGAAGCCATCTGTACGTCACTGTACTTCACTGTCTACGTCTAAACTCTCAAGCAAACAAAATTCATTTTCTCCCTGTTCATATTTGATGTTCAAACAAACGAAAGTATTTTCAGTCTCAAGAAACACACCATGACCTGTAACCTCCGTGACTTTGCTCCTGCTGTTCCCCCCTGCCTAGAACACCCTTCCAGTCACCCATTCCTGGCTAATTCTTACTCATCACTTCAAGACAATGCCCAGGTGTCACTTCCACCAGAGGCTTTCTTTAATTCTGTAGACCTATTTTAATACCTTTCCTATGTTCTTCTGTAGTCAGTACCAAGTCTTTCTTTTTCATTGCAGTGAAATGATGACTAGAGTGATTTTTATCACCTTTTTGCCTTCTCAGCATCTAGCATGTAAGAAGTACTCAGAATTCATCAGCTTATTAATTCTCAATCAAGAGATTACAGCATGTGTTATCCCTATACATTTCTAATATAAAGGCAAGATAATCAGCCTAGGATCAGTAGGCTGTATATTTTGGGTCACTGTTTCAATGATAGTGATAACATTTGTCCGAGCCAATTATATACCCAATCAGCCGGCCTAATGAAGAAGTGTGGCCTCGAAGCAAACGTAAATATTTCAAAGAGCCCTACATGGGGCCATGTGAAGAAGAATAAACCTCTGACTAGACAGTAGATGACATAGTTTTCCCAAGGATAAATTGTATTATCATGCTAACCAGAGTCATCCTAAACATAGCAAGGACTAAAACTGCTCATAAAGGCATAATGGAGAACCTATCTAATTCAGAACTAAAAGAAATCTGTTTGCATTACAAGTTCATCAATTCTTAGAGACAGTGCAAACGTTTGATTCCACAAATGAAGACCCTCAGGCCAAGAGGAGATATGCCTTATTGAAAACTACATACCCTTTAAAGGAATTCAACTTTGCTTCACAGGGCAAGCATTCTACAGTATCAAACTGTGGGCTTGGTCATCAGCTATAACTTCTCCATTTCGGTGGTCCTTATGTTTGACTGCACATCAAGATGAAATGGGGAGCTTTTTAAACATACATATATAGGGAGATCCCTAGACCATATCCCAGACCTATGAGATCAACATTTCAGGAGCTTGGATACTTATATAATATTGTTACCATACGTCAGCATCAGGACCAGTACTGGGTAGCTCTCTTCTATTTGAAACAGATTTTGAGACACAACCCCCATCCAAAAAAAAATACCTTAAAATATTAAATATGAAAAATAGAACATGAACAAGAAACAAAGTCAGAAAGATCTATCAAAATGGTAACAATGGGAAATATGAAATTAATAAATTGACACATTTCGTAAGGCCAAAAATAAGCCTTCACATGTTAATGAAGATCTTGTTTATATGAATGCAGTGAGGAACCTCAGGAGTAAACTCTCAATAGTGCTATGACATACAGGAAGTTGTATCAGTGCTTGGGTGATACTTTGTCCCAACTCACAAGCGCAACAGAGTATGAAGTAAGCCACAGGGCTTATTTTTCCACTTTGTGCAGAAAAAGCGGGGTAACTGGCATGCTGAAGTTTGCCTTCCAGTCTCAGTTAACATTCACCAAACCGACGACAAACAAGCTCATCTTTTAGAAAATTTTCAACATGTCAAAACAAATTAAAAAAACCGAAAACTTCATAGTGTCAATTCCCCCAAATTAACAAAATTATATTCATTTCAGCATAAAATGCAATGAATCATCTGTCATGCCAGCTCATTCTGCTTTTTAGGCTTAATATGATTGTGCTTGTTTACAGCCCTTGCTGTTAACAATCGTTAACACGATTCAGGCATGTTCTAACATCGGAGCAATGTCTGAAACTTCCCTAGGCGGTCACAGACCAGCTACAGTTCACTCATGGCTGAGTCAGGAGCTCTGGCAGCAAGTGTGGTCAATTTCCTGAGTGGTAGAAGTCTACACTGCTTGTCTACACTTCTTTTGGGAATTCACTCTAAGACGTCGATTGGTGACCGAGTTTGTCTTCTCTTTCGTTAGACCAATGAGAAAAAGATTGCAGGATCTGTCTGTTTCAGACAGAAATCAGTTGACGCTTTGCAGAGACTCTTCTGACCTTATCTTCTTGAATTCATAGTGCCCACAGTTTGTCAGGCTGAGTTAAAAGAAACTAACTGACAAGATATTAAGATGCTGACCATCAATCAAACAAGCAACCAAAAATTTTGAGTGCCTACTTTTACTGCTCAGCTAGATCTGCCATAAGGAAATATGACAGACTGGGTAACTTAACAGAAGTTTATTTTCTCACAGTTCTGGAATCTGGAAGTCTGAGATCTGAGTGCCAGTATAATCGGATTCTGATGAGAGTTCTCTTCCTGGCTTGCAGACGGCTGCTTTCTTGCTGGAGGCAGTTGCAGGGGAAGGTGCTCTGGTGTCTTTTCTTGTAAGGGCACTAATCCCATCATTAGTGCCCCACCTTTATGACCTCATCTAATCCTAATGGCCTCATCTCCAAATGCCAATCACATTGGGGGTTAGGGCTACAACAGATGAATTTGGGGCAGCACATGTTCAGCACATAACACTTCTGTATGTCAACAAAGTCACCCAAATCTAGACAGGTTCCTGGGCAGGAAGATTCTAGCTACTACTACTCAGTGGACAGTCAGGTAAAGGTTCGTATTTCATGGTTCTTGACAAGTCAAGCCATGCTGCTGAGGAATGCAGCATCCATTTGACTGGCAGGTGCCAAGCAGAGCGATATACCGCACTGAAAAGATTTTTTTTTTAAATTTTTATTTATTTATTTTTTTATTTATGGCTGTGTTGGGTCTTCGTTTCTGTGCGAGGGCTTTCTCCAGTTGCGGCAAGCGGGGGCCACTCTTCATCGCGGTGCGCGGGCCTCTCACTATCGCGGCCTCTCCTGTTGGGGAGCACAGGCTCCAGACGCGCAGGCTCAGTAGTTGTGGCTCACGGGCCCAGCTGCTCTGCGGCATGTGGGATCTTCCCAGACCAGGGCTCGAACCCGTGTCCCCTGCATTGGCAGGCAGACTCTCAACCACTGCGTCACCAGGGAAGCCTCTGAAAAGATTTTAAACGTGCCTCTTGTTGCCTTGGCTTGCTTATTATTATTACTTCAGAGAAAAGGAAACCCCAGAGGGATCAGGTGAGAGAAGCAGAAAAACAGAGCTCTGTCTTGTCGTTTTCTATAACAGGAATTAGCAGAGAATATCATATAAAAGAAAACCTTCCAAAGAACATGGTTAATCAATACTAGGAATTCAATAATGAATTTATACCTTGAATAAATGCATAAGCAAAGATTAAGAATGTTTTAGTGGCTAATAACATGTACTAAAGCAAGAAATGGGTATTGTACAAGATGAAGTTGACCATCAGAGTAGACTCCAAAAATCTAGAGGAAAATTTCAGTCCCAACCTGAACTATCTCTATAACTACACAGGTTAAGAATTATCACTACATTTGGGGGTGGGGGGAGGAGGAACTGAAGACCCATACTAGAAAACCAATTTTAGTACCAGAATTTTCTTGAGGAATTCGAGAATATTTCTCAAATATAAACTTGTATACTAAGCTATATATAGTTCCCATTACAAACACCGTGGTTAGCTACTCTCAGTACATTCTTTTTCATCTTGATAGAAAGTCCTGAGTTAAAATTTCTTACACCTGAAATTTTGAATACCTAGATCTGGTGGACCCTTTCTACTAGATTCAATATTCAGGTCCCCGGAGTGGGCAAAACAAAGAAGGCAAACCTCTTTATAATTTTTTAGCCAAGCATATTTCTAAATATGATAACCACTACTCAAAATGATAATGCTAATAGTAATGATGAAAGAAAGAGTAAAGATGAAAAAACACTAACAATTTTAATAGAAAGCAATAATTAGAACGACAAAGCTGATGATTCAGATGCAAAAGATGTCAGTGGCCAATCAGAGAGATGTCTGGAATCTTACTACACACTGCAGTAGCGTGTGGAGACAGAATACTACAGAGGCTCCCCAACATTCTCAGTTCACAACACTCAGCGTCCCAGGAACTGTTTCATGACGCGCTGAGGCCAAAAGAAATACCTAAAAATTCAATTTATTGAGTAGTTAGTTAAAATGACTTGGATATAGTGATCTACATGATATCTAAGAGATGATTCTCTAGAAAAATTAAAATAACACCATGAGTTATCTATAATAACCCAGAGTGTGTCAGCACACAGTCTGAGAATCACAGATATGTTCTATTGGTTCATTCAGATTTTTGAGCCACACTACACAGACTGACCCTGATTCCATTACTTTATTCCATATGCAACTTGTGCAATTTATACTTAGCCTTTTCATGCTTTACTCAATTATAAAATGAATCAGATAATAACACTTACTTTCTAGTGTTGTCATTATGAGTACTCAGTTAAGGTAATCTATGTACAGAGAAGTGGCTGATTCTAAGCTCAATAAATGTGAGCTATTTTCATGAATATCAAGCAGAATACATCATATAATATTCCCTTTCTTATGATTGCAATAAATCTAGAGAAAACTAAATGTAGGAGTGGGTACAAGTTTCTACTTCTCACTCCTCTGTAAGAAGCTGGAGTCATATGTTTCTGAAGAGAGGCTTATCAAGAGACTCCTTGGGTACTTTCTCCCAGGACACAGCAGAAACAGAACCAGGTCCTTGTTTTAATTAAGGCTTAGTCATGCAACTAGCCAGACTTTCCAAGAAAATAATGTCTCTATATCTTTAGTGTCTAATTAAATACAAAAAGAAATGCAAGAAGTTAGCCAAGCTTTTGATTGTAGCCATGAAGAGTTTCCAACTCACTCAATGGACTGGCATTTCACTCCTGCACGTTTATCAACAGGAAAAGGTAGTGGAATTATGATGATTTTTTTAGAAAGAAATTGCTGAAAAAGGAAAACAGTCCATGTAATGAGCTTTTACAGATCTGTATCTAGTTCACTACATTTATTTTGCTTTGCTGAACCGCTTACCTGGTCTTTAGTTGAAGTATATAGTCTTATAAGAGGATACAAAGCATAAAAATGCCAAAGTTTGGCCACTGTCCTTCTCAGTTTTTTATACTAACATGATCTATTACCTAGACATTTCTAGCTATTATAATGATTACCTCTTTGAGCTTTAGCAACTGGTTTACAATCTTTCTCTTCTTAACAAGAACCTGTAACATTTGGGGTAACCCCAGTATCCAAGTTAGCAACTATGGCAGATGTATTATTCATTCACCATGTTTCCCTATGGGCAAAATGTACTTCTACACCACTGATTTGGGATAGGCCATGCCACTTGCTTTGGCCACTGAAATGTTAGTGTCTAGGGTCTCCTGCATATAGGCTGAACCTTTAATCAGCTTCTACTGTGATTCCGTCTCTTTGCTCTTGTCCCCCAGCATCAGAACAACATATCCTAAATGGGGCTGCTTGGTGGGCTTGGACATGCAGCCGAGCCCAGCAGAACCAGGTCACAACCAACTTCATCCTGACGTGAGCAAAAGAGGTTTGCATTTTTATACACCTCTGAGATATTGAGGTTGTTTGCTACCACAGCAAGAATCGACTAACACCCCAAGCTATCAACACTCTACTCAAAAACTGTTTTCATCTCCTCCCCATGTATGATGTTCACCTCTACTATCCAAGACCATATTCTACATGTAATCGGTATCCCCGATTTCTTGACTTCTGAAATTTTTATCTCCAGTATTTCACTCCCTTCAGGGCCTTTCTCACTTAGGACATTCGAAGGGTTATTAAGAGCTCTGAGCCAGAAGTGGGGCAAAGATCAAGATACATATATATAAATCACAAAATCGCGCCCCGGTCTTTGAACACAGATCTCTTACAGGAAAACAATCATAAAAGTCACCAGAAAATGGCTCACTACTAGACTCCCAGTCAGCCGTGAGTACTATCCAGTCCATCATCGTATCATATGAAACGTCTCCCAGGATGAGGAGACAGGTTTCCATCCAGCTTGTCAGGTTCCAAAAGCAGGAGTGGCTTCAGTAACATACGGTTTCTCCCCTTCAGGTGTCTGGCATAATCGAGCTAAGAGACAATACCATCTCTTACCCTGAACCTCTTTTGAGATGTTACTTAATATTGGATTTCTCTCCTTCCATGACATAACTCGTTTATTTATTCTCTTACTCCCAGCTGCTGTGTTTCCTTCTCTCCATTTATCCCCAATCTTTTCCACCTTTGGGAGGGACGCTGGGCTCAGCCCCTGCGCTGCACTAGACAGCAGGCAGCAATACTATCCCAGCAAGCCCCTCCGCCTCGGTCCAGCCCTGGCCACACAGAGTAGGTGACAGAGCTTCCAGAGGTTCACCTAGTGGGCTATTCTTACCCCAGGCAATAGAGCTGAATGCACTGCTGATCCCTATTTGGCAGATGGGATGAAGGCCCATCCTACCCCATCAGGCCCTCAGGAAGTGTGATATAAAGGTTAAAAACAGTTACTGTGGGCTTCCCTGGCGGCGCAGTGGTTGAGAGTCTGCCTGCCAATACAGGGGACGCGGGTTCGAGCCCTGGTCTGGGAAGATCCCACATGCCGCGGAGCAGCTGGGCCCGTGAGCCACAACTACTGAGCCTGCACGTCTGGAGCCTGTGCTCCGCAACGGGAGAGGCCGCCATAGTGAGAGGCCCGCGCACCGCGATGAAGAGTGGCCCCCGCTTGCCGCAACTAGAGAAAGCCCTCGCACAGAAACGAAGACCCAACACAGTCATAAATAAATAAATTAATTAATTAAAAAAAAAAAAAAAAACCAGTTACTGTTCCCTGCTTCGGAGTCCTAGAGAAAAAGAGGCTTCCTGCTAGGGATTACTCCTCCTCGCATTCCCCAGGGAGCATGGTCCTGTATAAATCATTTCCATTTGGTTGTGGAACTCTTTTGGGTATTGCCACCCTCTTTCGAGAGCATGTCTCTGACATCACCCAAGACAACGTGGGCATTTCAGGTTTTAAGGTCATTTTATGTCAGTGTTAGCAGTAGCTTCCATCAGTAATGTCACACAGCAAGGTAGTAAATGCCCCTCCAATGGAAATGCTCTAGTGCAGAGGACCGGACGTCCTCGATGGGAGGTGATCGCAGGTTCTTACCATAAGCCCCAGTCTAGAGGGCCATCACACGCCATCTGTCTCCACCAGCACTCCAATTTCTAGTCTGTACTGTGTGGGCTCAGGCAATCTTACTGGTTCCCACTAAGCATGTCCAATTAATGTCACTCGAAGGGCAGATTTATAGCCTTCTGTTTTACAGTACGAGGTGGGGAAACGTTCCCCAGCCAGACACAGTCTCCAACCCTATCACACAAATAGGTGAAAGAGAGGAAACCACATTACAGAAAGCCTGTTCACACATACCAATTCTCCTACAAACTTTTACCTTAATTCCACCAACCCTAACATTCCTAACTGTGGCCTTCATTAAGATTTCATCAACACATTTTGGTTTTACAGTATTAGGTTGAGGAAGTGTTCCCCAGCCAGACGTAAAATCAATTCGCAAACAACGTGACACCACCTCTTTATGTAATATCTGCTTAAACATCCCAGCTTTCATAATCCTATCCACACTTACATTCTAACACTCTCTCAGTCTAATTGTAGCAGAGTCCAGCCTCCACTGATGGGTTTTGGTACCACAGTTCATGGGATTCCTGTATTAAGGGACTCCTGGAAACTTCTCTTCTCCACCCTCAGACCATTTCAACCATCTTGTGCAAAAGACTTTGGGTCCCCAGAGAGGGGTCAAGCCGAGGGACCCTGGCACTTTTGTCCATCTTTAACTTGATTAAACTGCTTGACCTTTGCCCCAAGCGATGGCTGGTCAGATCTCTCACAGCAATCTCTACCTTGCAGCTTGTCTGGAGCCCTTTTACATCTGGGCACCAGCAGGGTGTCGCTTTGGCCCACCCAACCTTTGGGCCTATAATAAAACTTTGTTTTAACCCCATCAATGTTCATTTTATTCATCTCATTCCTTAACGACCATCTAAAAACGTCCACCCCCATGGGATGAGTCCCATGACACTTCCCTCTCTGTTTCCTCTTTGCTTCACTCCTATCAATACTCACTTTATTCACCTTATTTCTGAAGAACCCTTTTAAAATTGCTACCTTGTTGGAAGAGTCCTTTGACTCTCCCCTCTGCCTCTTCCCAAACTCTTGTTAATAAACCTATTGTTTTTATTAGCATCTGTAAGACCCATGACCGGGAAGCTGAGAGAGCAAACCGGATAAGGCTTCCCAGACTGTTTTTCAGTTTTGCAACCATAAGGTACACAGGGCGCCCGTGTGAAAGGAGCCCCCTTAACCACAGTATTTACCATGACCTGGGAAATGAGTGTATTCACTGGGTGAATATCCCGGTCATCATAAAGCAGGTCCCACGTGGCTTGTGTATGAAACACATCAGCTTCTTCGGTTGGGGTTTTCCACCTGGGATTTATAGGGGGAGAGAGAAAGTCCCCCTGGTCAGGATAAACAGACCTGACAGTGGCTCTTCTCCAGTCCAGCAGGCTGGCTGTTTCCTCGGGAATAACCTCCTGTGAGTCTGGACCACGTGAAGCCACCTGTGCTTGTTCCACGGTGAGCTGTGCTTCCTGCACCAACCCAGACAAGCACTTCCCTCTGCGGCTTCAAAACCAAAGAGGCAGCACCTCAGTGAGTCACTCTCCATCTGAACTGAGAGTGGAAAAGGGAGTTCGGTGTATCTAGGTTCAAGTGAGAGTGGTTTTAACGCACAACATGATGAATACAATGAACACGGCTGGATGTTATATATGAAAGTGTTTAAGAGAGCAAATCCTAAGAGCTCATTACAAAGAAATTTTTTTTCTTTCTTAATGTTGCATCCATACGAGATGATGGATGGTCACTAAACTTTCTGTGGTCCTCATTTCATGACGTAGGTAAGTCAGATCATTATGCTGTACGCCTTACACTTCTACAGTGCTGTATGTCAATTACATTTCAATAAAACTGGGAGAAAAAAATATCTTTAAATAAAAATAAATAAATTAGTAGTTCTCATAATCCATTTTAGTATCACTCTGTCTTCCGTGTGGAACTCATGGCCCAGAATAAGCAAATTCCTCTGTTTCCTCAACTCTGATTCTCATCTGTTCCTTCCCCTTCTTCTCCTGAGTGAACCTGGAGGTCCCCCTCCAGAGGGACACTGTCTCCTTGGTGGTCTTCTCACTAAAGGCCAATTTGTGCTCAGGGTCTAGAGGTGAAGTCATCCTGTTCTTTGTTCCCCGCCATCTCTTCCTCTTTCCCCTCCTTCCTCCTTTGAAGTGAAGGCGACCAGACCATATCCCACCTTTGTCAATATTATCATCTAGGATATCCTGATTGCGCTCTCTCTCTCTCTCATTTGTGGGATATTTTCTTCATTAATTCACTCTTTTTTTTTTTTTAATTAATTTATTTATTTTTTGCTGTGTTGGGTCTTCGTTTCTGTGCGAGGGCTTTCTCCAGTTGCGGCAAGTGGGGGCCACTCTTCATTGTGGTGCGCGGGCCTCTTATTATCGCGGCCTCTCTTGTTGCGGAGCACAGGCTCCAGACGCGCAGGCTCAGTAATTGTGGCTCACGGGCCTAGTTGCTCCGCGGCATGTGGGATCTTCCCAGGCCAGGGCTCGAACCCGTGTCGCCTGCATTAGCAGGCAGACTCTCAACCACTGCGCCACCAGGGAAGCCCAATTCACTCTTTCCCTCCTCGTTCCTACTCTTGCCACCCTGGTGGGTGATTTCAGCATCCACATGAAGGGCTTCCCCAATACCCTGTCCTCTCCGTCTTTGCTCCTTCCTTCCAGTGACCTTCTCCTCAGCCCACCTTGAGCACTGCCAGAGTCGCACCCTTGGTTTTGTCGTCACCAGTAACCTCACCACCTGCATCATCTTGCTCTTAAGCATCTGGCTTCCTCACTACCACCTCCCATTTTCCAAGCTTAGTTGTACTCAGCTTCTCTTGCCAACTATTCTCTGTGGTCAGCTGAACATAAAATTTGTTGACCCAACTTCTTTTTTATGATATTCATGACACCTTTTTGTATTAGTTTGTTAGTGCTACCATGACTACAGAGTACCACTGGGTGGCTGAAACAACAGAATTTTATTTTCTCACATTTCTAGAGGCTAGAAGTCCTAGATCAAGGTGTCAGTGGGGTCAGTTTCTACTGAGGCCTCTCTCCTTGGCTTGTAGATGGTCGTCTTCTCCGTCTGTCTTCATGGGGTCGTCCCTCTGTGTGTGTCTGTGTCCGAATCCCCTCTACTTATGAGGACACCGGTCCTTTTGGATTAGGGGCCACTTTAACGACTTCACTTTCACTTAACTACCACTTTAAGGATCCGATCTCCAAATACAGTCACAATCTGAGGTGCTGGGCATTAGGGCTTCAATGTGTGAATTTGGGGGGTACACCATTCAGCCTGTATATCACTCTCTCACCTCCACATTTTCCACCTTATCCAGCCTGGATTCCATGGCCCACTACTTTGCCAACACCTTCAGCCCCTTGCGTCTTTTTCTCTCTGCCGTACTCACCTAAGAAAACCCCAGACCAGTTAAACCTGTTAAGGTTATTTCTTTATCCCAGACTTGTGCCCATGCAGCTGCACAGAGATGGAGAAAAAATAGGTATAGCCATGCTTTCTAGTCTTCATTTAAATTAATAACCACCTCTCAGTGTGGGCACTAAACCCTGATTGACAATCTTACTACACATGCCTAGGGTTTTCTGAAACAACCGTTTTATACTTTCTCTTACTGCCTCAGCTTCCACTACTTTTCCCTCTCACGATACTCTTAACCGGTCATCTTTCCCCTATTGAGAAAACAGACGTATTTTGAGCACTCCCTTATAGACCCACCCAAGGCTAACGACCTAGGCGTGTCTGCAGGGACACTGCCTACCACCCGTCCTGCCTAGCAGAGGCCTCCTTCAGCCAACCCTGCCACTGCTCCCTGGGTCCCTCCTTCTCTTGTCTGATAGAGAAGGAGGCTCCCTACAAAAAGCAGTGAAATCACGCCATCTGCAGCCACATGGATGGACCTAGAGATGATCACACTGAGCGCAGTAAGTCAGACAGAGACAGACAAATACCGCATGATGTCACTTATATGTGGAATCTAAAGAAAATGACACAAATGAACTTATATACAAAACAGAAATAGACTCACAGTCATATAAAACAAACTTACGGTTAAAAAGGGGAAAGGGGTTGGGGAGGGATAAATTAGGAGGTTGGGATTGACATATATACACTATTATTTATAAAACAGATAAACGACAAGGAACTACTGTAGAGCACAGGGAACGCTACTCAATACTCTGTAATAACCTATATGGGAAAAAGATCTGAAAAAGAGTGGATCTATGTATCTGTATAACTGATTCACCTTGCTGTACACCCGAAACTAACACAACACTGTAAATCAACTTCAGTTAAAAAATAAATAATAAAAAATAAAAATGACTCTATAAAAAATTAAAATAAAAAAAAAAGAATGAGGTTCCTTGATTTTAACTTACCTCTCTTGCATTATTAATTTCTTTCTCTCTACAGGATCATTCCCATCAGAATTTCAACATGCTTAGAATATTCCATTTTAAAAAGTTTCTTCATCTTCCTTCCGCATCCATCCACCGACACTTTGTCTCCCCTTCAAAGTGAACTTCCGGAGAAAACTGTCCACCCTGGTCTCCACGTTCCCGGAACCCATTCGCTCCCCAGCCCACGCTGACCAGGCTTCTGTCTCCAGCCCTCCATTCAAACTGCCCTCCCGAAGGTCACCGGTAACCTCTGTGTGGCCAAATCCAGGGGTCACTTTGCTGTGTCTGCACTGGACTCAGGCCAGAGCAGGGCTTCAGCCCGCTTCCTGCCCTGTCGTGACTGAAGTGCCACCTCTGCTTGGCTCGGGGCTCCACGGCCCTGGTC